>NW_015537975.1:506587-536089 GCF_001515605.1 Sinocyclocheilus anshuiensis | reverse complement strand
CGGCCCCCCCCCCCCCCCAGCCCCCTCCGAACCACTTAAGACTGCTGAACGCCCACATCACATTTAAATCCAAGAACACACTCATTCAGCCCGAGCGTTTCCTTCCGTTTTTCAAGCCTATTGCACAGGAGGGAGTCCATGCAGAAGAGATTTATTAAATTCGGCTATTGTACCTGCTGTAAGTGATAGATTTGGAGAGAACTAGCAAAACGGCACAAAAATAATAATCTCCCAAGCATGAGACATGACAAGTGAACAGCCATGAAAAAAAAAGAAACGGGGCCAAGAGAAAATTGGATTTTCAAGAATGCCTTGTTTCACAAAAAAGGAAAAAATGACCAGTCAGAAGGTGTTAGTGAAGCAGACTGGCTTTCATTAGTTGAGTCATTTAGCACTATTGAACCATGAAGATGGCTCAGTGATATTATGTTAACCCCCTGTTTCGCATGCATACTGCAGATTAAATGTAATTAAAGGGCTTTTGTACAATAATGACGGCTTGCTGATAATTGATGACTGGCAGAAATTATTCAGTTTTTTTTTTTGTGCGTATGACATTCAGGTCTCTGAGTCTGAGCATGTTTGAGTCTTTCAGTACTTTGGATAGTTGATGCTGTGAACGGTCTCTTTGTGATGGCCATGCCATTCACTTTGGTTTGGGATTGTGGAAGAAATAGCCATTGGTATGTGATTATTAGTGTGTATTTTGGACTGTCATGCTCTACATTTAATTTTCCTTTGTGCTTTTAGATTAATAAGGCTGGTAAATGAAAGAGAAATGGGGAAGAAAAAAGAGGCCTGGTGACGGATGTCATCCCAAGTGTATTTGATAGATGAATGATCATGATTGTTGCTCCATCTGAGAGCAACAGGGCCTGCACTGATCTGTTAATCAGGGGTTCACATCCTGGTGCATTCACAACACGCCTGGAGGAGCCATGAAAGCTCTTTTAAAAATGCAGCACGGATATAAACACGCAGGCTGGAAATAAAGCGATATGCAATTACGTAAAACGTTTGAAAAGTGAGAATAAAACCCAATCTTGATGCTAGACCTCTGTATATGTGGGGTTACAGTCCCTGCTGTTTTTTGGATGGTTCACCCCTGTCGTTTCTTGTACTCAAATTCTATTCAGGTCCAAGCATTTGTAAGCCACTGTGAAGTTTCAGAGAAATCTTTCGCACTCCAGCGGCGCCTTCAATATTTCTTTGTACGTTTCTGAAAGACAGAGACATGGGCAGCTCTAGAAGTTCAGGACCATCATCCCCCCTCCCCCCCTCTGAATGCATCATCATTCGCACCCTGCTGAAAGCACTGGATCTGAGCAGAAAGCTCCCTGCTGGCTGGGTGAGTGAGTAGGCAATAGAGTGGGCACGATTGACTCTCCTCCACTCTTGCGTCCCCTGCTGCAGTCGGAAAGACAAGGAGAGACCTCTTTCTGCATTCTCTGCTGCTGTGCTAATTAAGGACTATTATCCAACACAGCAGGTAGTACCTGAAAGATAATTGTCCACAGCGACAACTAAATATCCCAATCTGGAGGCTAAAGCGCTGATGGTGGTAAAGGTCATCTGGTATTATATAGTCCGCTCATCTAATTAAAGCAAGCATCTGCCGGAAGGCATGTGTTAATTCAGAATCAGGGTTTTGGTGGTTAATTTTTCTTAGTTTTTTGCATTACTGATGACACTTTTTTTCCAACATGTTTTGAACTTGAATCTGCTTTGTCAACGGTTAAAGTCACCCAGAAATGATAATTCTGTTGACATTTAATCACCCTCTTGTTGTTTCGAAACTGAATGACTTTTTCCAGAATAAATTTGGGATAAAATCCCTCTTTTCCATGCAGTTACTATGAATGAGGACTGGAGCTTTATGGTTAAAAAATGGACACAAAGGCAACATAAAAATACCAGAAAAGTAGTAAATCCAGGGTTCCTACGTGGTTTGGAAAAGTATGGAAATTGATTTAAGTAGTTACCAGGTCTGGAAAAGTATGGAAAAAAGAAAGCTTGCCCCCATTTAGTTTTTTATAACAGAAAATTAAGAATTTAATGAAAACAAGTTTATCATACAAGAAGTGTGTTTTCATGGCAGCTGTTTAGTGATTGTCAAATACGTCAGAATGAATTCAAGGCACATTTTTTTTGTTATGTGAAATGCAAGTTATAAGATTTTTGGGTTTCTTCTCACAATATTCTTAGCACTGTATTACATAGCCTTAAGGACCTTTGCAAAAATAAAAAGTATTCAGACTTTTATGTGCGCACAAGAAGCCATTAAACTTGGCATATAGGACGATGCACACTGAGCCACCTATTGTGCAATCAGCCCATTTCGTGTTGTGGTTTCTTGGCCACCACAGACTATGCATTAAAAAGACCTAAGGCCTTGAAATATGACATACGGCCCTATATATAACAAAAGCCAAATTTTTAACACTTTTTTTTACAGTACCAGTCGGTCTTTTTTTCTTTTTTTTTTATAGACCCTTGAACTTGGCAAATAGGACAATGCACACGGCCCACTTTGTGTCATGTTTTCTCTACTGCAACAGAGGATGTGTTAAATAATTGGACTTTAGGCCTTGATATTAGAGTTACTACCATAAGGAAAGCCACATTTTGAGCAAGTAGATCTCTATTAATTAATGTGCATCCATGTTCTCGTTTTATTCATAGTAAGATGGCAGTAATGCACAAAGGAAATGGGTTATATAAATCTAGAAATTGTAATGCGTAGGCATGCAAAAAATTCCCATGCGCATGTGAATAGTTTCTCATGGGCACAAAAAGTTTCTTGTGTGAATGCAAAAGTCATTTATTTATTTTGTTGTTGTTTTTAATTATTATTTTGTATTTTAGGGGCTCTGTATGTTGTCACTTCGAGAAAATCAATGAAAAAAATCAGACAAAATAAAAATATTTTGACTATACTACTGTATATACCAAATATAAAGCTGAAAATAATGCCGTATGAACCATTTATGTTAAAGGGTTAGTTCACCCAAAAATGAAAATTAGCCCAATGTGCTATTCTAGGACATTAGATGTACTTTACACTGTTTACGTTAATTAATTTTAATGAGCAACAACGAGAAACAGGCGAATAAAGACTGACAGTCAATGTTTAATGTTTAGAAATTCTTATTTCAAGACATGTAAAGCATTTTTGCTCGTTTATGTGGGCCGTCCCAAGCATGGTCGCAATGTGTTCATTGTCAAACTCCAAAATCAGATTATTTTTAATTCTTAAAAAACAACATTATTTTATTTGAAAAAAATAATTATTTTATTTTATTTCTCCGGGGGAATGACGTATGAGGTCGGCTTTGCGCATAACAAAATTTACAGTATTTATTAGTTACCATATCAACATTATATAGAAAAAAATGTGAGCCAAAATTCAAAAATATTTTGAAGATATAGCTGAACATTTATTTTACCATAGTAAAATTTAAATTCTGGCTTAAGTAAATTTTTCAGCTCAGTTTTTATTATTCATTTAAAATGAGACAAATCTGCTATTATTTTAATCTCCAATCTGTTATTTATCAGTTCAGATCGTTTTTTAATGCTTTGATTACTAGCAGAAGACACTAACCAGTTTTAAATTCCAGTTGCACAGATGGGGCACGTTGTAACACTGCGTTACAATGTGCTATTCTATGACATTAGCGATGTAATTTACACTATTTACTTTAATTAATTTTAATGAGCAACAACGAGAAACAGGCGAATAAAGACTGACAGTCAATGTTTAATGTTTAGAAATTCTTATTTCAAGACATGTAAAGCATTTTTGCTCGTTTATGTGGGCCGTCCCAAGCATGGTCGCAATGTGTTCATTGTCAAACTCCAAAATCAGATTATTTTTAATTCTTAAAAAACAACATTATTTTATTTGAAAAAAATAATTATTTTATTTTATTTACAAAATATTTTAGTTTGTCTTGTATATTTTTTTCATTCGATCAGATAACATTTTAAGCTGTCATATGGTCATGTTACAACGTGCCCCTCAGATGTTACAATGTACCCCACCTACGGGGCATGTTGTCACGTTTCACTTCCATTTTTTGAGGGTAAATAAAGAAAAACGTATACACTGTAATTATGAAACAAAGCAACATATTTGTACTAGACAAGTAAAATTATTCTGAACCCCATGTGGATTTACACAAACTGAGAAAGTCAAAAAGTGTTACTTTGTGCCCCGCTCTCCCCTACGTTTATTGACACAATGAGCTGTAGCTGACTTGGAATGGTGTAAACTGTCCTTCTGGCAATGAAAGACAATTTCTTTACCAATTGTGTGTTTTTAGAACAATAGCAGTCATTGTCTCCTTGTCGTTGAAAAAACAACCAATTATGTGCCACATATAACACCACTCTCTCTTAGCCATCTAATATATGCTGAATTCACAGCTGAGACTGAGGAACTGCCACAGTTTCTTTTCTTTTCTTTTCTTTTCTTTTCTGAACAGACAGTGACTGTCTGGTGGTATAGATCAGTCTTTTCATAAACTTTGAATATTTGATCTAATTAAAGTGGTGTAGTGCATTTGGCCATATTGCCAACCACTCATGTTAATGTGCTCCAGGTGCCTATTCTCCTGTCTCTAGGATATCATGAGTTGAGACAGACTTATTGATCTGGCAAGATTGATCTGGACATAGATGATACAGCAACATTACATTATTTATTCAAGTCCTAATATCTTGAGGCAGGTTGAGGCAGGTCAGTCCCACCAGACACTGTTCTGTAGGCATGTCGTTCTTTAATCACTGAGGATATCAGAGGATCTTTAAAATGTGCACACGCTTCTTGTTTAGTTATCAAAAGGTAGCCACTGTACATTTCACTTAGACTAATGTGTGCATGTGATGTCAACACGTGTTTGAAATTCACTGATCTATTCACAACGTCTTAAATTATGTGCATGCAATTTACTGGTAGCACCTACATGTATTTAACCCAGTATAAAGTCTTACATCAGGATCTTAGTTTGTGGATTTGTTCTTGCCTCAAAGCTCTACATCCATATTTCTCATCTCAAAGATATACTTTTCAAAGAACGGCTCTTTATAGCCAGTGGTGGACAGTAACGGAGTAGCTTTACTTCCCCAGGTATTTTGAGCAGTAGGATTATAAAATGTATGTGCTAATATAAAATTAAATTAAGTAGCCTATATAAAATTGCTAAATAAATCTATCTATCAGTACTTTTTTACTTAAGTACATAAAAAATCGAGTACTTTTGTACTTTCACTCGAGTAAAATTGAAAAAGGAGTACTTTTACTTTTACTGGAGTAATATTTTATTATACGTATCTGTACTTTTACTCAAGTACTTGATTTGTGTACTTCGTCCACCACTGTTTATAGCACCTGGCATTCTGGACAAGGCAGTACCATCTGATCAACCGTGTACTTCCACCAGGACATTCAGCAGCTGCTTTCTGTTCAATGATTGAGAGATTGCTCGACCTAAGCTGTTTCCAGTACTCTGTTCCAAACCGCAGTGAGCTGCCCACGGAGACGGCATTTTATTTGTCGATATCACAGATATCACAGCGATGTTCCAAATGTAGATGTTCCAAAACGTAGGCAACTTAATTATTTTGCCACCTAAGATAATTTTGGACAGATTTTTATTTATTTACTTATTTATTTGTGTCTTCCACGTCAATACAAATCTATTTACGTTCTATTTACAGTACATTTCTTTGCCTTTCCATAAACACAGTATTTTAGTTTTTTCTTCTTTTTTTCTTTTTGTGCTTTGGTTCATTCAATGCCAATGTATTAATTGAAAAAGTAAATAAATAAACTGAAACAATGTATATGTGCATATTAATATTTATTATTTATTCAGTTGTTGTATGTTACTTAATATAAATGTAATTTCAATAAAAATAGATAGATAGATAGATAGATAGATAGATAGATGGTAGCAACAGTTTACATTTTACAGATTTAACAAAAGTTTACAGTAAAAAAAAACATTTAATTAACTGATATAGAGTTAATATACCAACCTACTGAAGTACTAATATCTGTTTTGTACCATTGTCATAGACTGACAACCATCACAATCAGGTATTGATCAGAAAGTCATATGATGAAGCACATCACAAGCAGTGTCATTGACACAAATACTAAACACCATCATGGTAACATGATGACACTAAAATAATGCACTAAAATTAATTTAACAACATTAGATGCAAGATTAATGCCTAATGTACATAAGTGATGAGAAAAAACTAAGAAACAAAAAAAGTCCTCCACTGACTGCTAGTTGTTTTTATGAGGTTTGCATTAAGTAGTAATGTAGTAAGACAGTGATATTTAAAGGCCAAATTCAGTAAACAATTTATTGATGATGCATACTTTGTACAGGCAAGCAGATGAACCCAGAAAATAAACGCAATGCGCAAAGTTTAATATTGTATGTTTTCCCATAGAAAACCATTATAAAGAAGGTGCTTAACCCTTTACCGCATTGCGTTCATGTTCCGGGCTCATTTGCTTGCCTGTATAAAGCACGCATCACCAATAAGGTGTGTAATAATTTCATCTTTTAATATCACTGTTTTAAAGGCCATTTAAGTGTTTTCACATTAAACGTTTTAGAATGTACCGCTGTTTTTAGTGATTGAAGTATTGTAACGAGTGCTTTATATGGATTACTAATGGCCAAAACCTTTTTTTTTCATTTTGTTCACATATCTTTGTTTTATTCTTTTGAGAGATGATCTAAATATTTTTTGGGATGGAATGGATAGAAAATTGACAGTCTTGTGATGCAATTCTATGGATGTTTTGCCGGCCAGGTCTTCGAATCAGTCACGTGACTGAAAACTATGAATTGTACGGAAACTTGCTATTAACCAATTAACAGGTTTTTACTGTAGCATTTTTACAGTCTTTTACTGTTAAAATCATGTAAAGTTTTTTTTTTATTACAATTTTTACTTTTTTACATTTTTGTATGGATGGATGTATGGATGGATGGATAGATAGATAGATAGATAGATAGATAGATAGATAGATAGATAGATAGATGACTGACACTGTGGTAACCATAGCAACATTTAGCTGTCTCACATGTTTGGTATCCGTTATGTTTGACCAATGTAATATTACAGCGACCAAAAACTTATGTTCACCACTTTTTAACTAAACCAATGTCAACAGAGCTGTCGTGTTTCATTTATGTTTGGAAGGTTGCTTTGCAGTTTGCAACTCTTGAAGTGTTGCCATGTCCACTTGAGCAACAGTTATTAAGCATCTTTGGGCTTGTTGTTTGGGCTAGGTTCATAAAGCAAGCCATTTTATGGAGTTAATAATGTAGGCATTATTATGAAGATAACGTATTTGGATTAAAGTTTATTATAAGTAACGTAGGCTTGTTCTTATTTGCTGTTATATTGTAGCAAGATCTGGCAACACCAATGAGTCAAGACATACCTCGTTCCCTGTGATTTATTGCACCATAACTCTGATATGCATTGAAATACGTCATTAATGACTAGTTGTTCAGTTCGGCATAGAATTTCTGTAAATGTTGTAAATTCGGTTGTGGAATGCGGTTGTCACTCCAGTAAATTACTGAACTGTGTGTTTACAGAACAGGATTAAGCTCTAAAAGATGAGTTGACAACCAAATTTAGCTGCACTGTGTATGTTGCCATTAGGTTTCAAAACAATTAGGTTTTAGGTATCATGCGTACTATATGTGATAGTGTGCAGTACAGAAGCTCTTTGAGTGTCTCTCAGTGACAGTGGCTCCAACATTTTATCAAGTTTTTTTTTAATTTTTTTTTTTATTTTTGTGGAAATAAATCTAACACTCTGAGATTTGAGGGTGGAGGCTGTTTGTGCTGTTGATGGTCAGTGGTTCCTCCCAGGCTGCGGTCTGCAAACCCATCTGTCCAGACATTGACAGCCAGTGAGCACTGGAGCAACAAAGCAGCTGTCCGATAATGAACCCCCCACCCGCTCCGCATCAAGACATCAAACACAAACAGATAGATAATTGAACCAGAAGAAGAAATGTGAAATTAGCCTTTTAAGGTACTTAGGCCCAATCCCAATTCTATTTTATACCCCTTCCCCTTCCCCTAATCTGCCTGATCAGACATGAAAACATGTTGTGGCACTATCGTGCAGTCTATAATGATATGACGTTAGTTAGCAAATATTAGCGATTTTTTGCAAACATTTCTTTGAGTAACATGACCGTAAATATGAACTCACGATTGAATGTAACATAAAACAAATGATTACTTTTCGTTAAAATCTTTATTAATGCCAAAAATGCTTACATTTATTTGTCTTTTTGTTCGCTCGGGCAGCCATGTTGCCCCTGAAACCGGTTTACGCTGAGATAATTCATACCCCTTCGTTTGAAGTGTGGTCCCGAAAAATCTTCGTTTGAAGGGCTATCTAGCCCTTCCCCTACCCCTACCCCTCCAACCAAAAGAGAATCGAGACACCCCTACCCCTTCACGTGAACGCGCGAAACGGAGGGGTAGGGGAAAGGGGAAGGGCTAAGGGGTAGAATTGGGATTGGGCCTTAGTCACTGTGTCTGTTGATGTCTTGGGTAAATAAAATCCTCACATCGTTGGCTTCATACGGATATATGCATAAATACTTTTCTTTAGTAGTTTTGTCAATATATTATTGACAGAATAAAATGCCTCTGCTTTAAAAAAAATGTCTTGGTGGTGCATGACCTGTTTGTTTGTGTGTTGTCTTTGTGCTGTCCTGCCTGGTTGGAGAAGGATTGATATTATTGCCGTGGGGAGGTGAAGTGAAGGGGCACAAACAAAGGGCCCTGGCCTTGCTCCCAGAGAGATGCAAGGCACAACCACTTCAGTTCACACTGGGCCACAATGACTTCCAGTGAACCTAGGATAGAAAAGATTTTATATTAAGAAGCGCTCCAAAAGAGAAATGCATTTATTATTTACAGGCAGCTGTGCGTTGTAAGAAATGAGCATGAATGAGTTTTATTTTTCTTTTCTTTTTTTTTTATTATAAAAAAATAAAGAAACAAACAAAAATCAGCCTGTGACATTTAGGTTTTGTTCCAGTTGAGAGTGCCTTTCTTTCCCATTTGAGGTCTTGGAAGGACAAAGTGAAATGAAATGAAACAAAGGGGGGAAAATAATTCCTACTATTGGAAGGCCGAGGAAAAAAGGTTACTCTCAAATTTGCTTTGCTCTTGCTGTATCCTTGTGGAAAAATAGAACTCAGATTTGATCACACTGTATTGTAGGTCAAAGCAAAGAAGTCATTATGTTATTAATTGTTGCGGGAAGGATACTTTTGGTTTTGCTCAGTCAAAACTTAATAGATGCTGACACTGAACAATTGGGGAAAGATATTATTTTAGTCAACACTGAAGTTTTGAAAGTTCTTATTAGAGTAGTAGTTCCATAAATATGAAGAGGTTTATTTTGCGAGAAGGACAGTATGGCTGACTGTTCATTATCCTGTTTATTACGCAGCTTCTCATCAAATAAATAAATAAATATGCAGACATGAAATATTGATTTGAACTATTTTAAAGTCTTATGTATTATCTTAAAACTTCAAGTAAAAAGTCAATTACTAAACAATAGGCCTAGCAACAATAAAAATACTGCAGTAATATTAATGTGTTTGTATGAAACGAGAGAGTGAGACTAGTGTTACGAGAGACATAAATGATGAGGAATATTAAAAAATACTTTTGGGGTTAAGTTTGGGGTCAGTAATATTTTTATTTATTTATTTTATTTTTATTTTGCTGTTGTTTTGAATTTTTTGTTCAAAGAATCATGAAAAAATATTAAGCGTAATAACTGTTTTCAACATTGATAATAATAGGAAATATTTCTTGAGCAGCAAATCAGCATATTAGAATGATTTATGAAGGATCATGTGACACTGAAGACTGGAGTAATGGCTGCTGAAAATTTAGCTTTGCCATCACAGGAAAAGATTTTACAATATAAGTTATTTGTAAGAATGTTTCACAATATTACTATTTTTTCTGTATTTATGACCAATCCAATTCAGGCTTGGTGAGCATAAGAGACCTCGGAAACATAAAATCTTACTGACCCCAAACTTTTGAACTGTAGCGTATAGTATGTGACCACTTGATGCTGCAATTGACCAACCAGAATCAAGTATTCCAGAGAGCCGTGTAATAAATTAAATAAACAACTGCTGCGTATAAGCATAGAAGTTTTACAGTATTATTTGTTATCATGATCATACTTTGAGTTAATGGAATTTTGAATAGCCTTTGCTGATAAGACAACCACTAGACTCACCTAAGGCAGCTTCTTAAACAGGGCTGCCATTACCTCTACACTCCTCTTTACATGACTGCCAGTGAGATAATGATACAATCCTTGGCTATATTTCAAGGACCACCCCAAGCTTTTCCCTTTTGATGACCTTTCACCTCCCCGCCATTACAAATCAAACGAGCCAGAAAGCGTAAAAGAACCAAATTGAGTTGTTCTGGACCATCTGCTGGACATGAACCCCCCAAGCTTTCCCCTTTTGATGCCCTTCCCCCCCCCCGCCATTACAAATCAAACGAGCCAGAAAGCGTAAAAGAACCAAATTGAGTTGTTCTGGACCATCTGCTGGACATGAAACACTAATCACATTTTGATATATTGAGTGGTTTCTGTACACTTCAATAAAACATTGTTCTTAGGGTCAGAAGGGTCCCAGGGGGAAAAAAATTAACCTTGACCCTTCCTCTGAAGTTCGCAGAGCGAGTCCGTTTGTCAGTCTACAGAAAGCGTTCTCTGCTCTTCAGGGCAATACATTTACACATGGTGCAAAGTGAGTTTCCACATACTTGATGTGAAAACGGGTTCAGCCTGTCAATGAAAGCTCTTATTATGCATTGAAACCTCAGAAGATCATGCAAGGTTACAGTACCAGAGCAGAATCTGAGCATGCCTGAAGTGAACTGATGTGCCTCTCAAATCTCCCACATCCACTTCAGTACATCAAAAGTAGTCGGAAGAAGCAATTGCATCTGAACGTAAAATAAAAATGAAGTTTTTACAGTAAGGTCTGTCTGCTTGCACATTAAATGATCATTAGTTTTAGTTACTGCTACACAAAGGCTGCAGTGATCTTTTGTCCCTTTTTCACTGATCCAGTGTTTTGTGTGTTCACCAGTTAAAAGGCAGTTCTGGGATGGAAAAATCAGCTCCACATCGCCCCCTAAAACATTCATGCTTGACACCAACCAAGCACCAGCTCTAGCACAACAACCATCACCACTTTTGTGGAAAAGGTGTATTAGATGAGAAATATCCAGCTCTGTTTTCCCTTTCGCTCTGTTTATGTTTGTTGAAACTTAATGGAACCGCCAAACCAACATATTGACTGATTGTGTGACATGATTTGTCATTCTGAAGTAGGATTCCATCTGTCATTGGTTTGTTCATTGCTTGATTTATACATTTGTTTATTCATTAATTCATTTAGCATTTCGCCAGGGCTGCAGACAAAAGGTCAGCCTCTCAAAGAATATGGTAAGTATTGTATTAATACCATCAGAGATTCATCTGCCGCTATTTTATTATTTTTTTTTTAATTATTCATTTTTTGAATTAGCTTTTATTTTAATATTTTCAGTTTTCATTTTTAGCTTTAGTAAATGTATTTATGTGTTTTGCCTTTTTTATAAAAAAAAAAAAATTTAAAAATTAAAAAAAAAAATATATATATATATATATTTTGCTTTATTTTTATTTATTTTTTTTAGTTTTAGTGTTGGCAGGTGTAAGAATCTATATTCTGCCCCGACCCAGATTCCACTCCACAATATGTTTGATCATGAGCCTCCCAGCGCAGGAGTTTCCAAAAAGCAGGAAAAAAGGTAAGAAAAGCGGTTTCTTTCTTTTTGCTGGATTTGTCAGGGAAACCCCTTCGTTTAAAAAAATCTAGAAAAGAAATTGTAAGGATAGAAGATAAGTTTATTCTGTATTAGCAGGAGGAGTTATTAAGCCTATTCGGTACAATTTTGTTTAAAATTCTAACGGAACTGAATTCACTGATATGCTGCAATAAACATCTTCATCGAGATCTTCATCGTCCGCATCATTTTTCTTACACAGGTTTGGTTAAATTAAAAAGAACTGTGATTTCTCTGTTAATGTGGTTTATTTGATTAAGTGTAAACACTGCCATCTAAACCTTGGTGGGCACCAAACAAGCGGACTGAGATCCCCTGACAAAACTCTGGTGTGATTTGATATATGTATGCAACACTGACCAAAGCCTTCTAAACAATCCAAAAATAGGACGTGATGTGACAAGATGTGACCCTAAAAAAGACAAAATGCTCAAGCATATCCGGTTCTTCTCATAGGAGCTATTTTACCCTTTACGGTTCGGTACAGCCGTATACTTGCAGCAGATCTCTGCGTGTGCAACGGAGGAATTCCTGCCGCCGTTTTGACATATTTTGGGTTATAAGCAGGTAAAAATATGATATGCACACACATACAATGAGCTTATTTAGCCCAGCACACAGCATTGTTTTAGATGTTCGGTAAATTCGCTGTACAGTCAGGCTGTGACCATATCGTGAGGTTGAGTGTTAAAAATGACAGTGTGAATGCTAAGCGAGCTAGGACTAAATGTATCATTTTCTTTTTTGGTCTGGACCAAAAGAACCAGGAGAACTGGACTATGAGTGTAAACACACCCTTTGTTTTAGTAATTTTACTATACTTTTTTTTATTTCAGTTAGTTGCCAAGGCAGTGTTTCTAATTTTCATTCAGGTTTTCATCAAGTGTTTCATCTAAAATGTATATCTTGTTTTACTTCAGCTTGATTTTAATTAATAAAAACAGTTTTTAATTTTTGTTTTGTTTTAGTTAACAACAACACTGTTTTTCTATATTTGGCATGATTTACGTGATGTTCATATGATGCTGTTTCTCTGTAAATGGGAGGAAGAATCTAACATCCTCTCTTCTTTAACATCACTGAAGACAGATCTATAGCAGAAATGTGCTAGCCAAGATGATGTCTGTGGAAGCAGTGACAGAAGCGGTATTCCTGACACCTCCTGAATGAATATCCCTCACAGGAAAATTATATTATCTCCCTCACACTGTTCCGAATTTACTGCACCTGGTAGAATCCGAAAATATCTCACCTTCGGATCCTGGTGCAGAATAGCAATGCTCATGCAACTTTTACTATGAAAACATTTACAAATATTTATAACGGAATTCGGCTATATTCACTGTATATTTTGTGATAATATTCACTTGTACTTTTATTGGTCAGTGGTAAACCCTACAATTAAATCCTACTAACTGTATGTTTCCAAAGTCATAAATTAATAACTGCAAATATTTATATGAAGTGAACAATTCTCACTGCCACATCAGACACATGTCCATGTTTTGTAGCAAAAGCAGTATAACTCGGTTTAGGAGCTTTCCTATGCCATGTGACAGATGTGTCCTTTGAGCATGTTGCTGTCTCATATCACTGGAACAAGGTTAGAATTCATTCCTCACTCTGTCCTCCCTCCCCCCGCAGTACTTTCATCAGAACAACATGATGAAGCCCCATTTAGCCCCAACATGTGACTGAATACAGTCTCCTCTGGGAAAGACTTTTTTAAATTCTGAAATTTAGCTCAAACTTGAGGTTTAACTTGGAAAACCTTGTTGGGTTATGAACGTATATGCTGTGAGTTTGCCATTATGTTAAATTTGCTTTGAACACCCAGCTTTGAACGCCCCATGTTTGACTGACTGGAGCATTGGGAGGCTGATAGTGCCTAAATAATGTTTTAATGGCTTTGGGGAACACTGCTGGTCAGGGGGAAAGGGAATCCCAGAGGCTCCAGCAAGCTCTAGAGGCTCACCATCAAGAGACTGTTGTATGAAGTGCTGCATAGACAAGTACACATAAAAAAAAAAAAACTACAGCCATATTGAGTCAGAGGCAGGGGCCATTCTAGTGCCAGTTCTAGGAATGTTAGAATATGATAAACTCTTTAAAAAACACTGAAATATTATCAGTGAGCAGTCGTTTTTAAAAGTAAATCTGTCGATATTACTGGAGCTAAAAATAAAAGGTTCCACTAACACTTCTGAGAAAATTTGACCTGGCAAGGAAGCTGAAAAACAGAAGACTGCAGAGAAATGTTTAGCTTTCTACTGCTTTACAATGATGCTGGATTGCATAGGTGGTGTTAAGAGGAAATGATACATTTCATTAATCCACATGCACATGCTTAACATGCATTACATGCATTTGAGCTGTAGGGCCATGGCACACTACTGTAGAAGGAAATGCTTTATTGTCCCATAGATTTATTGTCTTTATTGTCCCAATAAAGTCTCTTATAACTGATGACTTTGAGCAATTTCATTACAATCAGAAAAACACATTTGCATTTGTCAGAGTAACGGATAATAAAGGTCCTTCACAATCACACCCGGGGTAAATGTGAGGTGAGGTAAGCTTAATTATTTATAGATAGAAGTTTTCACAGTAAGGGTGCCCTTGTACACATTCATATAGTCTAAATATAGATCTCCATTTGCAGAGAACAGTACTGAGAATATAATAGAGAAACGTACTATACACAGATATCATGCTTGTCTAGTTCACTCACTCACATGATATCAAAGGAAGCATCCATGTAGATAAGCCTTAAAGGGACAGTTCACCCAAAAAATCTGTCATCATTTACTCAATTACTTACTTGTGTAAATGATGGAAATAATGACAGCATGTTTATTTTTATGTGAATTGTCCTTTTAAATGTCTATATGATCTTAGTAGGCTCCAGTATCTGAAATTAACAATATTTAATGATTGATTCCATTATCCATGATTGGTCGGATGGAGTTCGACACTGATTGTGGCAACCAAAATTCTTGAAAGAAAATACATTTCTGTAGAAACAAGTCTCATTCGCATAGACTGTGTATTTTAAATTATTTATTTCAAAATGTGAATCTCAACAGTATTGGGATGTGATGTTTTAGTGATGCATATATATATATATATATATATATACACACTGTAACTAGATAAGCCTTAAAGGGACAGTTCACCCAAAAAATCTGTCATCATTTACTCAATTACTTACTTGTGTAAATGATGGAAATAATGACAGCATGTTTATTTTTATGTGAATTGTCCTTTTAAATGTCTATATGATCTTAGTAGGCTCCAGTATCTGAAATTAACAATATTTAATGATTGATTCCATTATCCATGATTGGTCGGATGGAGTTCGACACTGATTGTGGCAACCAAAATTCTTGAAAGAAAATACATTTCTGTAGAAACAAGTCTCATTCGCATAGACTGTGTATTTTAAATTATTTATTTCAAAATGTGAATCTCAACAGTATTGGGATGTGATGTTTTAGTGATGCGCATATATATATATATATATATATATATACACACTGTAACTTGTTGGTTATGCTTAATAATACTCCCCTATTATATAATACTAAAAGAGAGCTTGTACAAGACCCAAAGTTTGCTTGGGTCTTGAATTTTTAAAGCCTTTTGATTAGTCTTAAAATACTGCTTTTCTCCAAATGTTTAATACCAAGGAGATTTGACCTGTAAAGGTATGTTTGTTGAAGAAAACTATGCATTAGGGAGATGCATTTTGCATAATTTTGTTTGGCAATAGCAAAAGGCTATTAACAGCATGAGAGTGCTCGCCTATGAAAGAAGCTACAACGTGTGAAAGTAGGGTCAAGATCAATATGTTATTTTTGTGTCTTTGGTGTCATCTGAACCTACATTGGGAGACAGGCACTAATTTAAATTCGTGCAGGAGCCTGGTGATGCTACCATTAATTCCTGATAAGAAAGAACCGTTGTACTGCTTTCCTTAATATTTTGATGCTTCTACGCGATCAATATCCTTTCTTTCTCTATTTCCCTTTCTCTTTGCTTTTTTTTTTTCTTGAAGATTGATCGTTCAGAGTTGTGAGCTGTTTACGCTCAATCCTCACGGCTCATTATTGTCGCAATTAGGATGTCTTCTGGGACTAAGGTGGGGGGCTATCCCCCCCCCAGCGTTCTCATCTAGACCGGGATGTTCAGTGAAGCAGCCCTTGACGGAAACTTATTGTGGTCAAGGGGTAAGAAAGCGTCTCAAACAAGTGGATTAAGTGAGAGAGCGAGCGAGGGGGTGCAAGTGTATACGTACGCATGTGTGTGTGTGTGTGTGACAAGTGGATTAAGTGAGAGAGAGCGCAAGCGAGGGGGGACGCGAGTGTATACGTACGCATGTGTGTGTGTGAGCGAGAGAGAGAGAGAGAGAGAGAGAGCAGGAGACAGAGAGAGAAAGCGAGAGGACAGAGAGCGTGGGGGGTGTTTGAGTTGCCACTGCTTGTGCCGGTGAAAAGGAAATAATCACAGTGTTGCTTCCTCATGAATTATTAAGAAGCCCCCCAGTCTCTTTTAGCTTGAGTCAAAATGCTGCATTTTCATCTGTGGCTATAAAGCAAAGAGGAGATTTGTTGTGTATTTTAGTTGTTGTTGTTTTGTTTCCCTAGGTGTATCACAGCTGGTAAGCAGGACTCGTATGCATGCCGAACAAGTGCTCAGATGAGCAGTCCGAGTGCAGCACCAGGAGCATCAGCACAGAGAGACAGAAGCAGTTCCCTCCACTGCACACGACAGCAGCGGCCGCTCTCCCTCTCGCTCTGCATGCCTTTTTTTCCCTTATTTTCTTTCTGGAGTTGAGATCTTGTTTCTCAGAGCAACGGGACTTAGTGGATACTGGAGCTCCAAGCTGTTATCCAAGCATCCCAAACGCAGACCTGGCTGCCCACATGCCGATCGAATTTGTTTGCAAAATCAAATTTGCAGAGGAGGATGAGAAGCAGAAAGGCAACCAGGATGGCGACAAGGAGAGCCTGATCGAAGAGAGCTGCAGCCCCCCAGCCAAGGACCTGGCCGGCTTTGCCAGTGCCTGCTCGCTCCATGGGATTAACCACATCTTTGTGTCGGGCCGGCTGGGCGTCAGACAGACCCTCTGGGCTCTCGCATTCCTGGTGTCCCTGGCTCTCTTTCTATACCAGGCGGCAAAGTGTGCCATCTCCTACCTGGAGCATCCTCACGTCATGGCGTTGAACGAGGAGGCCACCCCGGAGATGGTGTTTCCTGCCGTGACCATCTGCAACATCAACCGTTTCCGCTTTTCCGCTCTTACCGATGCCGACATCTACCACCTGGCCAACCTGACCGGCTTGCCCCCCAAAAACAAGGACGGCCACAAGCCCATCGATTTGGAGTATCCGGCACCTGACATGCAGGACATCTTCAACCGGACGGGTCACCAGCTGGAAGAGATGCTGAAGAGCTGCAACTTCAGTGGGCAGAACTGTTCGGCCGAAGACTTTACAGTGGTAAGCTCGAGGAAAGTTTCTGATATCGAGTTGCAAACTTTTGCTTCAAAAAGTTAACTAAAGAGAAAAAGTAAATGGCAAAAACTACTTTGGGCTATTTATTATTAGAATCAAGAACATGGTGGAGGTGTAAAGAGCAATAAATGTCCAAAATCCTGTATTAATTGCTGGAATAGTGAGTTTATTTGCACTTTAGAAGCAAATGTTCTGTTTTTAGATTAAACTGAGGAGTCTGCAGGTGTTGCAAATAAATTCAATTTATCATTACAAGAGAAACAGTTTCTGTCCGCAGTGAGGTGGATAGATATGCTTTCTTCTCTGGTTTGCCCTGTAGTGACTATTCATTTGGACATAGTCTTTGTAAATAGGGCACAGACCTGGCTCGCTACCCTCATTGTGTTCACAGGAGAGGTCCTGTTTCTCTGTAGTCGGGATTTCTTAAAAAGTACCGACAACAGCAGGGAATTCAGCTGTTATCCTCAAGGGAGAAGAGCAGGGTGCATTTTTATATTTACTTTTCAGTTGTTTGATTCTGCCATCAGTTTCAGCCACTGAAAGAGTGCATGGCAACAATACTGCTTTATAAAAACTCTCATTCACTTTTTACACCACCTATGCCAAGAGTGACTGTTGGAATTAAATATTTAGAGTCTGAAATCATACATGATTTTTGCATTAGCTAAATTGGTTAAAACAAATAAAAAAAATTCCATAAGCCAACCAAGTCCACTCCGGAAGGTCTTATATGTGTCCATCATGCCATAGTTATTGATGTTATGTGTACTGGTGGATGAATGAATATTGCTTTGGTAATGGCAAGGAACATTTTTCAAGTCTTAATAGGATGTGTTGGACACACACACCTTCCCGAGATGGATATGATAACATGTGACCCTTTGATGTGTTGTCGAGTTTTAGTCTTCTGTTCTACTCAAGGTCTCTCTGTAGATACATATGTTTGATCCTAAGTACCATTCATGTGATACAAGAAGTGACGGCTGAGACTCTCTCGGCTTCTCTCTTCCACTGCTACTTTCTTTCACCCTTCTGTACGGTCTCTCTCCCCGTTGGCCATGGCAGGAAAAATGCCACGCTTCTGCAGAAAGATAAAAGCAAAGCTGAGAAGAGAAGAGAAAAGCGGTAAAAGTTGTGACAGGCAAATGTGAAGTCTTGTCCTCACAGTTGTTTGTGCTTGCTGTTTGTTGAAGAATTCAAAGATGAATTCAAGAGGCACCAGTTGTCTGCATCAGACATTAAAAGACAATTTACTCACCCCCATGTCGTTCCAAACCTGTGTGACTTACTTTCTTCTGTGGAACCCTGTTGGAGAAATTCTGAAAAATGTGTTTCAGTGTAACAACATTGAATTGGGACTGGAGCTTTCAAGCTTCAAAAAGAATGCAAAAGCACCATAAAAGTATGACTTGTGAGTCTTCTGGAGCCACAGAATTGGTGTTTGTGACAAACGAACAAACCAAAATTTCAAGTTGTTTTTTAATTAAATTCATCTGCCCTTGGTCTCTTTTACATGGAGAGAAGTAACAATGTCTGATTCATGAACAAATCAATCTTTTGAGGGATGTCTTTACATTGAATCAGCTGATATGGTCTGAGTGATTCCATCACAAACCAGGTAAGATTTGGTTCTTGTGACGCACTGTTTCATTAGCAGTGGTTAACTGCTTTTGGAGGGAAGTCTTATCACTGAATCTTAAACTTAAAGGGGAATTTGCTGTTAGTTTACTACTCACCCTCAGGCCATCCAAGATGTAGTTTTTCTTCAGTAGAACAGTAAAGAAGATTTTTAGCTGAAACTGTGGTCCTTGGTGATTCATAAAATGCAAGTCAGTGGCTACTGGCACTTCACAGTCAAAAAAAGCATATACAATATTGTAAATATACAATACAAAAGCATCACAAAATTAATATCCATGGCTCCTGATGATATATTAAAGTCTTATGAAGTGAAACCATTGGTATGAGCAAGAAACTGAACATTATTTACAACATTATTACATGTAATGCAAAGCTTCAGACCATGGTTTCAGAAAAATTATGAAAAAAAAGTCACCTACATCTTGGATGGCCTGAGGGTGAGTGAATTAACAGCAAATTTGATTTTTTTGGGTGAACTATCCTTTTAAATTCCTTATAGAAAGCTATAATATGATTTCAAAAGGTTAAGGTGCGATCACATGAGTGAAATTTAACGGGCAAAAAAGGTCCATATGTACTACTTTTATGATACTTATATGGTGCTTTTATGTCATTTCCATCAGTGCCTCAGTTCCCATTCTTGCAGGTAACTGCATTAAAAAAAGCAGTACATTATTCAAAATTTGTCCATTTCTGTTTTACTGCAGAAAGAAAGGTATACAGGTTTGTAACAACAAGGAAGAGTAAATGAGGACACATTTTAAGTGAACTATTCTTTTAAGTATTTGCTTCGGAAGATGGGATTGGCTATCCCATGTCAGCACCGGCCTCTCGCGAGCCACAGAAGGACTACTTATGAATTAATCTGCTTGGAAAGTTCCCTGCTCCACCGTTCTCTCCCATCAGCCCTGTGATCTGTGTCTGAGAGGCTGTCAGTTAGATTAGTTACAGGCATCTTGCCGTCTCCACGCATGACGGGACACTTCCTCCATCCCACGGGCTGTGCAACCCCGGGCAAAAAAACAAGGAGCGATTTTTGAGAAGCGTCTCTTTAGCCTTTCCAGTGTGACTAGATTGCAGATGTAAGAGGAAACGGGATCACTGTGACTATCACAGAAGCTTTGTATTGACAGCAGACAGACTGATATTTTTAGCATAAAGAGATGACCATAGCTGAGCTTGCTGGCCTCGGTGTGCGTGCGGATTACTAGCCTGAGGAAAAGAGCACACGGCATGTTCATGTCTAGCCTATTCCAGATGCTGCGTTTATCTAATGACTGCATCAGCAGGGAAAGCGGTATATTTTCGATCAATCACATCCTTGGCATTTAGCCCCACTACTTGGTTTCAGCAATTGCACTCATAATATTAGCTGTTCATTTGTCATTCTCACACCCAATGTCCTAGAGCTCTTCCCGTTCAGAACCACTGCAACAATAATCATTATATCAAAAGAACAGAGGCACTTTCGAATATCTGCATCATAGATCATCACACTGTTTTATCATCAAACAGAAGGGCAAAAAAATCTGAGAAAATTTTCTAATTGGGTGTGCACGTTCATTTCATATTCATTCGCTGCTAAGCACAAATGCTTAATTTATGGTCTTTGATTTATGCTGATGTTAATAAAAATATCATTTCCATTTTGCCTCATAGATGTAAATGAATTATGTAACCGCATTCAATTTAATGTAGCATTTTGTCTCACTTGTGGATATAAGAATGTCCTCTTCCTAGAAAGCTTATTGCAATAGACATGCACATGTATTTAAAATTGTATGTACAGCATTCTAGAGTGTTCATAAAATTTGTATTTATATAAAATGAGTAGGTCTTTGAATTACTGACAATGTCAGAGGTTAAAAGGGGTACTAATCATATTTCAAGGTAGGGCTGAACAATTAAAAGATTAATTGTATTTTCACCATCATCATGATTTCCACGTCTTTCGATTAATTAAGCATAATCGTCTGCCATATTGGCCCACTGGTAATTTATGCTGAAAATCTTTTTTTTCTCTCTCTATCTATTGAAATTTTCAGTTAGCTTGCATTGGTAACAAGCCTCCACATGCTTGGGGTTGCCAGATGTCAAGAGTTTAAATCCCCAAAAATAAAGCTTTTCACTTAAATAGATATATTTTCTACACAGCACTAAAAAAACACGGATGATCTGAGAACTCGGTTGGAGTTTTCAATTGCGATATTGTGAAAGTGTAGTACAGCATCATTTGTGAAAATGCGATATTGTGAAAGTGTTGTTCACATGACCATTTGCTCTGTTTGCTGCGACTAAATCTTCAAGCAAACCTTCTCAGTGAAACTATCAAACTATCATAAATCCAAACATGAATCTCGATGATACTGTTTGCAATTATGGTTGCTGAAACTTACGCAACCTCTGTGCTACAATGGGGGTTTTTTTGTTTTGTTTTTAATAGAAAAACATTAATTTGGAATTAATATAGGAATATTACGAATATTCACTCTTTTAGCTTTTGTGAAAAGCTTCTTTTGCCAGTTTTCATAATGAGAGTGTGCTCATGTACTAAATATAATAAATCAGGAAACTAGATGAGGTCAAATAAATCCTGTATATTGATTAACGTTCTTTTGATTTGTGCTTACATGAAGGTACAGTAATTCTGATTAAATGTAAAAAGAAATTTGTCAAATGACAACACTTGTGATTATCAGTTTAACCATTATTGTGCTGCCGCATTTCAAGGAGTCTAGATCAGTTTTGACAACACTGTTTGAACCAAATGTCCCAGAAAGCACAGTAAAAGTACGAAATAATGTCTTAATAAAATTATAAAAATGCAAACATAAACATTTCTGTGAAAGTTAGGTTTAAGGTTAAGGGATAGAAATATATTATTAGTTTAGTGTAAAAAACAAAAAAAACAATAGAAGTCATTGGAAAGTCCTTATTATAATAGAAAATAATTTTGTATATTTGTACTGTATGTGTATGTGTGTGATTTGCAGCATTGTTTGCTTTCTGTTCCCCTCGACATGGGGTATAATTTAAACATTCAGCTGTTATTGACTCATGATAATTGCTCGCAATAGATATCATAATAAGATGTTTAAACATAATTGAATATAAATTAATAGCTGTGCTTCAATTTTCCTTTCCACCTAACTGTCAGCTCCTGGTGGTGAAGGGGATTGTGAGTGGTTTAGCTCTATGGTTCTTTTTGCCTGCTCCACTCTGTGTATTTGCTCTCCCGCTTGCTCTGTTTGCAGATGCATTTTCCGATTTAGTTTTAAGCAAGGACAGATCCCTTGTGCATATATTCCTACGGATAACTGAGTGACACTGACCTAGGTTGATCCAAAGCCCAGGATGAGGACAGACATTAGGGCCACTATAGCATTTGTCATGTCAGTTTGGAACAGGAGTGTTGAGAGCCACATGCTTTAAAATAATTGAATATGTGAGTGAATGGCTCCTGCGGTATGGTGACATGCCTTTAATAAAACAAGCCACTTCAGAACTTTCAAAAAGTCCGGTGTCTTGTCTTGTATATTTTGCAACTTTGCTGCTTCAATATTGTATACATTTCTTCAAAAGTTATCTTTCTGTCCTGTGGTTAGTGCTGTGACTACGCTCCAGACCAAAGGGTCAAGGTTTAGCCAGCTAGCATGTGTTGGTAGATACCATAACTAGCCTCCACCATCTGGAAGCAAAAAGCATCTTTCTTTCTCCATTGACAGTCATTTAAATGTATTTGTTTATTCTCATGTTTTTGTTAATAAATGTAAAGAAATAAATACAATAATTTTATTGTATAAATGATCCTATCAATGATCCTATTAAAAGTTTTGGGTTGATAAGATTTTTTTTATTTGATCAAAAACACAGTAAAAATTGTTATTTTTTAACAATATAGGAACTGTCTTGTATTTAAATATATTTAAAATGTAATTTATTCCTGTGATACAAAGCTACATTTTCAGCATTCATTACTCCAGTCTTCATTGTCACATGATCCTTTAGATATTATTCTAATATGCTGATTTGCTGCTCAAGAAACATTTCCTATTATTAATGTTGAACACAGCTGTGCTGCTTAACCCTCATGTTGTCATTCTGATCCAGAGAGGATTTTCTTTTTCTGGAAAATTCTAATGGTATCACATATGACTAAAATCTACTGACTTTGCTCACACAGGGTATAACAGCTTCCTAAAAATGTTGATAATTGTTCTACTTTTTAGAGATTTTCTCCCCACCTTGTTACGCTTGTGGTGTTCCCAGTCAAAAATGACACTGAATCCAATATTTGGACATAATATAGCATATTGGGAGATTTATGAGCAACTTTTAAAAGGCTGATCATCATGACCAGGAACACCAAATTAAGTAAAGGATATTCAGCACAGCACAAGGGTTAATATGTTTGTGGAAAAGAACAGCATTTATTTAAAATATAATTCTTTTGTAACATTAAAAATATATTTACTGTCACTTTTACTCAATTTATTGTGTCCTTGTTTCATTCCTTTAAAAAAATTAATTTACATTAATCCACAAATATTATATTACAGTAGTTATTTTGGATGGCTTTTAAAAGTGTGAAATTGACTTTTTTTCCCTGCTGCCTTTCATTTTACAGTTCAGGACAGTTGCTTATGAAATGTTTCAGAGTTTTGCAGATTTTAAGTAGCATACTTCTGTGTTTTTTGTGCCAACCGAGCAAGTGTCATTGCTGCATGCTAACAGATAGCTTTTTCTAGAATTATAGACTTCCTTGCCTCAGACACATTGAGCCATGGTGCTCATGTGAGAAACATGGGTTTGAGTCCAGCTTGCGTCATGTCCTGATCCCACTTAAACATCAAAAAACAATCTTGTTCAGGTGTTGTGCAAAAGTGAAGCATGAGTACAGTGGCTCCAGAAGGCAGTAACAGGTGTTTCACATTGTGTTAGCGAGGAGCTAGCACTCTCCGCTCCTGAGGTAGGATGTCTTTCTCTCCGAGAGCTCTGTGCTGTGTGAGTGACATCAGGTCCCCCTGCGAGCTCAACGTCTGGCTCTTCTCTACGTTCCCCCGCTCCTTCTTCCGTCTTCCTGACAGAAACAGAGGACTGAGGGAGCGTGAAAGTGACCGCGTTCCCGCAGCTCTGTCCAAACAGTCTCCACAGATTATTGAACCACTGAACTACCGATACATTAAAGTCCTTCGCTCAAAGCCTCAGCCTTCACCTGCCCGCATAACATTTTATCTCTCCTTATGTCTGCTGATGCACGGAGACGCAATTGCATGTGAGAGGCATAGCTGTAAACATACTTATCCTCAAGCCATTCCTGCTTTTAGGGGACATGGGGACTATTGTGAGTGTTTATGTTTGTGCGAAGGAGACAAGGACAGACGGAGAGAACACACATACACACACAACCAATCACAGTGGGGCTATTCGAATCCCCGGCAAATAGATCAGCGCTCTTTATGCTAAACACATCAGCAGCAGCATTCCATAAGATAACCCACACCTGAGACTGATCGGTGTATTATGAATGCAGAGGCGGCGTTTCACTCGCAGGGATTTTTTTCTCCCTGTTACCATTCCTCTCATCGTCCTCCGATTTAGCCAGCCGACTACATCCGAAAAGTCTACAGCTCAAGGGATAGCTTTAAACTTGGCGAAAAAAAAAGCAGGGCCCTAATGTTCGGAGTCTGTAAACTCCCTCCAGAGTCCACAGAGACATTAGTTCCCACTTACATTTGTCTCTTTCTGACAAGCTGTCTGGCGAGCTGTTGGAACGAGTGTATGTGAGCGAGCGCGCATACATGCTTCATCATATACTGATAGACTTGGAGGAGAAGATTGATAGTAACCCCTAACTTCGGCTGTTTGCTTCACCCTCCCTCCTAAATAAATATATTCTTCTGTCAGATTACTTCCCGGGCCCTAGCCCGGCATGACTAATTATCTTGTTCCGCTGGTTTTGGCGGTAAGTCTGCTGTGTTTGATAATGAGGAGAAACCCAGCCGTATGGATACGTTTGCACTTTTGCATTGAGCTAAATGCAAGCTTACCAATAAAATAAGCTAATGCAGAAAGATGGATATACTCTTTGGCACGCTCTTTACATATGCCGCAAGAAATTCTGTTCGAGCTTATTTTTCATTCAGAACTTCCTCTTCCCGTGGCTTAGAGGCAATAAGAAAGTGATAAGCCCTGAAGAGGAGCGCAGCGCTCGTCTGTCTTTAGTATCTGACTGGATTTTAATCGGGGTGCACAACGATATTATGCAGCCAGTTTCTGAGCCACACGTCAAATATATCATCACAAATCAAAGCTGTTGCTAGGCCCCTTCTAGGAGAGGTTCAGATCCCTGTCTTTCATCTCAGCCTCTCTAAAAGTCTAAATGTCAGCATCCTTTACATAATTAGTTATTTTATTATATAATTATAATATGGTTCAATTTAGTATATATATATATTTTTTTTATTTATTTTTATATATATATATATATATATACAGTGGGTAATATATATATATACATGTATGTATGTGTGTGTATATATATATATATATACACGTGTATGTATTTTTTTTTTTTTCCAATTCAGTTGATTGATGTGATACTAAAGGCTAGAGTAATGGCTCCTGAAAATTCAGCTTTACCATCATAAGAATAAACTACATTTTTAAATATATTCAGATACAAACCAGTTATTTTAAATTGTAATAATATATCACAATATTACTGCTCTACTGTATTTTTTTATCAAATAAAGGCAGCCTTGGTGAGCATAAGAGACTTCCTTTAAAAACATTAGAAAAAGTCTTACTGACCCCAAACTTTTTAAATGTAATGTGTGTAGAAATTAATATTAACGAAGATAAATAAATGATGTAAAAGTATTGTTCATTGTTATTTTATGATACCTAATGCATTAACTAACTAATGTTAACTAATTTAAACTAAGTGTAAAGTGCTACCAAAATTTTCATTACTTCCTACTTCAAAAAAATCATTTTACGTCCAAATATGTTGCCATTACTTATCACACATTTCACAAATATAATGATTATGTATCACAAATTTTACTTCCAAATACACTGCCATTACTGATTTATATAAAAGATGGTTTTATTTATTTATTTATTTATTTTTGTTAATATTGTTGTATTGTTGTACTGTCATGCTCAGGTAGGGGCTTGAATCTCCCTAAGACTAAAATCCTAAAATCTAACCAACTACAAATGCATGTTAAAAGTTCCTTGTTAAGAAAAGCCTTGTGAACGGGCTGGTCCGGGTAATGGATGTGCGTTTTTCCTCTGTCTTCGCTGCCACGGTTTAATTACTGTGTGAAAAAGCAGCATATGCTTAAATATCAAATGAACCGCACAAGTGAAAATCTTTGTTCTGCTTAGTGCATGGAAATGTCAGTTTGGAGAGGCTAAAGCAACATTAAAGTGGAAAATTAAAGAGCATAAATGTCACTCAGTGTATTCTGGTCTGCGGTCTAGCAGAGCATGAAGGGCTGGCATGTCTGCTTGGTTGGACGATTACCCTGTGCTCTGAATTATGTCGAATGTCACACACTTGGCACTGCCTTTTGCTGATCTTTGAGGTTTGTTTGTACACTTGCACGCATTATGAAGCAGAGTGTACTGTTTCGTAAAATTTGTGATGATACCCAGAACTCCTTGTGCAGATGGTTACAATACAAATATAAAATTTAGCATCAGTGAAAGAGAAAAAAGTAAGTGAAATAACTGCTGCTGTTACACTGTGGCCTTCTTCATTATAATGAAAGTAAATAAAATTGTCAAACTACTATAAAACTGTGAGCACACAATCAACTGTTTATCACAAATCACCACATAGCCTGTACAAAATGAATCCAAATCTTGCACAATGCTTGTGCAGTGTTTGCACAGTAAATCTAAACCTTCCTAGTCAAACAAAGAGCGAATATGTTCATCTGTATTTTAAGCAACCCGTTTGCTTTAATCCTTCCCTCAGGAGACGAATGCAGAATACAGCACCTCTTCCCCCCCCGCCCCCCTCAGCACAGATAGCAGAGCTGAAGACACTTGAACACAAGCTTCCAGAGCTCATTTTGTTTTTCTTCTGCGAGCAGCAGTGAAATGGATATACTTTGTGAATTAAAGGGGTCATATGATGCTTTTTTAAAGATCATTATTTTGTGTATTTGGTGTAACAGAATATGTTGACATGCTTTAATGTTCAAAAAACACATTATTTTTCAAATACTGAACATTATTGTAGGTCCTCTATACTTAAACTAGTAACAAAACATACTTACAGTGGCTGATTCAGAAGCGCCAGATTGTCATAGCCAAGTCAGAATTACCTCCTCTCCTAGGTTCACGAAACGGTCGTCCATAAAATGCATTGCTGTTCTGTTGTAAGTAATCTTAAAGATTCCTAAATGCATCTACTTTCGGAAGGCCAAATAAAGTGCTTTTGTTTTCACCTAGAAACACACAGCGTCTCTCTGACATGGCTGCTTCAACACTAACTGCGGTTACTGAAACACGCCTTCTTTCTTTGCGTGCACATTTGGGCAGCATTATGCAAATATTTCCACATAGTGAGGTAGATATGTGGGGGCGGGATAGAACGAGCCGTTTTAGGGGGGCGTGGCAGAGTCTTAACTTTGATAAAGAATATCTCTTTGGTTTTGAGACTTTAGTCTTTGCAACTTCAGGGATCTTATCTATGCACAATCAGCTTGTAACACTCCAAAGAGAAAGGAAAACTTGAAATCGCATCATATGACCCCTTTAACACTTTTAGTTAATTTGCATTCATTTCATTCTTTATGGACTTTTATTGGTCCATTGGTAGAATTGTTTCTATCTGATATTTGATGGGGCTTATGGACATTTTCCGGGGCCCTTAGCTTGTAAATGCAAACACGTTTGGTGTGGGTATTGTAAATTTAGCTGCATCCAGCTCACTGAAAATAATCTCCAATAACTCTCAAGTAATTTTATTCAGTATGTTTATTTGTTAGAACTAATAAGCGGCATTGCATGTGGTAAATGATACTGAAAATGGTCCTGCGTGACTGTAATTATCTGGCAACAAGCGAGTCTCAAGGAGGAGCTCAGAATGGGCCACTTTGTACAACTAACTATCTATAAAGGTGCTAGGCACACGTAAACACGCACAAAATGATTCCTTCCCATGAATAAAGAGACTCAACCGTTTGAATACAACAAATTGTACATAGACTATATGTGTACAAACCTCCCTATGTGTTTCCCTCCCAGCGGACAATGACGATCACAGCGAGGTACGCAGTGCATCAGCCAGTCATTCATCTCAAGGTTTCACCGATGTTGACAAACCACTCGACCTTCAGGTGCATGGAAATGTCATATAATTAATCAAGCTCTGCTTGATTCGCCACCCCTCATTTTCCCATCCAAGTACATTTTGGTTATGAAGTGTCCTGAAGAACACATTAGAACAGAGGTCGGGAACCTATGGCTCGCGAGCCACACCTAGCTCTTTGACAAAAATAATGTGGCTCGCCAGATCTCTCACCCTTTACTAACAAATTATCTATTACACAAATTAGACATCACTAGAGATCAGCAGTTCCTTTGTTGTAGAGCCTACATAAGCTCTACATATAGATGTAAAATAATAATACATTTTCTGTACCAGCCAAAGTGCGTGTTCAGTGCGCGTTCAGAGCTGTTCGCGAGAGAAAAAAAAAAAAGCGACAGGACTGAAACATATACTTTGTTTTTATATGTTTTATACTTTGAAACATTTCGCCGGTTACTTTCGCTTTTTCCACGCAGCTTTCTGCGAGTGGGACTGTTAGCGTTATTAATAAAGGAACGTGAATGAATGAGACAGTAAAGAGTGGGACATTCTTGATATTAAAAAGACAGACAGTATTAAAACCGTCTCAGGTTACGTATGTAACCCTAGTTCCTCGAGGGAACGAGACGCTGCGTCGGAAACGCTAGGGGAACGCCTTCTGTGACCACGCTCCGTTCCCTCGAGGAACTAGGGTTACATACGTAACCTGAGACGTTCCTCTTCAGGAACTCGAGCTGCATCGGAAACGCTAAGGGAACGAGAATGCCCACGCCGCCAGACTTCCAAATCTCTGCCTTGTGTGGAAGACTGCACAGCTAGGGTGAGAGAAGTAGGCGGGGCCCGCCGGGCGAGGGCGCGCCCTCCGCCTGTGAGAGGAGATCTCTCCTGACGGGAATCTCCCATAGAGCGCCGTCGAGGAGAGAAATCAGGCCTGAGACCCAACTCGGCCCGGCCAGAACGGGGATACTAACAACAGACGGGTCTCGTCCCGGCACACTCTCTCCAGAACTCCCGGGAGCAGAAAAATCGGAGGAAAGGCGTACAGACGAAGCCTCGGCCACGTCT
>NW_015537975.1:494711-504711 GCF_001515605.1 Sinocyclocheilus anshuiensis | reverse complement strand
TGTGATTCAAGGCCATGGCAGACATTTGCAGTATAAGAACTGCTGGCAGCAGTTGGGACCTACTAAACGGCCACCCAATGTTTTTGACACGTTCATAACCAACAGAGGGAAAACATTTCAGTGTTCGATATTCAGCTAGAATCTGCTGGACTTTTTTTAGACACCAGTTTCTATAAACACAGGGTCCCAAAGTCTGAGACCACTCGTGGAAATGTTTAAATTTCATATTCGTCTATTTTAATACTACAACTTTTAAGGTTAATGTAACTTTCAAAAGTTTCAGTAAGATTTTTTTTAATGGTTTTTGAAAAAAGTCTCTAATGCTCACCAAGGCAGTATGTATTTGATCAAAAATACAGTAAAACAGTAATTTTGTGATATTTATTACAATTTAAAATAACTGTTTTGTGTCTGAATATATTTTAAAATGTAATTTATTCCTTTGATGGCAAGGCTGAATTGTCAGCAGCCATGAAACATTCCTTCTTATGATCAGTGCTGAAAACTTTTTTAATTCTGTATGCTGCTTAATATTTTTGGGGAAACTGTGATAATTTTTTTAGAAATAGAAAGTTTAAAAGAACATCATTTATTATTATATTTTGTAGCAAATGTCATTACTGTCACTTTTGGGAAAAAAAAAAAATATATCCTCCAAAGATTGATTCTGTTTGTCCTAATGTATGGTAATGAGAAAGTTGTGTGGATTTGATTGTCAATAACTTGAAATACGGCCCTGCTCCCTAAATGCTTGTGCCGTTCAATAACCTATTAAAGTTGAATCACAGATAAGTTGGCGTGCATCAGGAAAGCAATCTGAAATTTGTGCTGACATTGATCCAGCAGGAAAGGACCTGATGGCTCCGATTAACACTTGTGTCCCGGGAGATGCAGGGAGAGAGAGATGCAGCGCTGTTAATATCGTGTCATGTCCCTGACTTTCCCCGGCAGAACGAGCTCCGTTTATGAGCTCGATTTAAAATGTAAACGCAAACAATTGCGTGACTCGCCGCAGAATTGTACGAGGAATTTGTTCTCGCTTTCTGTGGCAGGAAGCAGAACAAATGGATTGATTTCTGTTTGGCAAGTGTTTCATGCAGAGCACACCTGTTAATTTTAAAATGGGAAATCATTCCAAACAAAAGAAGTCTAGTCCTCGTTAATTAATTTAAAATTAGCTTCGTAACACCACTCCTGAGAGTTCTGAGATTTTCGTTTGGTGCCCCTTTTGGAGGGAGCTCTGCATTAATGCTACTTTAATTTTAGTGGATTTTGCATTTGTGGACATATAAATTTGCCTGAACAGAAGTTGCCTGCATCCATGTAGCATATTTCCCAAAATGCATTTCCAAAATAGCAAAATGTCAATGAGAACTACAAAACTAAATGATGCTTCATTCCTCCTTTGAATTTTCATCCGTTTTGTTATGCAGCGAATGATAAGGGCATCATTTAGAGTAAATACATCTTTTAATGAGGGATAGAATTCTGGCTTGTGTTTACAATTGCCCTTGACATTCTCGTTGGGATTAAAGAACAGCTAATGGAGCACCTCAGGAAGGATCCGTTAAGACCAGGAATAAATGTCACAGCTGTTCAGTCACAAATCACGGTGCAATTTTTCCCCTCTATTTTCATCCTTCTTGACCTTTATGCCCTGTTCTTGGGAAAATGAAGAACATGTTAACATTTTGTTTATATGCATAAGCCCCTTGAATGAAGCCCAGAATCCCATTTGCCAAGTAGAGAGTGAATGTGTGTTTTCTGAAGGTGATGTTATAGTACAAACGTCATATTCCACAGTGTGAGCCGAACGGTTGGGAGTATGCTGAGGAAGGACCATTGAAACTAAATGCTTATAATTTATAAGCTGTAGTTGAAAGACATTTCCTAAGTAGCAAGCTACATTACAGAGTTGACAAATGCATAACACTTTTCTTAATCAGTATTTTTGTCTTGTTTATCAGTAAAAAAGGGTACATTTACTTTTTTGAGAATATATTAGTGCTGGGTCCAAGTCCTTGTCAAGTCCGAGCCGAGTCCTAGTTCTTAACAAATTGCATTTGAATGGGAGATGTTCTTTTATCCTAATTTTGTTGTTACTTATTTTTTTATCTTGCATGTTACACATGACATGGATTCATCTTGACTCTGAAAAGTTTCTGAGTTTAAAATGTCCATGTCAAGACATGTCATGTCAAGTTTGAGTCCAAGTTCATTCATAATTGCAGTCCAAGTACCCCAACTCTATATCTTGAATTGTTTTCTTTCCTAAATTTCTGATTGTTTTTCTTGATTTAAGCATACATTTTGTTAGAATTATGCTTAAATAATTTAAGATTTAATTATTAAAATAATTTAATTATTTAAGAATCTTCTTAGAACCCAAAGCTTAATGTCTTTTTTTTTTCTTTTTGAAAATTCATCTTGTTTTAACCAAAAACTGGAAAATAAGTCAGAAGAACTGTGTTTTTTTTTGTCTTAAAATGTATTATTATTATTATTATTATTATTATTATGCAGTGCTGCTACTTGTAGTTAGTTCTTCCCAACAGTGACGTAGAGGAATCCTTCAATCTCTCTGGGTTTTTCTAATTGTTCTTTGAACACATCCCATTTTAGATCGACTGTCAGTGCAGATCACATAATCCTGTCCTCATTTAATCTGTAATTGAGATGAAACTGAGGCTGATGCCAGGCATTTATTTACCTCAAGGCCACAGCAAATTTCTTAGACAGAAAATACTGCATATTTCAGGCTGCCTTTACATGAACAAATAATTAATCCACATAGAAACGAGTCAGTGAAACTGAGTGGAAAGCTTTAGATTATACATGAAAATGCAGCAACACAGCAGGTGTAATGAAGCTCACGACGAGGTCACCTTTCTCTCTCACTCTCTCTCGCTCTGCTTTCTCTCTTTCTCTTTCTCTTTCTCTTTCTCTTTTTTATGAATGCAGCTCTCGGAGTGTGGCTTGATCTCTGTAGACAGAACATGTACTTGGATGTTGTATAAATAAAAGCATTTCCAGACCAAACAGTGGAATAACTTGCTTGGGATTAGCATTTCATTAAAATAGAAGTGTGAGGGTTTACAGACAAAAGGTGTGAACCATGGAGCAAGAGTGGGACCATGTCGGTCTGCCTGCTTGGAATATGTAAGAGCCCGTGAACTCTGGTTTGAAAAGCTCACCATGAATTAAACATGCAGCGTCTTTACCTTAACACTGAATAGAAACAACTTCTTGTATGTTTAGGGATGTCCACAAGGTTGTTGACTCAGAAATTAACTTTACATCACAAGCTTTTTCTGTGTTTATAAATTATTTATTAGACATTTTGCATGTGTTGTTATTAGTGTCTTTCACTGTTTTTCACTGTTATTTGTGACTCAAAAATTCCTGTGAACTGGAAAATATGTAGATGCTTATTTTTACAGTGTGAGGATGTACCATATTTCAATGGAATAATTTTGAGTGTCTACCCTAGCAACCACCTGAGCACCCTAGCAACCGCATAGCAACACCCTAGCAACTACTCCAAGTACCTTAGCAACTGTATAGCAACACCATAGCAACCGCCCTGGGTAACCTAGTAACCACATAGCAACACCCTAGCAAACACAAATCAACACCTTAGCAACCTTCCCAAATACCCTAGCAACCACATAGAAACACCTTAGCAACCGCAAAGAAACACCTAAGCAACTGTCCCGGGTACACTAGCAACTGCTTAGCAGCATGCTAGCAACCACCCTTGGTACCCTAGCAACCACATAGCAATACCCTAGCAATCACTCTGAGTACCCTTGCAACCGCTTAGCAACACCCTAGCAACCACCCTAGATATAAACTCCTACCCCTAAATTAATCGCGATTTGTTTAGCATCTCAACCAATTTGAGTCGTCACATATTTGAATCGATTTTCAACCGACTCGCGGTTAATCGTTGCATCCCTACTAGGTACCCTAACAACCGCAAAGCAACACCTTAGCAACAGACCTGAGTACCCTATCTATCTATCTATCTATCTATCTATCTATCTATCTATCTATCTATCTATCGACAGAAATAGAAAAAGATAGGGAGAGACTGACTGAGAGAAAGATATCTATTAAATTGTACATACAGAGCCAGGAAAATCAACAGGATGTTTAACGGAGCAAGTTGGAAGCAGACTGTTAGCAGGATAATTTGGCGAAAGGAAGGAGTCTCCCGCTGTCTGGTAGTTGTCATTTTCTGTGGCATGAACATGCAATTACCCTTGATTTCATTTCGTGCAGATAAGTGTCCCTGCTCACTGGAGCAGCAAACGAAAGGAGTCAAGGGGCTTGTTAACAGCGGGGCATGTACAATCGCAAGAATCAAATAACCTGCCCATCATTAGGGCACAGAGCCTCATAAAGCAGTCGGATACTGTAGACGCGATGCTTCTTTCACGCTATCAACATCTGGTCAAATTATGGCTGTTTCTCTAGATGAAGTGAATGTCAGTCCACCCCAGTCTCTAGTGGTTTTCGTGTCATGCTAGCCCCACAAAGAGGCTGTATTGAGAGGACTCACCATGAGGCATAAAGGGAGAGTAATGGTGGATATGAGATTGGCTCAGCGGTATCAACTCTTTACTTTGACCTTGATAATTTGACTCGACAGTCTAGGGTGTGCTGTGAAAGGATACTGTAAGCATAGATGATGTTCCAAACAAGCTTTGACGTAGTTTGATTTAACCAAGCAAGGCATATTTCTCACCTTTCTCATTAGCAGAAAACCCATAATTGAGTGTTTTTTTCTGTGAGTTTCATAGGCCAAAAGTACCCTCCAGTATGTGATCTTTCCATTTAGTTGATAACATATACAGCACTGCACCCAGAGTGGTTTTTGGGCTGGTTATGATCGGCCTCCTCAAACCATGCGGTGAAAGCAAAATGTGTAGTGTAAGCAGGTTTAAACAAAAGAATGCACATCCCAACAAATCTAAATGTAGGTGCTCAGCCAAAAAAATAAATAAAAATATAAATATATGGGGGGAAAGTCTGCATACTATAGCTACAAGAAATAAATTATTTATTATAATTTCATCTGGCCGTCATTTGAAGCCCACGGCTCTTCATCAGACCAAAGAAGGCCATGAAAGACACCTTTTAAATAATTAATCACACAATTGAATTATTGTTATAATAATAATAATAATAATAATAATAATATAATAATTGTAATAATAATTAAAATGTGTTATAATATAATATAATAATATAATATATTTTGAATTAGTCGTTTGTGTTGATATCAATTGCACACATTATAAATTTTAAAAACATTTAAATTCTGCATTTGGCCCTATTTTTTTTAATTTTTTTTTTTTTTTTTTTTTTTGCTGTTTACATGCTTTGCCATGACTGGGATTTGCTTTCAATTCAGTGTCCAGTTTTGTGAAGTATTTTACAGAGAATTACTTTACTTGACAGATTAACATCTCTGTTTGTCCCTCTCTTGAGTCATGCCTGGCTGGTTTCCATGAATCTTTCTCAACAATGATAATCGTCCTTGCTCGCGAGACAAGATAAAAGAGTACGCTTTATAACATATTGATGTCATGATTCGAAGGAAGCGCATTCCAGAGAGTCCTAAACTTTAGAAGCTTTTTAATCAGTTTGCTCAGAGACTCTGGCTAGCCACTATCCGTTATCGGCTTTATCATCTATCTGCTGAGAGTATATTTGGGATTTTCTGTATATACTTAATCATACTGATTACAACAGGTGTGGGAGTCGTCAGGCCTGGTGAGAGGCTGGAAGGGGTGGGAGAGGGTGGGCTGGGGTTTCTGCGCTGACAGGGGAGCGGTATTAATTCCTGCCCTCAGAGAAATTAGGCTCTTTGTTCCTTTCCTCACTCCTGGTGCTTTGATCAAGCCCTTGCGTGATTAGAGACTGACCCTGACATGACAGGCCCGAGAACTTGTAAAAGAAGCATGAGTGGGAAAAAAAGGGAAAACTTTCTCTGATGTGCCCAGGGAAGGCAGAAGAGAATAGAATCCGAATTATTCTGAAGCTGTCGCTCCACCCCTGCTCGTTGTCTGGTGGGTAATAAAGATTTCATGTATTCATTTTACTCAGGCAAAAATTGCAATCTATAATGACCTGACATTTCTTTTTTAAAACTAGCCAGAAGCCTCATGATTTGAATGTTAAGCAGTGTCTCGACTGACTCAGAGCTCGACTGGAACCTGATTTGAATTCTATCAACTCACCTATTAGTGGACTTGCGAGAGGCTACATGAATGTTGTGGCTTCCCGTGAATCCACACTAAAGGGAGTATGCTTGTTGAATTATTATAGAGCTGTGCAAGCCAACCTGCCTATTTGTAGCAACTTGGAAAAAAATATATAATAGCGAAAGCATTCTTAGATTGTAAGGGAGAGAACAACGTTTGGTAAAAAAACAGATAAATAAAAATTGGATGTGGAGTGGGTGCTCTGAGAGCAGAGTGCAGGATCTGTTGATCAAGTCAGGCCTGTAATATATCTACCTGATTGGTGTGTTCCCATCAGAGTTTGAGGTAAATTCCTCATGTCACCCCAGACACTGCGTCTGGGGAAAAGAGATGTGCCCAAACATCAGAGGCTGGCTCGGTCCCAGCCTTGTGTATTAAAGGGAAATCTAATACAATTTATCAGCTTTAGCGTGGAGAGTCATGGAGATTATAGAGTGTGTGGAGTCTTGATCATTTCACATTCTCTGTAGGTTTTCAAACCATGCCTGGAGTTGCTTAAAATGCTTTAAAGCCTGTCAGAGGCACTTTAATGTCAAGTTTTGCTTAATTACAGGGTATCTCGGCGGCTTTTACCCTTATGTCTATCCAGAGTTCATATATGCGCTCTACAGGGCTGTATGTGATCTTGAAGGTGCAAGATAATGTTTTCTATGCGACACATTTCCCATGCTGTACTGTGGCTATTTCCAAAGAAAATGGCCAAATGCACTGGAGAGCTGTAATCAATATGATGAAAAGTGAAACTTTTTTTTTTTTTTAATCATACAGTTGTAAGAACATTTCAGTTCCTTACAAATTAGTACTAAAGATTGATGTGTTTCACACAATGTTTTATACTTTGGCTTGATGGAAACCTTTTTTTGGTCATTATGCACAAGAGTGACTCACAATAGATGACAAGTGTGGGAGATGTGTTGGACACCTGGCAAGCAGATGAAAATCTCTTCCTGAGAGGCTCTCAGAAACAAGCTTGAAATGTTCCATATGGAGAAGCTGGTTTGTTGAACCACAAAGTCCATAAATGCAGAAAGCCAAACCCTTGTAACTTTGAGTTGCTGAAGTTCATGCACATGCTATTGATGTGCTGTACAAAAGGCCTTTCAGCAAATTAACAACCACTTCATATCTTCATTTCCTGACCCAAGCATTTTGTTATTGAATTGCCTGAAATTGATTTTTCACCAAACTTGTTTAAAAGATGAATGGAATTATATGAGCCAGTGCTGCATGTACGTGAATCAGATGGGGAAACCCATCTGTTACCCCCACTAGCCAAGGCACAAGTCCCCAGACAGAGCTCTGGCCAGAACACAAAGATCTCTCCATAAAGGACAAGGCTGCTCTCTCTCTCTAATCCCATCGATTTCAGACCTGGTGGAACCCATCTGTTGCAGAACGCACCCGCATAGGTATCACATCAATTATAAAATCTTGTTTTGGCATATGTTAACGTGTATGGCATAAGCAGAAAACAATCAAGTACAGAAGTGCAGATTGCTCTTCCTGCATGCAGTGAATTTATATCAAACCTGCAATCGTCTGGTTGTAATTTAAACCTGGTTGCACTGATACCATTACCTGGTTGCACTGATAAGTACTGTGACTGTTACTCGCTGATACTGAAGCAGATACCTGTATTTTAATGATATAGTGTAGTGAGCCTGATGATAGCATGTTTGGAAACATTACATAATCACACAAGTATGCAAATTGGAACTTTTGGCTAACTCGCAACAACTTACAAAATCTGGATACGTTTCAGGCTTTACTTTCTAATAGTGCTGAGAAGTTTGTGAACATTTTTCCCTCATTGAAACATTAAAACGAACTAATTCACTAAATTTAATCAAACTTCCCAGTGTGACTCAACCAACATCAGGGCCTGAGCCCATGAGCCATTTTAGACTGAGATAATTTGACCCAGCTAAGTTATCCCAATTAAATTATGCACTGAACATGTTTTGTACACATTTGCACACAATAGCCTGTTATATTTGTTATACTTTGAAATTATGAAAATCATTCTCCAATTATTCACAACAGATGCACTTCTGGAGTGAAAAAATTCCAAAATGAAATTTATTGTGCTGTAATGACTAATATTGAAGAAAACAATAGCGAAGAAATTCTCACACAATGTAGAAAGTGGGAAAATCAACTGAAAACGATTGTGAGTAAAAGTGTGTAATTAAAAGAAATGTTTAAAATGCTGGTTTAGTAGTTCTCCTCCTGTCCTCCTGTATCCAAAATACTGAATATACCATCCTGATATAGATGGATGTGACTGTTTGTTGTTGTTATTTTTGGTCATTATTTCCTTGCATTACTAAAGATAAATATGTTGCGAATGCTGTTACATGTTGTTTTTAAGACTAAAATTGTTATAAAGGAAAAGAGGATCGAGGAAGAGAGCTAAATTTCAGCTCCTAGCAGGGGCTTGGTCTGTATTTCCACATTTATGTTGACTGGGGAGGGTCCACATTAAGGCAAAAACAAAAGCACTTCTTCTCTTGTAAATAATTTCTCTCATCATCAAACTCCCCTGGTTTTCCTCAAGCAGTGCTGTAAACTATCAATGTTCAGGCCAAACACAGTTTATCCCTGGTGGAAAGTCAATCAAAGTCTCTCTGCAGTGCACCCAGCTTCAGCATCTCTAACTGATCATTTCCCCTCTCGCATCCCCGACTGTGCCACACCGAGGCTTATCAAAGCCACTGCAAATGGAAGACTGTCCAGTCCATCCGCCAGCAGCAGGACAGCAAAATACAACCCAAACTGATGACATTGTAGGAAGTCTGGAGATGGGAGGCATGTAAAGAGGCGGCGCTCCCTCTCCGCATTTCATCGTGTTTTTTTTTTTTTTTCCCTTCTGGAAAATGAATTAGCAATTCAAAGTGCAACCCGGGGGTGGCGAGTGTTTATGTGTGTGCCCAGAGTGATGAAGGCTCACATTTGTATCTTGTCACCAGGCTGTCAGTAACTGCACACGGGCAGCAGGCAACTTTAACTACAGCTTCTGATGCATTTACTCAGACGCCACTCTCAACTATGCTATGTCAAACAATGACGAGAGTCAGGAGCCTGTTCACCTGCACCATTCAGCACATGCAACTGCAGCCTCAGCCTTTGACCCAGGGTTATAATGGGGGAAAAAATATTGGCTCTTTCTTTGTCAACCCATTTTTCCTTCATGCTCCGGTCCAGTTCTTTTGTTTGATCCAGTATACTCTATCTAAATTAAGCAAATAAATAAATAATTTGTTTATATATACAAAAGTTTTTTTTGTTTGTTTGTTTGATGCAGTATACATATCTAAATTAATAATTTGCGATTTGTTTAGCATCTCAACCGATTTGAATCGTCACATATTTTAATCTATTTTAAACCGGCTCGCGGTTAATCGTTACATCCCTATTGACCACTGATTAAATATTGATTTTTACAAAAAAAAAAAAAAAAAAAAAAAAAGTATTTCAAAATACATGTGAAAAAGTTATTATTAAACATTATGCCCCTGATAGAAGTTCAAACTGAGTTCTCTTCCTTTAATTTCTAACAATATTATTCAGCATCAGCATTCACAACACATTTAACTTTTGTAATGTGATGTATTTTTGAGTGCATCACAATATTCAGTGGGAAGTAATTTAATGACCAAATATTATATTATATTATATTATATTATATTATATTATATTATATGATATTATATTATATTATATTATAT
>NW_015537975.1:451672-494598 GCF_001515605.1 Sinocyclocheilus anshuiensis | reverse complement strand
TTATATTACTCTTATTTGAAATTCATCATGTTTTTTTTTATTTATTTATTTTTTTCTCCACATCTTACCTAAGGGTACCAGAATAACCACCGGGTTCCCCAACCTCTAAAATCAATATCAAATCACTAGTTCACTATATAAACAACAGACATTAAATTGTACTATTAAAAAGAAGGCAATGACAAAAGCGGAAGGTTTGGACAGAAATGCGTATTTCTTGAACTACTTTATTATTATAATATTGAGCACATGATTAGCATGTCTAAAACATCCAGATCTAAATTAAGATTGTATTTGTATTTGTTTGAAGTGCCTCCTTTCTTAACACTGCAGTGATTCTAACACAACCTCAGCACCCTAAAAACATGTATTTTGCTGTAAAACATACTACCACGGAGTCATCTGCTATATAATTTTAGCATGTCTCAATTTTTCAAAATAGATATTGCATTATTGATGTTGATTGTGTTAGAGTTGTGGTCCTGATGCCTCTATTTTATGACGGTGTTCTACAGCTGAAATCAGCAGTATTGGCATTTCATAGCAGTAAAGAGGCCTCACTGCAGTGCTGTTTTTATTTGTATCGTTTTTATGGTCCATGGAATCAAGAGCAGAAATGAAGACCTTCAAAAGAAAAACAAAAGGCAGTTTACACAGTAAAACAGCTTTGCTGCTACTGTCATGTATAAAATCACAGAGGTCTCCAAAGACTAGTGACAAAAACTAATATAGCCTCTCAACAGCAGAAAGATGGCAACAAAAGAGTTCTCTGAAACTGAAATTCTCTGAATGTGCTGCTTTCCAGTAAGACGGTTGTTATTGGTAACTATACTGTGGTTAGCAGTGAAAAATGTGCTTTGGGACGGCTGGTTTTCACAAAAACCAAGAGTTTCTTATTTACAATCACTCCTATTGCAACATGACCTAATTTGTATGTGGTGTGGTTCTAGCATACATGCATTTTCAAATGTTCAGTCAGACAACAAAACCTACAAGATGTGGATAGACAGCATCCACAGTTTGGGCACTTTACACACATACAACGTTAGAAACGTGTAAATGTTTATGAATCCTTTGAGAATAGTGAATTAATAAAATTAATAGGATGAATTTATGGTACATATTGTGAATAATGTTAATTAAAATCCCATTTATTTAATGCAGTTATTACATTTCTCTCATTTTAACAGTTTCATTTGTTTGATATGCACAAATACAGTAACGTTAATTGAATTTCATTTGTTTTGAGCAGGGGTCACCAAACTCAGTCCTCGAGTGCCGGTGTCCTGCAGAGTTTAGCTCCAACTTGCCTCAACACACCTGCCTGGAAGTTTCAAGTATAGCTAGTAAGACCTTGATTAGCTGGTTCAGGTGTGTTTGATTAGGGTTGATGCTAAACTCTGCAGGACACCGGCCCTCCAGGACCGAGTTTGGTGACCCCTGGGTTTGAGCATAATAATTGATTTCAGCCATGCGAAGAGTGTAAATCACTTCACTTTTATTAGTCCCACTGGATTTCATTCATAAATTTACAAGCCCTTAATAAAAGCAAGAATTCTCAAAGCTATTCTTCAAACATCAGCAGTCATGAAAGTTGCTCCCCACCTAAAACAGATGAAAAATATGAAATCTTTCTCTCAAATGGGTGAGAAAAAAAGGAGTGGGGGAAAAGCCTTAGAGCAATCTGAGTGCAAACAATCTTTATGCTACATTTGTTCTTTTCTTGTTTTGATGTATTTATTCAAGATTATGCATAAGACCTGGCAGTGGGTGTTTTCTAATGATATATGTAGTGTGAAATAGACTGATAGATTGCCACTGTGAGAATGATACCTCTTATAGGTGTTGGTGAGTGGTCTGGTTTCATAATCATAATACATGTGAAACTGCCAATTATTAGCTGTTGAATGTGTTTTGTCATAATACAGGGAAATATGATTTAACCATACTGTGGTCAAAGTTTGCATTTGTTTTCAATGGTGCTAATATTTTGAGTACTCAAATCTTGAATACATTTGATTGAATCCTCAAGGAGCATCTGACCTTTTGAATTTAATAGTATTGACACGGTGAGCAAAGGTTTGTGGTTTAACCGATCTACTTTCCTCACTATTGTGTTTTAGCATACAAAGCCATCTAGCCAACAAAAATCTATACTAGCTGAAATTAAAGACTATAATTTTTGTTCCTACAGCAATATGTTATTGATACTGTGGGTCCATCTGTTCTTTCTGACCGTCTTAAGGATACAAAGGCTTCTGGTTTATTAGAACCAACAACAAAATAGCTGTGTAATAAATGCAGCCTTTGTAAAGATTTTTTTTTTTCTAATAGTTAATGCAATTTACAGTTAATTTAACTATGCTTAACCTTCATGTTATATAAAGTTTACAGCAGTAATAGGGTAAGATGGGAGAAGATGCCCCTCTTTGTAACATATTTAGATGTAAGTTTAGCATGTGCAGGATGATGATGCATCAGCCAGTGTGTTGTTAGGAAATAAATCGGGTCATTTGCTAATTTAGTTATTATGGCACGAAATGTAAAATATTAAAGAGAGGTAAGATGGCCCCTACTGGGGTAAGTTGATCTAAGAACTTTGATGTGTCCACAAATCCTTCATTAACAAACAACATAATACATTGTGATAAATCATTATTTTCCAGACACAAAATTAGATCAGTTAACCTCAAAACTGTTTCGACTGACTAAATCTCACAAATCTTGATATTCATAAGAAATTACAAAATTAAAAATAGCATAGCCCTTCATCAAAAGTGCATCAAAAGAGATGAGATTTTGTGCCATCTATGGTGAAGAGCTGAAATGAAGGTCAGGGTCATCTTGCCCTGTCTTACCCTGTGTATATGAAGTAACGTCACCATTGGGATGTGTCAAGATTCTCTCCAAGGTAGACTTGGCCTTCAGCCCCATGACCTGACCGTATGGATCATGGGCATGATGATCGCCTGTTTTAATAATGAACTTCGTTACAAAGAAGTTCATTATTAGAATAATTTCTAAAACTCAATGATCAATGGCAGAAATGATTGTTTATGTGGATCAATATGTATTTAAGCTGCAAAGATGCACATTGCATGCTCTCTTACCTTTATATGCATCTTATATACAACATTCTTTTGGAAGTTTTCGACAATTTCTGTCCCTAATTATGCAAATATGTTGTTAATCCCTCAGAATCCCCTGGATTGTGGTGCTGGATGGGGGTCATGGAAAGGCTAATCATTGCATAAGTGGTTGAGGTAGTTATCATCGCTCGCTGATCTGGTTTTGTTGAGCTGTTGTCTGGACCGCTGCACCCTGTAATCATTACTCGTCCTCTCTGTTTGTCGGATGATCTCTTTGTGTTTGCATAGGTCAACAGCATTTATGTTATTCACCTCTTAAGGCATAAAAGAACTGCTAACAAAATAAGCTTGAACTGACACAGAAATAATGGAGCCAATTTTTTGCCAGAAAAAAATCAATGACTTCTGTATTGGTATTTTTTTTTTAAATCTTGCCTTAACTCTCAGAGGGTGCTTTCACATTTTGAGCTTTTGAATTGACTCAAAGACCATAAGCAAAACTTCGAATCCATTTCTCATAGACAAGATAACAGTTGGGGAAATTACTTCCAAAGCAATGCGCTAGCTGTTTTCCTGCTAGGCTTTTATAATAATAATAATAATAATAATTCATTACATTTATATAGCACTTTTCTAGGCACTCAAAGCGCTTTACATTGTCAGGGGGTATCTTCTCATCCACCACCAGTGTGCAGCATCCACATATTAAAACAATTATATTACAATTTTGCTTTATAATACACTGTATGATGTTTGGCATAGGCCCTGTCTCGTGGTTTGCAGGGGGCCCTGTTTTATACTGTTCAATCATGAATATATGTGCATATTTCCAATTATATTTTCCCCAAAAGGTGTTGTTTAATAAAGCCATATAACCGTTCTATCCTTGGGATGTCCTGTTTTATGACCACACCCTTGTAAATTAAAACAGGGATCATGTAAATGGCAGCGATTGTAAGACACTCATGGTATTGCATGCTGCCGGTTACAGGCCCTGTGACCCGGCTGGCTTATCGGCTGTAATGCACAGCAGGCGGGAGCGTGTGTCTATGCATAAGCAAGTTGCCGACATCATCTGTAGTACAGAACATGGGCCTCCTGGGCGCACTTGATATTGTCATGAACATAATGAGGTAATTTAAGAAAAGCCGGCCTGTGAGACAGATAAAGAGCACATCACAAACATGACTGACCTTAGGGTAGAACAGATCACTGTATGCAGCACAACCTCCACACACTTCCAACCTGGAGCAGCTATGTGTGCCTCAGCAACCTGATAGCCATTTTACCACAGTTGCTTTCCGAGTAGATGTCCTCTCTGCTTTATATTGGATGATGTGGATTCTGGTCAAGGCGGATCTTCCTGGGGTGGCTGAAGCAGTTTTGTAAGCAGCTGACAAAGCATGCAGTCATGGCAGGTGTGCAGCTTGTTTGATAAGGAAGGATGGTGAGCTAGTTGTGGGCTTTGTGATTTATTTATTTATTTAGTCTTAAATAGAACTATAATAATGTGTTGATTATAATAAAGTCTTTATTTTTATTTTTGACTCCGCATGAATTCTTTTTTAATTCTATATTCTATGCAAATAAAAATAAATATTTAAATTTTACACAATCTAATGTTTTTTTTATTTATTTAATGCTATTAATCTAAACACGTGTTGAATTTGTATGTAAATGTTCTGTATGATATACACTACTATTCAAAAGTTTAGGATTGACTAAAATACCTGTTTTCTATTGTAATATATATTTAAATGGGGCTGACAAATTGATTGCAATTAATCGCATCCAAAATAAAAGTTTGTGTTCACATAACATACAGGTGCATTTCAATAAATTAGAATGTCGTGGAAAAGTTCATTTATTTCAGTAATTCAACTCAAATTGTGAAACTCGTGTATTAAATAAATTCAGTGCACACAGACTGAAGTAGTTTAAGTCTTTGGTTCTTTTAATTGTGATGATTTTGGCTCACATTTAACAAAAACCCACCAATTCACTATCTCAACAAATTAGATACGCTCCCTGTGCAAGCAGGTGGTCACGTTGGTTATGTTGATGGAAGTTAGCCTATTTTCAGGCTAACGGTCTAATCAGATTCAATTATCTATGCTAAGCTACAGCTAAAAGTGCTACCGCCAGACCCGGAGATCGGCTGAATGGATCCGAAAACAGTAAAACTCAACTGTTTAACTCTAGGGGAGTTGGAAAATGAGCCTATTTTCAAAAATAATGGAGTGTTCCTTTAAATATATGTGTACGTGTGTATATTTATATATACATATAAACATACAGTATACAGTACACACACAAATATTATATAAACATAAACTTTTATTTTGGTTGCGACTAATTGATTTGACGGCCCTAATTTTAAAATGTTATTAATTCTTGTGATTGCAAAGCTAAATTTTCAGCAGCCATTATTCCAGTCTTCAGTGTCACATGATCCTTTAGATTTTAATAGGCTGATTTGCCGCTCAAGAAACATTTCTTATTATTATATCAATGCTGAAAACAGTTGTGCTGATTAATATTTTTCTGAAAACAGTGAAACATTTTTTTATCAGGATTCTTTGATGAATACAACGCTCAGAAAAACAGCATTTGTTGGAAATATAAATTTTGTTGTAACCTTATATCTGTCTTTACTAACACTTTTAATCAATTTAATGCATCTTTGCTGAATAAAAGTGATAACCCCCCCACCCCCAAAAAAAACCCTTTTGAACAGTAGTGCATATCATTAAAACTTTAGTATTTAGAGTATTTAGAGGAAATTAAATACATACATTCACATTAACTTACATATTTTATTAGTTATTGATATTGATTAATAAATATTAATCTTAAATAAGAATGCTCACTTTTAGCAGTCTAACAACCGATTTCATATCTTTTTGGCCATCCCTGAGGCTATGATTAGTGGGACCTTTTTAGTCCCAGTTGTACTGAGAGATTTACTTCATTAAATGAAACACATTCTAATATCTCATCAAAGGATGTCCACATTTACAGAAACCCTGACCGTTGTATAGAAGCGTCCATGATGAGGAGCCGGATGTGTTGTGTCGGGTGAGTGGCGGAGCAGTGCTTCTCCCTCCGGGGTGAGGAGAATCTATACAGCAGCTGTATCTTTACGCCCTAATGCAGGATGTATGTATAGAGGCAGTACTCACTGTGACACTGAGCACAGTGAAAGTGTAAATGACTTTCGTATTGAGCCCCAAGGGAGCTCAAGTATGCCTGGGCTCCATGTAACAGCATGAACCTAAAACATCACAGTCGCCCTCTTGATCTTAGCGTGTACACGTGAGCCATGACATCCTCTACAACACACACAGCAAGTGCCTCAAATTAGCCATCTGCTCCCTCTGATGACTAACTGGCCGAAAAGGAATCCAGCGTGCTTAAAGGTGTAGAGCCTTAAATAGTGAGTTAGTCGCTCTTGTCTTGTATTTTCATTGTAGAGATGATGACCTAAAGAGCGGGAACAGGATCAGGAAATGATCTGAGCCAGATGAGCTAACGACATGATGCAGCTTTGAACAATTTATTTGAGTTATGCAAAAACTGCAACTAAACCAAGATTAAGATAAATCTTTCTAGTCAAGACGAACTCTCATGCACTTTAAAGCTAATGAGCTGGTTTGGTCCATGAAAGCATCTAATTTCTACGCCTTGTTGTTCGTTCATGCACGTATGTAATTATTAAATTAAAGCTTACAAGGTTCATTAAACATTGCAGATTAAAATAAATTCATAAGCTTGAACCCTGTCAAGAAAGTGAAATGAAAATTAAATTAATTGACCCAAAGTGTGTAAGATATTATTATAGGCCATTTCACTCCTCCTCAGATACATACATATATTTAAGAAACATATGATTAAATGCCTAGGCATATTTTTTGAAGACGGACATTCATCCATAGGATTCATTTTCATCATCTGTGTTTTTTCCAATCAATTAATCAATCAATCAGTCAACCAATCAATCAATCAATCAATCAAATGTACATTTGATTAGATATTTTTTTAACACGATTGTTTAATTTGGATATTTTTTTAAATCATTTTATGCCTTATATTCAGTTTAAATGTGATATACAGGACAGGGTTATTATAGTTTACCTAAACTTAAACTAAATTTTAATAAAAACTATATAGACATAAAAAAACCGACTAAAAATTACTAAAACTTGAACTGAAATTGAAATGAAAACAAACCAAAAATGAAAATAAAAATTAATTTGAAATATTTATAAAAACTCTAGTATTATCTCAACGATACTAAAATATCGCTGATACAGGAGACTGGGTTAGTTGTTTTATCCTTATGTCGTAATATTTCTCTGAGTTTGTTTATTGTTATTCGATTTATATATATATATATATATATATATATATATATATGTGTGTGTGTGTGTGTGTGTGTGTGTGTGTGTGTTAATTATTATTAAAATAAGGTGTTGAACTACATGTTTGAAACCAACATACAAAAAAAAACTGTCTGCTACAAAAAACACATTTGTGTAATTGGATTTTGACTTAAAACCTCACTTACTGAGATATACCTCGTGTGACAACTATCCCCGGTCTTCCCTATGTAGTATGTGCCACACAACTCCAGAGAAAAATGGTTTTCTGTAAACTTTGTGAAGCAAATGGTGAGACGTTTCTCTGCCAGGCAGAGATGCTCCGGATGAGTAACATGAGCCTCTGTATTATAATGTTCATAAGTTACGAGCCAGTCAGATTTATGTTTTATATGCCATGATGTAGACTGCTGTAGATCATCCCACCTGGCTTGAGGCTGCAGATTAGAAATGTCATTTTCAAAAGTCTAACTGTGTTTGTGAATATATGGCCTATGATTGGGCCAGTGTGCAGACCGGTTACAGGGAGAGAGTGGAGGAGATCTGCGCCAGAGCCGAGTGGACTCGCTGAATATAAAGCATGGCTGTTTTGGCTGCCATTGACATGGTAATAAACCACCACCCCCACCTCTGTCTCTGTCAGCATGACTCTGCGTCCACCGGCCCTCGATGGTCCCTGAGCCTTTGTCTCTTTAACCAAGATGATTTTGAAACATTGCATCACATCAGAGGAATATTTGCCCCTCTTTGGTGAGGCGTAACAAATGTCATGATGATGAAGGTGGAGACGATAATACTGTGTAATCTCTGCCCTCCCATTCGCCTGGTATTGAACGAGAGTGATACCTGATTAATGACCTGCTCCCGAGTAAAGACTCTCACCTGGATGAGGATTTTTCCGCTGCGTACGCCATCATGCTTAGGGATGCAGCTCTGGCAGTAGCAACTGTTCATTTCTGTTATCACCGAACATGGCAGAGGATTTAAAATGATAAAATGTTGTTATGAATTCGAAATGAACAGATTTGGTAACGTGAGACTCACATGAAACTCATTTGACAGCTATGAAATCTTGTTAATGTAGTGACTTGGAATTGCTAAGACCCTGACTGCTTCGCAAAACCAATAAATACATTAGGCGCACACTTTCTCCTCAATCTGTTCAGCACTGTGCTGATTTTGAACACCTTTTTCTTATGGATCTAATTTTGTTGTGACTCTAATGCAGCTGGGACAATCTTATCTTGATGGAGACGAGGGTATCACACACACACGAACACATAGAAATTACCGAGGCTAATTTTGAGACGCCACACTTTTGATTTTCAATCCACAAGAGAGACTTGCAAAGATCAACTGAAAGTAGAAGATAAAATCGTCCATTTGATTTATCTTGGAGAACTGTTGTGTTGCCAAATTTTTTAAATAAAACATAAGTGAAGACTCATAACTCACAACACGCAGAGATCATCTAAAGGACTTCTGTAAAGCTCTAATAGCCAGGTGCCATATGGCTTTGGGAGTTTAGCTAATTGGACTGGTGTGGCTCAGCAGATCATTACTAACTCGTAAACTTGGGAGGAAAGTTCCTGTGTCACAAAGCAGAAGAAATAATAATGTAATACATTGACCTTTTCCACGGCCCCTTTTAAAGGCAAGGCTCTGCTGACAAGCGCTAATTAACATTTGCTTCCACTGGCTGCTGTGTTCGGCCAAGGGATCTGTGAACAGCGAGAGAGCTATTAAAATGCCTTGAGAGTACAGCCGAAAACGGCATCGCTGGGTCCCCAACCCCCCTTTATAACAGTGACCAGCTGCTTCATCAGAACATATAAATAGTCTCTCTTTCTTAATGTAAACCTAAGAGGATTCTTTCTTGTCTTTTACTGTTGGTATTTTCAATTGAAATGACGCATACATGTAGGACATCCCTAAAAATGTCAACAGCTTAATGATCTTTAGAGAGGTTTTAGCCTTTTTTTCCTCAACACCAATGTTCCTTTGATGGTGATATTTGTAAAATGATATGCTGTAGTGAAGTATGTGCCTAATTTACGCAAGATACATCTGTTCATCATGTCAACATGATATTTATCATCTGTTTTCCATCTCTAAATGTTTTCCTCATGTCAAAATTGCACAGTAAACTGCATTAGATAAATACAATTAAAAGAGATGCGATTAACATTATTGGACATTAGTTTGTTCATATTGTAAAAGTCAATGGGTTCAAAGCTGTCAAGCCTAAAAAAAATAAAGGACAAAGGTAATGTGAAAATAATCCATTCATTCTGGTATATTCTAAATGTAATTCATTGAGGTATATTCTAAATATGACATGATCACTTTCTATGTTGAACAGATTAAATGGTATGCCATTATTCAATCTCAAATCAAATTCAAACAGTGAATAACACTCGCATGCACAGACCTCATCAAATATGGTGACGTAAACCTCTAAATCAAACCTTACTGGTTTTTGCATATAACATGACCAAATGTTGTTAAAAAATGTAATGAAAATGAAAATTCTGTCATGATTTACTCACGCTCGTTCTAAACCCACACAACTTTTGTACATCATTTTTTTTCCATCCATTGAAAGTCCACAAAAAACAAAAAACAGGCTTTAAAAAAAAAGATGTCATAAAAGTAATCCATATGAAGCAAGCAGTTTAATCCAAGTCTTCTTTAAAGATACGATTGCTTTATATCATAAACAGATTAAATTTAGGCTTTTATTCACATAAATATTTACAGACGCACATAGAAAAAGCATATAAAATATGGTAAATGGAAACTCAACTGTGCTTGCTCTTGATGCATGAGAACTAATGAGGTTTGTTCTCTGTTTATGTGAATTAAACCACTCGATTCATTTGGACTACTTTCAGAATGTTTTTTGTTAGTTTTTGAACATTTTGGTCTTTCAATGGATTGACAAAATTATTGAGAGAATATTAATAGTATCTTCATTTGTTTTCTGAACAAATGTCATATGGGTTTGGAACGAAATGAGGGTAAGTAAATTATGACAAATTTTTCTTTTGTGAATGAACTATTCCTTTGAGACCCCAAAAACCAAAATGGCTTTTACCCATCACTATGGACAATTTACTGTATCTCCATTATGTAACAAAGCCATGATATAGAGTATAATACGTTTTTAAAATATTCTCCTCAGGAGAGCATTTCTTTTGTATGAAAGCATGTGTTCAATCTATATTTTATCTTGCAATTGTCAAGGGACACATAATCAGAAGCTCCTGTGCTTGTACACAGTCTCTGATCCTTCTGTCTGCTGTTTATGATTGTAAAATCAATAATAATTTATCAGCGTGCAGCAGGAGCGCTCATTCCTCCACATCATCATCTCATAGTCTTTACCTTTCACAAAATTATTCCCAAAACATTTCATAATATGAACCAGCTGACTCTGAGAGAAAGCTTGTTTTCCATCCAGCCTCGAAATGCTCTCAGAGTGCTCGGTTAGCCAACGCTGTGTTAGGATTGGTCGTTTTCTGCTGACAAGAGCAAGGTGCTGTTAATACCATTGCCTTTTTTAGGCAAGAACGTGTCAAGGTTTGCCTTGATCTCCACATCTTCAGGGCATCATCGGTGTCACCTGAGTGGTCATAGCAGGTGCATAGGTAAGCTAAAACTGTCCACGGGGAATTTCACATTCACATGACAGGTGCTTTCTTGCTAGATATGTAATTTATCAGATGGAACATTTTACAACTTCAGTTATAAGCATCTACTGCAGGTGCATCACTTATTTATTGTTTGAATTACATGACTGCAATTTTCAATGCTTAGCGTGAGAAGATCAGATGCACACTGAGAGAGATTAACACTGAATGTATGAATGTAGTTTAAGCCCTGTGCTCACTGATGTGAGTTTATTGGCTAATTTTGCAGAGGAATATTGCATGATGGCGGTCATACATCTCTGTGTTGAGTCACTCATATTACCCCCTCTAGACCTATTATGTCTCATGAAGGCAGATGAGTGAGTAATTGTTGTTGTTGTTGTTGTTTTAACCCAGGTGTAATTTGATCAAGAGTTTATGTGCTTTGATGGTAAATATTGTGTATATAATTCCTATGTTTTGTACTATTTTTACAAATAATGTAGTGGTACATTTCTACAGATCATTTTTTGACAAGGGTCAGGTGGAAATTGAAAATTCTGTCATCATTTACTCATGTCATTCCAAATCCAAAAATGACATTGTAGAAGTAATCCATATGAATCAAGCCGTTAATCCAAGTTTTCTGAAGAAACACAATCACTTTATAAGATCAACTGATTTAATTTAGGCTTTTAAATATAAACATTGATCATGGCACATACGTAAAGCACATCAAATATGGTAAACAGAAGCTCAAACGTAGTTGTAGTGCGAGAACCAATCAGGTTTGTTCTCTATATATGTGGATTACTTTTGCTATGTCTTTTTGTATTTTTTACATACACTGTTAAAAAAAATTGTTTCAACTTTTTCAATTGTATAGCACACAAATTGACAAAACGTTTTCACCAACTTTGGCATTCACTTAGACTTTGCTTCATTTAAAGGGATAGTTCACCCAAAAATGAATACCCCATGATTTAGTCACCCTCAAGAAGGCATCCTAGGTGTATAAGACTTTCTTCTTTCAGGCGAATCCAATCAGAGTTATATTTAAAAATGTCCTGGCTCTTCCAAGCTTTATAATGGCAGTGAATTTGTGTTATTTTTCAGTAGTCCAAAAGAAATTTACGCTACGCCTACGTCATCCACTGGAATGCGACTCTCTCATGTACGCATGTACGACAGTTGGCGGAAGCAAGAGATTACTGTTTATAAAGTTTTCAATATGGATATTTGTCTCACAAAAACGCAGCGATTCACTTCAGGAGGCCTTTGTTCACCCCCCGGAGCCATGTGGGACACTTTTTATGATGGATGAATGCACTTTATTGGACTTCTTTTGGACTATTGAAAAATAACACCCATCCACTGCCATTATAATGCTTAGAAGAGCCAGGACATTTTTAAAAATTACTCCGATTGGATTCGTCTGAAAGAAGAAAGTCATATACACCTATAGGATGCCTTGAGGGTGAGTAAATCATGGAGTAATTTTCATTTTTGGGTGAACTATTCCTTTAAAGTAAACCGTTTTCTCAATGTAATTAACAAACTGCATCGTGATTTCATCCATAATATGTTAATTTAATCAGTTTTTTTGTGTGCTAGCAACATTTAAATTTAGTTTGAAATTTTGTATGAATGTATAAGTGTTGCCAACTTATCTCAAATAGTACTACAGCTGTTCACCATATTCATCAAAGTGTGATACACTTCTAAGGAGAGGAGCCAATCAATGACTATTTTGTAGAAGAGGCCTATCAGAGAGGTCAGAGAGGTGGGTACGTCTGTTATGAAAGAGGCAGAGAGCGAGGCAGAGGGCAGGGAACCGTTGTGTCAAATGAGGCTCAGGCCGTTAACTGTCCACCATGTGATAAACAGAGGTCTTATCCTGGCAAAGGCCGCAGAATTACTATAACTCAACCCTTTCTGCAAAGGTCAACTGCAGTATCAAGCCAGTCATACTGTAATAACATTTTCTGAAAGTCCTGTTCAGTTCAGTACAGTGAACCGTAAATGGATTACGGAGTACATTAGAGCTTGATGCCCAATTTTTAACCGTATTAATGATACATTATTCTCTTCTACTTTCATTATTAACAGAAAGCCTCAGTTAATAAACCTTTTGATGAGATGGATTGATAGATGTTACAGGCATTATTAGTTTTATGTCATTTTGTTTGATAATGTAAGTATTTGTGGTTGCAATTGTGGTGATGGTTTACTACAACAGTGTAACATCTTGCCTCTTGTGTGTCTTGCATTGTTTACTATTGAGATAATTGTCTGAATTGAATGAAAATAATTTTGTTGTTTCAGAGCTTAAACCAAATGTCATCATTAGATGAAACACTGACTGAATGAAAACAACCATAAAGCCATAAAGCAAGCACAAAAGCAGGTTTTGAATGGTTCATTTTTGCCCAGTACTGCATCTTGTAGAAGCACCTGTAAATTTCACTAATAAATGGAGGTTTCAGAGTTTGCGCTTACTGAGACAACCTTCTTCATTAAATGAAAGTGGGAAATAATTTGTATGAACATAGATGTTCAGTAAGATTTTTTCTTTTAAATAAATCAATCATTTCATTCAGCAGTGATGCATTCAGTTGATCAAAAGTGACAGTAAATATATTTATACTGTTACAGAAGATTTCTGTTTCAAATAAATGCTGTGCTTTTGAAGATTCTGTTCATCAAAGAATTCTGATAATAAGAAGAAATGTTTCTTGAGCAGCAAATCAGCATATTAGAATTATTTCAAAAGGATCATGTGACACTGAAGACTGGAGTAATGATGCTGAAAATTCAGCTTTGCCATCACAGGAATAAACTACATTTTAACATCTATTAAAATAGACAACAGTTGTTTTAAATGGTAAGTATTACTGTTTTTACTGTACCTTTGATCAAATAAATTAAGTCTTGGTGAACATAAGAGCCTTCTTTCAAAGACATTAAAAAAATCAATAAAAATCTTACCAACCAACTTTTGAACACTAGTGTATTATTCGACTATCATGTGATTTTTCTTGCCAGTTTGTACAGTATAAAAACCTTTTGTCTTCAGCATATTTTTGGAAAAAAATATGAATCGTTCTAAAGTAATCAAATTCAATCAAATGAAATGAAAAAAAAAAAAATGACCGTGTTTTAGATTTCACAATGCATTGCAATCGTAATGTAAAGAATCGAAAAGCACAATCGAAATGTTGTCAAAATAAATATTTACATCCCTAATAGCTCTTGTAAGGAAAACAGCTTAACCTGCTGTAGTTCTAGATGTATAAGGACAAGTATTACCATGGTCGAAGCAGTCTCGAAGACTGTTGCATTGCACGATGGGTAGTGATCAGTGAGAGACAGTAATCCACAGAGCTCTCAGCAGGGGGTGCTAAACTTACACTATGTGGGTGTGTAATCAGTTTGAGTCTCTTCATCTGAAGCCCTTTGAGATGGAGGAATGTTCTCTGTCACAGGAGGAGACAGGAACAAGTGCTCGGCTGGCAGTATATGTTCACCGCCAACATAAATCTCAACTCGCCGTTTAGCACTAATGCTTCTCATTTTAGCGCCTGTTTTAGTTCGAGAGCATCTATTGTTTGTCACGTTCTCCAAAACTCCTGTCAAAAACAATTTCAAATGTAGACCTAAGTATAAGTGTTATAAAATGTTAAGCTAATGGCTCTTTTCACTATTGCCTTTAATTCCAAACAAGAAATTATGCTATTTCAGATTGGTATTCATTTAGAAAAGGGTTTGAAACTGCAGAGAGTTGGTCTTGGAGGTTCATAGCTGTCTCTCAGATTGGCAAGATGACAGCTGCTCAGGCTATTTTCAGCTGCTCATTTTAAATAGATGATCTCTCCAAGTGTTTGAGACTTAATGGCCATTAAAAGCTTACGATCACTTAATTTGTCAGCCATTAGCCTTTGTGGGTGTGTTAACCGCTATAAATTGCCTAGGACTCTTGAAGAATACAGAATATTTTTACTTACTGGCATGAAGTTTGAAAGACCAACTGGGGAAACTCTGTGAAAACAGCATTTAAATAACACATGTGGTGTGGATTGTCAATCATATGCACAATAATAGTTACATAAATGTTTCATTATTTTGCAGAAGAATAGAGTCCCTATTGAATAAATGGAGAGAAATGCTATGGTCTTTATTTTTTCGCTTGAGGTCAGAGTTCCTATATGGCTTATGTGGCCGTTTTATTTTTCCTGTTGTAGTGAAAATTGATTCAGGGAGCATTTCCCATTTGGAATTAATACTGTGCCATTTCGTCTTAACTGGGAACAATCTTCTCAACTCATTTAAATTGAGCTACTGAGCATAGCCAGTAATTCATTATCAAAATTCATTAGCATCCAACCAAATCCAAACATGATTTGCCTGCTGTTTGCATTTTCACAAAGCAGGTGGCTTGCTTGGAACGGCTCAGTATTTTCCTCAATATTTCTGTTTTATTTGCTGGGTTTCCATATGCGAATCTTGATTTTGTGCTAAAGAAATCCTGAATGGAAATGGTTTCTATGTGGATAAAAGTTTTTTTCACTAGGCTGAGGTGGATTTTCGCACATGGAGGCTCTCTGAACATGATGAGTATATCACAACTGATGGAAACACGCAATGTTTTGCATTCTTTGTAGCTGATTTTTCAGAAATACATTACAAGTTTGGATAGAAATCCAGCAATTAAGGGTGAATTATTGGACATACTGAAATTGCGTAATCTTTATAGTGCTTTACTATATTCTGAGAGCTTTTCCAGTTAGAGGTCTTTAAAGGCATTAAACCATGAGTTTTTGCATAAGGTCAAAGAATGTTTTGAAAATCATTCGTTCATTGTCCTTAGTAATAAGAGGATGGTGTAGGCCTTTTCAAAGAAAGCTGATGTGACATATCTTCCTTGGGCCTTCCACAGCATTAACCTTATGAGCAAACCAAGCGCGTACACTTTTTCTTTCTGCTTCTCATTTCTTCCTTTTTTATTCCAAACCCCCCCCTCTCTCTCATTTCTACACTCATATTTCATGCTCATCCACTATTCAGAGTTGTAAGGTTAATGTCAGCGTGGAATGCTTGCTCTATATGAAAACAAATGAGCAGGTACACAGTGAATCAAGCCTCATTTTTCCACCCACTGAGTTTTTCTTCTCCTACACAAACTTTGTTTTTATCTCACAGTAGAGATGGATATATCCTCCCGCTCCTCTCCCAGAATAAAAGCCAAAGAAAAAATGTCCAAACACCTTTTGTTGGCATTACCATTAACACTTTGAGCAGGAAGGTTCATTAGAGGCCACAAAGCACTTTTAAATGCATGAGCTAAAAAAGACATTCTGGACGCTTTGAATTGACAAGCTGTACATTTCAGTCTCTGTCTATTATCCAGTGGCAGCTGCTTATTTCTCCACTCTGATTTCTGTCTGTTGGAGCCCATGTGTGAGCTGATGGTGAGTCTCAGGCCACCAGAGATACTCCCTCATCATTCCTACTGAAAAACAAACAGCCCGAGGGAGAAACAGCTTGATTTTAGCCCGCAGGGCAGCCAATAGCATCAGTGGTGTGGTTGTTCGTGCCGGGGTCTGGGGCCTGGCTGAGGCGGAGGGACTATCATGAGGGTTGGCAGTCAGCCCTCCTCTGCCCCTCTGCTGAGTGATCTCGGCCAGTCAGCCTCGCTGAGCAGAAAGTGTGTGTCGACACCAGAAAGAGGGAGATAAGAGCTTCCCATACCCTTACAGATTAAACAGGGGGATTAACCTCCCTTCATCTTCCTCCACCAGTTCTTATCTGCCCCCCACCTCTCCATCTGCACCAACATTTGCCACCATACATTTAAAAATATGTCATGATGGACATAATGATGCTTTTTAACACAGGATGACTTGGATTTGGAAAAGGACACTTGCCATTAGTGTACACGTATTACATACAGTATAAAGATAACACTTTTTTTTTGTTAACATTAGTTAACTACATTACACTGTAAAAAAAAAAAAAGAATAGAAAGAAAGAAAGAAATAATTTTGACTCAGAAATTTCTATTAAATTTCACAATCAATAACAAAGAAATGACAGGTAACACACTGGATTAACTGTGACATTTTGAAGTAGAAAGACTGAAATAGTATTGTCCTGTGAAACATAATCCTATCATCTGTCTATTTAAAACTTTGAAAAAAAAAACATGAACTAGTTCGTTAACAATCATCAAAGTTTTCTAACATTTTTTAATCTTTATTAATATTGATTTCAACAATTACTAATAAACTGGAAAAAAAAAAAATGTACTTTGAAAAAAAAAACATGAACTAGTTCGTTAACAATCATCAAATTTTTCTAACATTTTTTAATCTTTATTAATATTGATCTCAACAATTACTAATAAACTGGAAAAAAAAAAAATGTTTTTTTTTTGTTGAAGTTGAAAATTATATAATATTTTACAGGAAAAATACTATTTACATTTTTTTTTACATTTAATTCAATGTGTTAATTGCTGTAATTGTTTGTGCAATTTCTGAGTGAATACTGTTTCTACACCATTTTTTTTTTCAGTGGTCATTTTTAAGATTAAAAGTTGTATCTGTTAATATATTAAACAAAGTACCATGAAATAACATGGATATTTTTATTAAATAACATTAAAAAAGGTTAATAAATGCTGTAAAAAATATATTACTCTTTGTTAGTTCATGTTTATATCAGTTAACTAATGTTAACAAATGAGACCTTATTGTAAAGTGTTACCCATATAAATATAATTAATTATAATAGTGACAACAAGCTCAAGTATGTCTACATACTAAGAACTTTAAAAGGGTCTGTTCTTGTTATTAAATTCTAGAAAGGAAAACTGATTTCAAGCATAAGCACTGAACATTGGATGTGTCTAAAATGACACATTTACTGAATTACAATAGTGATATCTATTTTTTAACATAATCACAGATTGCAATCACTTTGAGGATTCCGACGCACATTTTAGTTATTCTTGTTCAAAGTAATGAAGTTGCCAGCAGCTCCAGTAAATTGAGAATGTTATAACACTCTCCAGAGCTGTACCACCCCGAAGCCACTCGACTGAAATGATTTGTAGATATTTATTTATTTTACAGCCTCAAGGCTCTCCGCCATAACCTTAAACAAAGAGTCTGACTGCCCTTTTTTTTTTTAAATAGTCACTCTCATGCCTGCCATACAAAATGTTATCTGAAGTGAATTCACGGAAAAGAAGTTATTGTTATTTACATAGTTCAGTTTATGAGGTAGCCTGAGGTGGTTTGTGCTGCATCATAAAGAGCGGCAGCAGTGTGTGCCAGACTACAGCGACGTACTGTGTTTGGTGTGACTACATGGAAATAAAATCAGGCGCTTGTAGATGTTTAAAAAAATGTTAACATTAAAAATCTCTATGATAGTTTAATTCATTTAATTAATCTAAATAAATGTTTTGAGCAAACTTAGATATTTAAACTGAAAACACTAAAAAGTCATACAGGTTTGGAATGACATGAGGGTGAGCAAATGGTGATAGATTTTTACATTTTGGGTGAACTTTCCCTTTAAAATGTTACTATGATTTAAAGGGATAGTTCACACAAACATAAAAATCCTGTCGTTATTTACTCACCCTCCTGTCATTCCAAACATGTATTAGTGTTTATTTTATTTTTTTATTTATTTACACAAAGGAATTTTATATTTTTTTTATCTAAAAGATATCTAAAATATATTTGTATTTTCAGTACAATGAAAGTCAGTAAGGTCCAATGTTCTTTAACCCTTGTGCTGAGTTGATAATCCTTTACATAATTTGGTGTTCTTGCTCTTTTTCAAATTTGCTTGTAAATCTCTCATTATGCTATATTATCACCAAATCTTGAAATCCATCTCTTTGTCAACTTGAGAAAAAAAAAGCATTATTTGTGAATAATTTTGGCAACGTTAACAAGGTGTAACAAGGTGGGAATATATATATATATATAATAAAGCAATTTTGTGGAAATTTGAATACACTGTGTGAGCAAAGTCAGACAATTTTAGTCCAATGTGATAACATTAACTTGCATTTTCAGGAAAGAAAGTTCACTCTAGGTCAAAATGACCAGAAATAAAAAAATATTTATGTTCCGCAATTTATGTTCCACAAAAACACCCCACACTGACCTCAAAAGCTTGTACATGAAACACTACAAGGGTCACAATGAACTAATGGAACATTTTAATTAGGAACAAGCTCATTCTGAATTCACAAGACAATAATTTACTAAGTGTTATTATAACTGAACAACAGCGGTGTACATAAAACTGACAAATGGTCTAACAGTGCAATTGTTTTTATTATTCAATCCCATTGCATGCTAGAAAAACTTAACAATAATCGAGTATATTTTTGGTTACTTAAAAAAAAAGATTCTTCAGTCAAGTTCTTCAAAAACAAGTATATTCATTTTGTGTATGCTACCTGAAAACCTGATTTTTTAAGACTGCTTGACTTAAAATAAGTATATTGTAATAGAAAGGCTGCACTGAGATGCATTATTTAATTTCTAAAAAATAATAAGTATTTAAAATTTACCAAGTAAGCTCAAAAACTATAATCAAGTTCATCTTTGGTACTGGGCATGCCATCAAAATATGAAGTGAAATAGCAATGATAATATGGCAATAATTTCAATAAAACTTTTTCATTTTTTTTTTCCCTTTTTCATCTGCAGGTTCCTTTTACTTTCATCAGTCAAGACTTCGTGACTTGCATAGCTTCACAATACTTAAATGCTTCTAATGAGGATATTACTTGGACATTTTTAGAGCAGCTTGTGGGCTATGTAAGCAATTTATCAGACAGCTTAATTCTACAAAACGATGCTGTAATGTTAATATGTAATTAGTTTCAAAACAGCAATCAAAGAAACAGAAAATCAGATCACAGCTGCGTGTAGGGTCCCTTTTTAACATGTTTTGGTGAAAACGACTCAAGCTATTTGCTGGAATAAACTCTCAATATTTTTACAACATCATTTATGAAAAATGTCTGCTGCTTCGAATCAGGACAATTTGTGCTGTGCTAAATACACCGCACTTCACCATCCAAACGTTAGCTATTAGCATAGGCACGCTCTCTTGCAGCCACCTGCGATAAGAGGGCTAGTGACCAAGCCAACTATGACATTCCATTGATCCAGAAAATTGCTGCGGAGCCAGCCTTGAAATTAGTTTAAATTGCTGAATCAAACAATTGTATCCCTGATTTTGGCAAGGCCAGCGTAAACCCCTCTTCCATAATCCCTGGCTGATGTGAAAAGTTGTCAGGGATCGTGTTTTCTGCCACCCAGCTGATGGGGGAATTTGGATTGCCTGTGACAGAGAGACACACAAGCAGGCAAGCAAGATTTGATGTAGAATTGCACTTAGGGCTCGCCGGGGTCGTGACTTGCTTGCAAATTTGCAGGCTCGGAGTAGTTTTGAATGCGATCTGCAGAGGCTTTGTGCTTTTCGATTCAATTATATGCCATCTCTCTTCTCAGATCTGTGGTTAGTTCTGTGTTGAGTCACACGCAGCCCCGGTACACTCGCAGTGTTCGGCTGGAGAAATAATTCAATGTCACTTATGCTCTTTTATTTTTCCGCCCATTTTTGGTCTCCTAAAATAGAAGGGGAATGGAGGTGCTGGTGAGCTGGGTTTCCAGGGCTGAAACAGGGCTAATGTGGCATAAGTGCTCCTAAAAGGATTACTGATGCAAACTGAGTGGGGTGTAATGCCCAACTCAAGCCACATCCATCTAGGAAAAACCTACCTTTTCATCATCCCATGTCCATTACCAAGTACACTCGGAGAAATTAAATTTTTAGACACATTTTGCCTTTTTCTCCTCAACAATATCCCCACTCGCCTCATGTTTTCCTTGAGAAATGTTCAACATTACAGGTTTAGGGAGACTGTAAAATCTCAGCTGTTGAGAAGTTGAACCATAGATGTACAATAACCCTTTTGTACCTTGACCATTACAAGCTCAGTATTACTCAGTATGAGTAATTGTCCTTGTTCAAAATTTCTGTTAGTTATAAAACTCTATTATGCATTAATGCTATTTACAATGTAAGCAATGTTGCAGTGTCCATGTTACACATATTTTAACAATATATTATATTATATTATATATTATATTATATTATATTTATAAGGCATTTTTAAAATGGTATAGTTTGCATGTATTAACTGTTGTACAGTAGATATGGATACAGATGTTAGTTCTATTGAAGCAGGAATTAAAGACAGACGCTCTGCTTATTCCCATCCTCCACCAGACTGTCATGTATTCAGGTACAGTGGAGTAGTTCCCCGCCATGTGAATCATTTTACATATTCACAATTGGAAAAATGTCAGCGTTAAGTATAACAGATGGCTGTCATCTGCCAATTTGATATACTGTAAGATTGGTGCAAGTGTTACCTTAAGAATCTGTTTCCACTTGACTTAATCCATAAAATTACTTTGTCTGTGTAACTTATTTTAGTCAGGTTGATTCAGTCATATTAAATTATATTTCAGACTCAAACATTTTTTTTAACCACTCAAAGCCGTTACCTGAATTTTTTTTTAATTGTATTATTATTATTATTATTTTATTAATATTATTATTGTTTTTTACAGTGTTGTAGTTTTTCCCCCCTCACTACCTATTTTTATTTGGTTTTATGTTGTTTTCATAAATGTCAGTGGACTCTCAGTACAAAACTGGTCTTGTCTCTGGCTGGTCTTGTAGAAGATAGGACTCTAAATCTATCACTTAATCCCTCTTTACAGCTGATGGGAGTGAGACGTCCACTCTATTGCCACTCAGCACACAGCGGTAAGCAGCAAACTGGAGGATAAAAGAATGCCCCACTGGATATTTAAGGATTAGAATGTCCTATAAGAACATATTGATTAATGTAATCGCTAACAGCATGCTGTGTATTACACATAGATTAAGACATTATCTGCCAATGATTTAACATACAAGCAGGTACTTCAGGGTTTATAATTTGTTTAAGCTTCGTAATTTACCCAAGGCTTGGGATGTATAAAACCTACATAATATCAAAATCGACCATTCTATGGATTGTGTGGACAAGTAGTTGACTAATAGGTACTTAGGAAGCCCTGGTCAGGTTCACCTAACCCAGGTCAGAAGCGTTTCTAAGTGCATTATATGATATGTTCTTGTGTTCAAAAACAGCTGAAAGGAACACAGCAGAATACAAGGCACAATGGGAAAAAATGAAATAAATATTCAATGCATATTCAAATTATTTGATATTTCCCATCCTCTTCTCATTTACTGCTGGTTAGCATTTTTTTTTTCCACAGCCATAGAGGAACATCCCATTGCTTAAGTTCTTCATAAGTAAAAGAGTTTGAGTGCAGGGTCTGTTTCTTCATTAGGACGATAGGGCAGGGCACCACTAAAGCGCGAAAGGGAAGGATTTTTTTCACATTCAACCACAGCTGTCACTGTTCTAGACTGTTTGTTCTGCCTCTGGATCTATAGTCCAATCTGCGTCAAGTCACATTATGTTGCATTATTGCATTATTGGTATTTTTCCTCATAGTTTTTGCTGTTGCACTGTATACATAAATTGTGATTTATGAAAATTTTAAAATGTTTTAATTTATCTTGAAAAAAGCTTGCAGAAAATATTGTTTTGTGGGAATCATCCTCAATCTTGGGCTTGGTAAAACAATTATCTTTATTTAAAATGTTTCAAGTCTTAATACTTTTCCTTTTGTTATACTGGGATAAATCATACCGGGATGTATGCTAAAATTGTTGGATGTGGCGCCCTACCTAGAAAAGTGTCCACCAGCCGCCACTGTTTGAAGGATTTTTTTGTTTTGTTTTGTTGTTTTGGTAAGATATCTTACATATTTTGTAATGTAAGATCATCTGCTTTTTTTTCTGCAAGATATAGCTTTAATCCCCTGCTCTCCTCCAAAAGATCCATACTGAGTGGGTGAATTGCTTGAAATCTTCTCCTTTATATGCTGTTTGTCAATACAATAGAAAGCCACCGTCAGAGAACAAGCTGCATGAAAAGCAAAGATTTGGAGCAGCTAAGCTTTCCTCTGTGAATTGCATGAATATCAGCTTGTATACATATCATTCACACACCACAGACCTCAATCCTCACATGAATTCTTCAATCAGCTCTATGTATGGAACACTGTTTGCTTCTGACACAAGTCTTGTGATCAATTTAGTATGATATTTGCTTCCGTGCATTAATAAAACATGCACTAGGCCGGGGCCTTCGTAATTGACCGTTCTGTTCTACAGCAGCAACGTAAGGCCCAGAGGAGTCAAACACTCTTCATGAAATACATGCATCAAACAAAGAGCTCTAGCCGCTCTGAGTAAAACAATATTTCTCCTCAAGGGCCAATATTGCATTCGGCTTGGTGTTCTATCTAACCTGATGTTCTTCTAGTGAAGATGGATTTCAAATCTGAGCATAACACCCTAAATGACCCTCTTCCCATGAGCATTGGTTCATTTTCTTCTCACAGTAGTGCGCATTTAAGATTCAATCATTGTACAGGTTGAATAAGATTAGTTACGGGATTTTTAGCTTTCTTTACACTACATTTGCATTGAGCAGATCACATCACTTCAGCTGTTACTTGAATCAAATCAGTCTGATTTATCATAAAAGCCAGACTCAAAGTTAAATTTTTTTGTCTTTATTAAAAGAGACATAGATTAAGAAGATAAATATTTATAGCAAATAATTAAAAATGTAAGCAATATATTAAAAGCAAGAATGCTGTTGTATTTGCCAATGTGATATGGCTTTTAACCATTTCAAAACAAAAATGTAATATTGCGTAACTGTTACGGGGCAGACAAGACGTGAGACGTACGGATCCATTTGCAAACTTTATTCAAAGGCGTGGTCAGAAACAGGCATGGGTCAGACAATGGCAAACTGCCATGGAGAAGACAAGGCACGGGCAATCCGGTAAACAAGCGAGGGTCAGTCGACGGCAAACGGAATCCAACAGGGCGAGACTAGAGTGATAAATCCAGATACACAGGCAAAGATCAGAACATAGGAAAACAGACAAAGCAAGACTCCGCTAAGGCTAGGAAAACTAAGCAGGCTCCGTAAGGTAGCTATCAGCTAAACAATGATATTCGCTAAACAATACTCGGCAGCTTGACGGGGATAAGAGTGACTGTTACATAGGGAAGGTGTGATTGATGACAGCTGTGTGCAATCAGTGCGGTGTGCAATCAACTGTGTGTGTAATCAGTGCAATGGATGATGGGAACTGTAGTCCGGGTGAAGTGCAACAGTGGTGTGGTGTCAGAGTCCATAGTAGTGGAAGGGTGACCTCTGGTGGCGAGCAGACGGAAGTTCATGGACCGGATTCGTAACAGTAACTTACAATTTAGACGCAATATTGAAAATTACTTTTTGTGCTGCACTAATGAAAATAGTTTCAAACAAAGTCAACTCAGAATCAACCACAGTGTGTTTACGAGCAACACACAGTAGATGTGTTTCTGAATTAATTAAATCCGTTCAGTGAATGATTCAGATGACTTACTTTTAAAGACAGTGACTTGTTTTGTTCCACAATGAATCAGTGTTTTTTTTTTTTTTTTTATGAATGTGAATGAATCAAATGACTTACTCAAAAAGACAGTCGGTAATTGGCACCTACTGGCAAAATTATATAACTTGAAGAAAGAGTCACTAAAAATATTTGAAAAAAAAAGTATCTTCAATATCTATTTAATAAAGTGGTAATTAAAATGAATGTATTTACTAAAAAAAATGTAGGAGAAGGAAACACAGGACATGCCATGGCATGACAGCAAATAGGAAAGGTAACTGGAAAAATCCCTCTAGTTACTAGAAATGGCAGAATTAGGAAAGCGCACAAGCACTCAGAATCAGATCAATAGTGACAGGGGTCTTCAGCACCCCAAATGACCCCGGACTGTGCAAGAAAGCCCCTGAGACCGTCCAACACCTTACAACAGGAAGTTAGATGCAGGTGGGAACAACATATACAGTGAATGGCACAAACAAGCCACTGGCATATGTCAGTGCCGAATACTTGCTGAAAGCTACCAAGTCCAAAATAACATTCTGAGATCCGGTGGGACTTCAACATACAGTCACAAGCAAGGATGGGCAAACAGACCCGGCATAGTGATCATAGACAGGAGCAGGAAATGGATAATAGATGTGATGGGCAAAACTGTCAGTACATTGAGTAGAAGATGTATGAGAAACTGGAAAAACCAGGTACTGAAGGAGGAGTTACAGAGAGTATGTTAAAGTAGATCCAATAGTGACTGTGAAACCCCAGCTGAAGGAATGTCTATTGCAGATTCCAGAGAAAAACAAGAAGTTTTTGATCCAGAAGAAATCCACAATCCTAGGAACAGCACAGTGCCAAGTCCTAAAGCTCTTAAGCCTCTGGAAGGAGACTGAAGGAACAATACCACCCACAATATAAATTATACTCGAATATTTATTATATATATATACTGTATATATTTTGGTACAGAGCTCTAAGTTTGTTTTGCGTGCTGCCATTGCGTACAAAAGCACCCAGGCTTGCTCCGGTGGAGTCTATTCCCTCAGCACTAAATCTCAGTCAGGCTCTGACTGCAAAGCTCTTCAAAGGATCCATTGTGCTTGAGGTGCAAAACCTTGCTGCATAGGTTATGCATTCGCAAGGAACCCGTTTCACCAAACCCGCACTGCATTTTCCCACATAAAGGCTATATTTACTCTGACCACATAGAGGATGGTCCAGTGTACAGTGGAGGTGATTCCACACGTGCATTAGCATATTTGCACACTGTGCATTTTTAGAAGGCAGAACAGATTGATTTTGTACTCTGTGCCCCAAACACAAAAGGGCCCTTTTAGATCAGACTTGGTACATGGTTTGTATTGTACCAAAGAGTTTTTTTATGGTCAGGTGTCATGAAAAGTGCAATCCGGCAGTAAAATACTGAGATGGCTCTCAAGTGACGTTGGGCTGAAAAAGACCTTACCTTTTGCTTACACACTGTGGGCTTGTCCCTCCCATTGTTAAATACTTGCTATGCCCAAGGTCTCATGGGAAATTAAGCTGTATTGTTGCGAACTGTTTCCCTCTGACTGGAGGACTCTCTGGAGAGGGCACTTTTAATTTTTTTTTTTCATTATTATATTTTTTTTAATAAAGGAGACCTTGGATTACTGTATGACAGACTGGGTTTTAATTAAACTGGGATTTTGAAAGGGTCAAGGTTGAGTTTGTTGTTCTGTTTATGGAGTATTGTGCACTCAGAGCTAATGTATGGGGTTATAGGTCATTGAGAAATGAGCAACACTAGAACAGATACGGTGTACAATCTGTGTGGGCTGGGAAGAAAATCTCCCTCACTAACGGCAGATCACAATCTGTTACATTCAGTGTGAATTGGCAAAATACAAACTGCTTTAATGAATCAACTTTATCAATGGGTGATGCGTGTGGTTTGGATAATGTTGTTCTATATGTTCTGGAGTGATAATGAGATTCATGGCTGAAATTCAGTTCACGTTAGCCTTCAAAGGAGCCACGAAGGTTCAGGCTGTCCAATATCTTTGATCCAATTTGGTAGTCGCATTCTTTAAAAATCCTACAGAGAACTTCAAACGTACAAAAGAGGAAAGAAACTGGCACACACTTGTTCCACCTCTTTTGTAAATTAGTTTTCTGTCTGGAGATTTCCCTGGAAGGGTCAAACTTCATTTAAATTGTGAGCAAGACTGATGCAACTCTTTCTATGGTTTTTACAATGAAAGGTGTAAGGTTTAGGTTATTGTGCAGACCATAATTGATTTATGACAATATGCTTTGAAAAGAAAGAAAAATAGTTCATCTGTTTCTACTGTGAGCATAAAATTCAGCATTTTTTTTAGTCAGGACTGTTATTAATGTAATGTATAATTTTAATGTTTTTGTTTGTTTTGTTTTAGTCAAAGTTTTAATGTTTTTGTTTTAGTCAAGAGTTTTTGTCTTTTGATAGTTTAGTCAATATTTTTCCTTACACATATTTAGTGAATTTGAATCTTGCAGTCTATGAAATTTAGCATTTTTTCTATCTATTATTTATCTAATTTTAAACCAGAAAAAAATACAAATATTGGAGATGATAACATATATATACTAATTAAGATAAACATTAAAGTGGCAGTTATAAGGTTTAAGAGTTATAGCTAAAACAGAGAAGTGTGGGAATGATGAATGCCTCGCTGGTTATTTTTGGGCCCTGCTGTGTTTAAAAATGACCCATCAAGAAAACCGGAGGGTGGCTGCTGGTGGTGGACTGGAGGAGGTGGACATGACACTTTGAGAAATATTTTAGTTCTTGCACAAGCATCCCAGACTCCTGGACATCAGTATCAGATGTCTGACTTTACCCGCTTGGGTGGGAGCAAGCCTGGAGTTGCCACCTCTGCACAAAGCATTACCACCAGACAAAGAGCAACTCAGGAAATCTAACCTCATTGATCTACTGTATATATTCACCATCCCCCACAACCAACCCCAACCACAAAACACACACACAAACGAATCAATAGAGGTGCATATACCCTCTAAAATTTGCACTGTGTGTGTGTCTAAACCTCAAGGTGTAGCCTAGACCTTGAAGATTCATTGAAGTAGATTGATTGCTGTGCATTTCACCTCAGGGATGCCATGACAATCTAGATGATCGTCAGTTTTAAAGGTGAGGTGTGCTGTTTTTGCCCCACTAGCTTCAACAAACGAATTGGCAATATAATGGCTGTTTTCAGACAGGTTTCACAAATACTTTTCTTACTGTATGTGCCATTGGCTGGTCAAACAGACCCCCCAACTCATGACAGGGAAATTAGTTTTGAATTTACTTTGTATTTTTAGTTTATTTTTAGTTTGTGCTTTCAATTTAGTTTTGTTTTCGGTAGTTTTCAGTCTATAGCAGTTTTCATTTAGTTTTAGCTTTTTTTATTTTAGTTTCATATTTTTGTGCTGCCAAAGTTAGTTGTGTTAAATTTGAATAGCGCCATTTCATGCTATCGCTAGTGTTATCTAGTAACATATTCCTATTTAATGCAAGTGTGTTATGTATAAAATGTATAACCTTTACAATAAATTCTGTATCAGAAGTTACATTTTATTGGTTTAATTTTAATTTTAATCAAGTTTTATTTTTGTTAGTTTCGTGAAAATGTATTTAGTTTAGTTTCAGTGTTTTTAATTACTTGCTTTTTTAATTTCAGTGAACAAAAATGTTTTTATTTTAGTTTTCATTAAACATAACACTAACTCATGATGTAGGGATTGATGACATGCCAGTTTTGCTCTGTCAGGCTGTTTAGTACAACTATTAGTATATTAATACTACTAAAAATGACACTGATTACCAGTTAATAGGAAATGTTAAAATGTGCAAGGTGAACTTAAGGACACATCCTGAATGTAATGCTATACTAGACCTCTAGACCATGATTAATTCTGTTCTTTTATCTCAGGCACCAAGCAGTCACATAAAATTTTGCCAGCTTCCCTTTTACAGGACAGTATGTCCACATCAAGAGATAGAGATAGACACTGAGAGAGAGAGATGAGCTCGCATCTGACAGCTTGGTCATTTTAATTTATTTCGTCTCGCATTCTAAATCAATTTTTTATGGATATCTGGACCTCTGTCCTTTGTTTATTCACCAGTCAAAATAGATTCAGGTTATTACTGAAAATAAATTCAGCAGAGACTAATTGATACAGTTAAACCATCCCTGACTTACAAATTCGTGCCCTCACTATTTACATGTAACGGACCTGTGTATCAAGATTGCAATCTCAAAGCATTAACTCGCAGTATTTTCTTATCTTACCGCCAACACCACCTCACTGTTTACATATATAATGTGTGCAGTCGGGAATTGTTAATGCATTCAGTGATGAAACGCAATATTTTGTATTCTGCTGTGATTAGGTTCAGCTGTACTACTAGGTAGAGTGAAAATCTGTCAGCTGCTGTGGAGAATAGCAGCGGATACATTTCCATTTCTCTGGTTCCCTGTCTCGCGACCTTGAGATTTGATTGAAAAAATAATCAAAACAAGATCAAACTCTCTGGAATTCAACATGGCACATGACTCATGGCTCTCACCCTGCTCGGAGTTCACATCTCCATTATGAATTTGAGTGGCGCATCAGATTCATTTAAAAAAAATCTTAATTTCATTCAGTCCAGATGAAAGGGCAGATATTGAAGCATGTTACTCGGTTTGCTCAGCTCAGGGCCATCTGGGCCTCATAAGGTGAATCAATCAATTAACTTCCCTCTCATGTCTGTCTTTGAATAAAAAAAAAAATTATTCCAAAGATGGAGTTTAGGTCATCAGCGAGGGAATCTGTGTCACTTTTACCTCTCCGGATTGCACAGGACACAGGTAGAATCAGGGCTAACCAGCAGGAAATTAATGTGTCATTGCGACTGCATATGCAAAATAATAAAGAACCTTTAGAAAATTAAAAATTCAAATGATGTTTGCGCCGAATGCAAATGCCAAGCAACAGGCAATTTTTTCAGATGCACATTATTTGACACCCTCTCGGCTAGAAATAGTTCAGCACTGTTGACGCATGTTAATAACACATGAATTTGACTGAAAGAGAGACAGTCTTTACACTGGTAAAAGGGAGGAGATTGGTATCTACCTTCATTTTCGTTGACACCAAAACAAATCTTGAAATCTTTTTTTTCTGTTTGCATGTCAAAGATATAATGAAATCGCTTATCACTTTTTTGTATATATATATATATATATATATATTTCCTAGTGAAACAGGAAGGGTAGGACCTATCAAAGGGCTAATTCCATTTTCAAATAGCCAATAGGTCATGTCACAGCCATAAATCACGATTCGCTATTTAGTTGGGAAAGGACATTGTATGGAAGATAACTTTACTTTCTGGATGACAGTACAAAAATAAAAAGGTATTTGTGACTTTACATCTCACAATGATGTCTTTATATCTTACAAAGCAGTCTTTGTTTTAATTATTATTATTATTATTTCTCATTGTAAATTCATCTCACAATTTACTTTTTTACTAAACAGAGTTTCTTAACAATCATGATAGCATTTGATCGGACAAAAAGTGTGTAAGCCAAGCCATCAATATTTCTAGTCTACTGTCCCAGTAAATAAAGGCTGTCCCTTTTAAAGCTAACATACACTTATTCTCACCAAGGCTGCATTTATTTGATCAAAAATACAATAAAAACAGTAATACTGGAAAATAGTATTGCAGTTTAAAATAAATGTTTTCTATTTTAATAAATATTTTAAGATGTAATTTATTCGTGTGATTGTAAAGCTGAATTTTCAGCAGCCATTACTCCAGTCTTCAGTGTCACACGATCCTTCAGAAATCATTCTAATATGCTGATTTGCTGCTAAAGTAACATTTATTATCATCAATGTCAGAAATAGTTGTGCAGCTTAATATTTTAGTGGAAACTGTTTTTTTTTTGTTTGTTTGTTTTTAGGATTCTCTGATGAAAGGAAATTGAAATACAAATATTTTGTAACGTTATAAATGTCTTGACTGTCACTTTTGATCAATTTAATGCATGCTTGCTTAATAAAAATAAAAATAATTCATTTCATTCAAAGCAAAAAATATATAAAATTACTTAACCCAGAAATGGAGTAAGTAATTAATCACTCCAAGGCAGATATTTCAGACGTCTGTTCTGCTTCCATTTTGTCCGCTACAGCTCTGATGTAGAATCCTGTAGAAATCATTCTAATATGCTGATTTGCTGCTAAAGTAACATTTATTATCATCAATGTCAGAAATAGTTGTGCAGCTTAATATTTTAGTGGAAACTGTTTTTTTTTTGTTTGTTTGTTTTTAGGATTCTCTGATGAAAGGAAATTGAAATACAAATATTTTGTAACGTTATAAATGTCTTGACTGTCACTTTTGATCAATTTAATGCATGCTTGCTTAATAAAAATAAAAATAATTCATTTCATTCAAAGCAAAAAATATATAAAATTACTTAACCCAGAAATGGAGTAATTAATCACTCCAAGGCAGATATTTCAGACGTCTGTTCTGCTTCCATTTTGTCTGCTACAGCTCTGATGTAGAATCCTGTACTTTTGCCGTACAATGCATCCGAACAACATCTGTCACTCATTCAGCAGGGGATGAGGGAAAAAAAACTATTAAAGGCATGTTTGCCGGATAAACTTGCAAATCAAGCAGCTACAAGTCAGCAGTGTGAAACTTTTTCAGTCGTGTATTTGAGAGAGCTAAGCTTATTAGTTGCTCTTTTATGCTGGGGAGTCAGACTGGCCTCGCTGGAGAACCTTGCCGTCTCGTGATCCCAATTTGGCAAGCGTGGAGTCCACATGCTGAACATCTGTGAGGATGGCCCTGCTCCACATCACTAATAGCACACCAGCAGTTCCGGATACATCTCTTCATTTAGAAGAGAGAGAGAAATGCAGGCGTACTTCCCATAGTTGACTTGTGAAAGCTCTGGACAGACAGGCTGCTATGCTTATTTTATAAGGTTTTCAAACTTTGTCACATCAAGTCAGACTTTCAAGTTTTACTTTTCATTTGATAACACGGTGTTGTGCTCAGGTCCTTTTGACTTGGACTTTTCAGATCCCAAATATACGTTTTTATGTGTTAATTAATTTATTTTTATTATTATTATTATTGATAATATGGTATGTTATTTTGTGGCTATTGCACCACCTTGTGAATAAATCAAGTATTGCATGTCTTTTTTTTTACATGAGCAGAGTGACATTCATTCCTCTGTGACACACGTGTTGTACTCGGAGCACTTTTGAAACAACATATACCTCTCTATATAGTGTTTGTCATGCAGCCTGATTCCAGAGGCTGTAAAAACACATATATCCAGGGTACTTAATTCACAAATATTTTTCTACCATTTTAATGAGGACATGGTGTCATGCTGATAGAATGTAAGGAAGTTTTTTTGCTTACCTTTTCAGCTGATCGCAGTGAAAGAGCTGGTCTGTAGTGTCAGACAGGATTGATATTTGACTTAACGTTGGTGAGATGCTGCTTCTCAGCGGAGAGAAACTGAAAACGGGAAATGGAGGCTTATGATAATAAGAAAGGCACCTTCATTAAAGCTGAAGGAAACAAAGTGTGTCTCAAAAACACGGGCGACAGTTAGACTAATGCTGCTGGCAGGGAGTTTGTTTATTTGTGAAGAAAAGGGGACAAATGAATCCAAAAATGGTCCATATGGCACATGGTTAATTTAAAAAAATAAAAAATTTTTAAGGTCTGCAGAGCCACACAAGCTGCACAGCTGCAAATTTCCCCACTCAGCTGAGCTCCGGTCCAGGTTATCAAAGTTCAAGTAAAATAGTCAGGGTTTATCTGACCAGCCTCAGGCAGAGAGTGTATCATCAGGTCTCAAAATACTTACTGCAGCAGCACTGTGTGTACAGAAACAGATGACATATGTGATAGCCGTATAATATTCAATAGGTGAATTAAGGGTGATTGGGACAGTTTTTGAATTTCCACCTTGTGTAAGGTTTCTTGCCATAAATTAAAAACATCAGCCCAACACATGATACATTTCTGTAACAAACTGAGCGAAGAGTGAAAATGATTGCCTGGGGTATAATGGACAGCTAGAGCTTAACTTGTTTGGAACCTGAAATATCCCTGTATGGATATACAATGTTTCTGCCAATATTCTCAGTTCATAGCACTGTAATGGAAAGCTTTGACGCTATCTTGAAGGGATTTCCCCATTATATTCTTATCACACTCCCATGCTCCCTTAGACCGGGAAACATTTGACTGATAGTCCTCTTTACTGTGATTACTTGATGTATTTTTCAGTTTATGAACAGTCACAATAGAGGGGCTCTTCTTACTGGAGAGAGACATGCTTTTGTGCTGATACGTCTCATCTGAGTGTCAGATTGTGTCAGATCTCTGAGCATTTCTATCTCAGATTGATGCCTAAAGAACAAGTGTAAAACGGCATCGATGAGTCCTCGAGACGTGGCCCATTTTTCTGCATGGTGTGCATGAGGGATAAGCTGCTTAGGAAAAGATACTGCCAGTCAGTTGTTTAATGAAGTTAAGAATTGATACAATAAATGTAAAGTGTTTGATAGCCTGCCAAAGAGACACCATATATGATGCAGAGTTGAGCGGCTGCCCACGAGAGCTGAACTAATGGAGTGTAACGCTGCACGGCACTTTCTGGCGCAACTGTTTAGTCTGACTGTTTAAAAGTCTCCACCGTTTACTCTGAAGATTTTGATGTGTTAGGTAAAAAAAAAACTAGCGCTCTGTTCTAAAACCTAGTGAGCTGCCTAAAGAGGCAGTAATTTTTTAGTAATAAGACTATTTCACGCAATATTTGTGTATGTTAAATATTATCTCAGTTACATGTTGATGTCAAATTCAATTGCGAGCCAGGTTTTCTGCATTATTATTGTGGCTGCTCCCTAAGACACCTCATTTTTAAGGCAGCCTTGCATGATCTGTTGTAGCAATCCAAGAATATATTCAATTGTATTCAAATAAAAGCATTGGCTTTTGGAATTTGCATATTTTTGGTGTAAATTGATGTTTTTGTAACTTCTGCTTTCTGTTTCTGTTTATATGTGGAAAAACCTGTTTATCTGTGTATCAGTGTAACTGCTGAATTAAATAACAGCTGCTGTTTAGGGGTGTGTTTTCTGTACAGCAATGTAACTCTCTGCTTAACTACCATAGTGCAGTGCAATAATACACAATATAGTCACACAGGACGTGGAGTAATAATCTGTATAATTAATCACCATTAAGTCTATGTCATACTCCGGGGGTACTAGAGAACATTCAGACATGCACACTCGCTTTTATTCTTTTGACAAATTAAAAGAGATGCGGTACACTTACATTAAAACTTAGATTGTCTTGCGTGTTAGCTTGCTTTCGCTCTAGAGCATGATCTGTTGAATTCCATCTCGTACTAATAAGAAACTATGCTTCTAACCACAGGTCAAGAGCTGAAATTCCAACCACACAACTTTGAGATGCTGTTTGCGGTTCATTTAAACTATGAATTCGGGGAACACCAAATCGCTGAACTAGTATGTTGATAATGACAGAAATTGTGACCATAGTTAGCTAACAATGCTTTTGGGAAACGCTCCCCAGTACAAAGACACCTTCAAATTTAGCTAATTTAACAGTGTAATTCAGTCAGCAACAGCTACCTTTCAGATATATCTCTTGGGTTAATGGTTGAATCACCATCCTATCAGTCAAAGTGCCACGTTTGACCGCACCACAATTTACTAAGAGCATGGAATGACTGATAAATTTTACACTCTGGGCACTCTGATCCTTACCAATTTCTTATGAGGCAGTTAGCTCAAATCCTTCAAACACCAGTGCTGAATTTAAACTCACTTTTATACTCAGAGTCTTTCCACCAACTGACATCCTGCATGTTAAAAAACTGAAGTTCTCATGTAGCTTCCCTGGATAATTGAAGAACAGCGAGCAGTTGAATCTGTCTGATGCCTGCCACAAATGAGAGGCTTTGGGTTTTATTTCATCTGTGTGCTGAAAAGAGAAAAGACAGTAAAGACACATCAAACTGAGTGGAAGGGGTAAAGAAACAGAGGACAGTTAATGGCCAGACATTAAGACCAATTAAGTTGGGTGTTAGTGGAAAGGGAATATTTATACAAATGCTTTGCAGTCAGGCTTTTCTCCAACAAAGATTGTGGCTGAAAGCCTGTGTGGTAGTGGTCCACTGTGAAAGGGTTTCAAAGGTAAGCAAATATTGTGTTTGTCAAAAAATTATCTTCTCCTCCTCTGAAAAGCTATATGACTGTAATTTCAGCAGATTCATTAAATTCAGGTTAGCTTTTGCAGGTGGAGTTTGTGTATCCAAAAATTAATATTATATAGTGGCATAAGCATTATTTGTGATGATATATTTATATTTTTGGAGAATAAATGCTTTTAATCCCATTCAGCAATATGTATGAATGTGTGTGTGTGTGTGTGTGTGTGTGTGTGTGTGTGTGTGTATCCTGGTGGGGACTTAAACCTGACTACACACAGACTCATGGGAACTCGTGTCACGGTGGGGACCTAAATTGAGGTCCCCAGGGGTACAAAAGATTATAAATCATACAGAATGATTTATAAAAGATTTTTGAGTGTATTTGTGTCTGTGTGTGTGTGTGTGTGCATGTGTGTGTGTGTGTGTGTGTGTGTGTGTGTGTGTGTGTACACCGTAGGCTATATGTGCACTTAATTTCAATATGTTTTAGTTACTTATATCTCCTCATTTTTGGCAATATATTTAGATTTATTTTAAATCAAAATATATTTATATTGTCCAAAATATATTTTTTTAAAGTAGTTGTTGAATTTAAGATTTTCTTTCTCCTTAAAGTATATTTTGTTATATATTTTGGCATTTGAACTGAAGGTTTAAGCAAAAGTTTTTAGTTTTGCCTTAAGCAACAATACATTTTGGCCTATATTTCCGGATCTAATACAGATACACTTGTTTTGATTTTAAAAAAAAATTTAGATTTACATAAATAAACTGTCCATAACAGTGGCAGTTGTGCACCTGTAAAGTAGTTGTTGAATTTAAGATTTTCTTTCTCCTTAAAGTATATTTTGTTATATATTTTGGCATTTGAACTGAAGGTTTAAGCAAAAGTTTTTAGTTTTGCCTTAAGCAACAATACATTTTGGCCTATATTTCCGGATCTAATACAGATACACTTGTTTTGATTTAAAAAAAAAATTTAGATTTACATAAATAAATAAACTGTCCATAACAGTGGCAGTTGTGCACCTGGGGAAATTCAGTAACACACTAGGCCGGATGGCTGTTTCTGGGAACAGACAAAATTTGGACTGTTTACCTTTGCTGACTTTGGGCGAGATGTTACAAGAGAAAGTGGTCCATCAATCAGAGGTGCTCTGGGCACTGGGCTCTAAAGCAGAGAAATGAGGCAGAGGAGACTGTGCCAGCAGCCATTTCCACTGCTGCATGACAGGAAAGCTTCCATTGCCCTCCCAAAAATCATTTGTGAACACAAAGTTGACCGTCCCCTGAAAGTTGAAGTTTCAGAGCAGAACTGGAATGAGAGGTCTTTGCTAACATTTCTTTCTATACAGTCCCCCTGGTTTCCTATTGGACCGGATTAGAGCAGCAATGGAAAACTTAAACATGTCAGTAAACAGAACTGAATCAATTGTTGCTGGACCTCTGTTTCTACTGCTGCTCCACTGCCCCATCACACATTAATAGCTCATGTCAGTCAAAAAGGCAGTTTGCACACCATCATGTTGAAAACCTGGCTTTGATGCTGACTAATATGACTACATTAAATGTCATATTTAACACTTGACCTTTTTTAAATGTTCTTCCGTATGTTTATACAAGATATTGGAATTGATTATTACTTTGTCGTGTTGCATTTGACGCACGCACATTTATGTGTGTTTTATATGTACAATACAGTAGTGGGGGTGATGTTTGTGTGTTGTCTGTTTGCGGTCTGATTATATAAAATGGTGTTTATATCCGTGTTCCTTTATCCCGTTTGACCAGCGTCTGCTTGTGAAAACACTGGCTGTCCCCAGCCTTAATTACAGCTGTATGGTGTGCGGCGTCCACAGCTGCAGCTGGCAATTACTGCATGCCCATATTGCTGAGAGAGCCCTGCTTTGATGCAGCACAGAGCCAGCTGAGATCAGACTCAATACACAGGCTGCTAAATGAACAGCCATGTGTTACATACAAGTGTGGCCCCTAAAAGTCCCTTCTCATCAGAACAAGCCTCGCTGCTGGAGAAATTTGGTTGATTTATAACAATATATTTTAATGTCAGTCTGCCTGAGGAAAAGATCATCTTATACCAGCATGAATTTATTTGTAGGTTGGTTTGTACTGGGTAGGTACTAGATGGTGGATCACGATAATAAGTTTAGCAGAATGTATAAGCTGCTCTTTTCCATACAGTGAAAGTGAATGGTGCTATGAAGCAAGACTTTTAGTGAACTTAAATTATACCCATTTCTTACAGAAAGCTATTGTATGATTTCAAAAGACTTGAAATGTAGTGCATGAGTTGTAGATTACATTTATTATGAATAGTGTTTTTTATGCTATTACAGTATGTATTAATATTTTGAATTAGCTATTATTGTTATATTTTCAGTTTTAATTTAATTAGTTTTAGTAATTTTGCTGTGCTTTTTTTATTTTATAATTTTTGTTTTTTTTTTCAAATTATTTCTATTAAGCTTTATTTTTACTCCTGTAATTTTAGTGCTTAAGCTTAAATTTACTTTAAGTTAGTTGCCAAAGCAACAATTCTATTTTTATGTTTGTTTGTTTATTTATTTATTTATTTATTTATTTTGAGTTAAGATAAATATTCATCTTTTAATTTCAGCTCTATTTAATTAACTAAACCTATTTTTAATAGTTTTAGTTTTAGTTAACGATAACAACATTGTTTGGAGCTTGACAGCAGTGGTCACTGGTCACCTTATTGTCTAGACAAGTGCAGCTCAGACATTCTGCTAAACGTCTCATGAAAGAAAGCCATAGAGGTTTGGAATGGTATGAGGCTGAATAAATGATGACAGAATTGTCATTTTTGTAAGGAATTATCTCTTTAACCAGACTGATGGAGACAGTTGTTGTTGGGACCAGCATCCAAAACACAACATGTGCAGGAGCCCAGCTATACTGGGCTTTTCAGAAGAGCCAAGAGTCTTTTTAACATTTCTTTCTTTGTCTGTGTTTTCAGGCAATCCAACAAATCAAGCTTTGTTTTTATTTGTGGTAGTGATTTGATTTGGCATGTTAGCGAAAGATTGGAACCAAAAATGTTTTGAACAAAAGGTCAGAAAGAGTTGAGCACCCAAGACTGAAGTGAAAACATCAATTTCTAGATCTTTCATGAATATGTTTCTTCTTCTTCTGTATTTTGAGTCACTGGACACCAATTTAGAGTTCTTCTTCATCCATCTGTGTTTTGTTGATCCATTCCCTCCTGACATTTATTTGTCAGTGGTTTTGTCTTCAATTTTTGAGTATTTCATTGCACAGTCAGGCTGCAGTGTACCTGAATAATAGTCTTTTTGTCACTTTTGCTTGAAGAAAGATGGTCTATAAATAACAAATTGCATGCTTTTTATTTTATTTTATTTATTTTAAGTGGCTGTGGTTTATGTAAGGATATTAAGTCCCATTTCAGAAGTTATTGCTTTTAATTTTGTGTTCTCTTATCAATATTTCCCATATGGAGCAATTAATATGATGGGATAACTTCATTGTGGAAGTGGATATGTTTCTAGGGATGTGGAGTATTAATTTTCCTCTTGTTTGAGGAACAAACGCATTGCATGATAATGCAGTATGGATTGTAGAACTGTCTCACTCTCTCGTCAAAATGAATATGACAGGAATGAGACAGAGAAAACTGTTTGTTATGCCACCGAACACAAATGCCCACTGACAGAATGATAAATTGTAAAAAATTTTAATCAGCGTCTCTTTTGGTTTTTCATGTGAGTTGGAAAACTATCTTCTGTGAAGATTTTAATGCCTCAGAACTTTTGAAGTTTAAAGTGACCTTTTCCCCGATTAATCATAAGCGTCTTAAAAGGCATCTCTTTGAGGGATCCAAAGGTTCATTAAAGTATTAAATCTTAGAAAAACAAAGGTTATGGTTTTCAAAGATTGTAGCTTGTTTGTTGTTATGGCCTCCTCAACACCAGAATATTACATTTTTAATTAGTCATTGGTGTTTTCTCATAGGTCTACACAAGATATGGGAAATGCTATACTTTCAACGGGAACAAAACAACCTCCAGGAAGACAAAGCAAGGAGGGATGGGAAACGGGCTGGAGATCATGTTGGATATCCAGCAGGATGAATATCTACCTATCTGGAAAGAGACAAGTGAGTTATAATGCCACACAGACACGATTTTTGGTCCAGAAGTTGCAAAGTCATTCCATATTTTCTGGTTCTCAGATGTGTGTCTGCACAATCTGTTAAGATAAACATGTTTAAATTCAAGGTTCATTTGTGATGTTGTTTTTTTCCCATTTGTATTGACCATCAAATTGCTCGTTCTGCTTTCTTACCCTCTCTCTGCCTTGCTCATCCTCTTGTTTTTGCAGATGAAACATCTTTAGAGGCTGGAATGCGTGTTCAGATCCACAGTCAGGATGAGCCGCCCTATATCCATCAGCTGGGCTTTGGAGTCTCTCCGGGATTTCAGACATTTGTATCCTGTCAAGAACAAAGGGTATAACCCTTCCCTTGAATCACTCTCAAACTTTTCAGTCTAAGTACCACCTACAATGAAACCAGACCATCCAACTACAGTACCATCTAGTCACATCAACATTCCCTACATTTTTTTAATAGCTTAATGGTCTAGTATTCTGTCATTTACTTACCGTCATGATATTCCTACAAAAGTAGATTTTTTGTTACACAGCTCTTGCCATACAGAATTCCAGAGAAAACGTGCTGTTCCTTGTTATACTGAAGTGAAGAAATAAATAAAAATAGGGGGCAGTAAGCAAGCAATTAGTGGAGGATGATTTCTTTGCAAGTGTGATACACATTCAGAGTTGAGAAAGTGACTGGCAGTTGAAGGGTCACCATGCTTGTGAAGTTGAACTATAAATGTGTATATTACAGTATTTCTACATCCATCAACTGGCTAGTAATCTAAAATCTGTATCTGTGCTATATGACATCGGTTTTTTTTTTTTTTTGAGCAGGAGAATAGAGCATATTGAATTGCTAAAATGAATAAACTATAGTCCTGAAAGATGACAAAAAGATTACTTAGTTGCGATGAAAGAGAAGTGGCGACAGTTTTTTTTTTTTTTCTGTATTGTAGCATCCAAGTGAAACAGATTATCATAAAAGAAGAAATATAGGTTGGTGACTTGGTCCTATCCATCAGTTGTTGATTGGATGGAGGCAGATCTGAATGCAAGCCTATAGTTAACTATAGGAAAGGGGCAGGTTTAAGCGGACTAAATGATTGGCATATCATTTCACTGGCATACATCATCAAAAAGTCTGTCGTTTCATCCGATAGATCATTTTGATTAAACATTTACGAGAAGAAAAAATTGGAACGTATGCATGGTTGAATCTTTTGCAATAAAATCAATAACATGCATTCAGAAAACAGATAGGGTGAAGTACATTGAAAAGTACTTTTGTACTACAAATGCAAAATATTGTTGTTCTGTATATATTGAAATGTAGGGCGACATATTCTTAAAACTAAGATCTGTCTAGGGTTACACAATCAATCTCATGCTTAAAAAGGAGTTCCGAATGCAATATTTTTGTTTCAAAGGCAGGCCACTCATTAAGCTTTCCTTCTGAAAATCAAGCCACACACAACTAAAATGTTGCTCAATTGTCAGTCACTTCAGTTTTATGCTCTTTAAAATTGTGGCATAGCTTGAGAATGCTGCTTATTTGCATACTTCATTTGCATTTACTAATTCTCTCTTTATTTCTGTCTCTCCTGCTCTTACAATCTGTCTCTGTCTGTTTCCCTCTCTCTTTACCTCCCTTGTTCTCTTCACTGCTCTCCCTCTCTGTGTGTAGTTGACCTACCTGCCCCAGCCTTGGGGGAACTGCCGCTCCACCAGTGAGCAGATGATCCCGGGTTATGATACCTACAGTATCAGCGCCTGCCGCCTGCGCTGCGAGACTCTTGAGGTTCAGCGTGTGTGCAAATGCAGGATGGTGCACATGCCGGGTAATGCTACACCGATGCATTCATTTCCCACTCAACGTAATCTTTATCTCCCTTGTTCTCTTCACTGCTCTCCCTCTCTGTGTGTAGTTGACCTACCTGCCCCAGCCTTGGGGGAACTGCCGCTCCACCAGTGAGCAGATGATCCCGGGTTATGATACCTACAGTATCAGCGCCTGCCGCCTGCGCTGCGAGACTCTTGAGGTTCAGCGTGTGTGCAAATGCAGGATGGTGCACATGCCGGGTAATGCTACACCGATGCATTCATTTCCCACTCAACGTAATCAGCACGCTAATGTATTCTGCTAATTGCTAAAATACTAAATGAATAAACTCTTCTCATCTAATTTGCTCCAGGCAGTGGAGCCGAAAGCTTAATGCAAGTCTCTAAATTAACTTACTGTCTAGTCACACAATACCAGGAGCTCGGGTGGTTCATTTGGCGATTGGAGGGAAAATTTAGATGATCGCAATCCGCCAGCAATGATGAACACGGACTCGCTGATTCGTTACATTCCACTTGAAGCAGCTGATAAACTGCAAAAAAAGCAAATACCTTTATTTTCTCTTTAGAAAACCGGCGACCGGGGACTTTCTCTGTCCCCAGAAATCTCTTTTCTAATTAACTCCACCACACCTGAGTTGTTATCAGTGTGGCTTTTCTGAGAGCGTGTGACTGTTGGTGGCCGGACTCTAATGGAAGCTCTGCTTCTCTGCTTCTTTGCTTTTCTCCTTTAATGTTCCTAAATCAATCTCCCATAATGCAAATTGAAAAGAGAGACTGTTCCAAATGCATTAACTCAAAGGCCATTTTCTCTTAGGTGCCATATGTATTTCCTCGAACCGGTTGCTCTTTTGATGGATCCGGGTGGCGAGTTGGACCTCCTGAGGTATTGTGTGTCGATGGGGATTGGGTTTTAAAGACTTTATAAATGTGCCTTTGGGGAGGGTTTTGATCAGTCCATTTTGGGTGCAATTAGGCCTAGACTGATGATCATGAGGGAGGCGTGGTGAAAGCAAACCCATCTTCCATCATTTTAGGATGAATAACAAAGCAGAGGAGCGCTGTCTCTTTCTCTGCCGCTCACGCTTTTTCTTCCTTGGCTGGTGGTGAAATAACAGCAATCGTTTTGCTCAGATTGATCAGAGTCATTATGTATTTTGTTTCTCAGGAGATGCCGATATCTGTACTCCCAGCAATATCAAATGTGTGGACAAAGCACTTGGTAAGCAAGCGTTTTTCATTTTTGCTAACGCCCTGGAGTGTAATATCTCTGGAGGTAGTGGACACAAATAATTAAATCCCAGATAAATTGATGTTCCTGTGCATGGTCTGGGGTGGGAGACAGGGGATTACTCATTCAGTCCATGAAGGAGAATGTTCTCCTGCGCTTTGACATCCTTTACAGAGCAGCGTTAAACTGGAGATCCCTGCAGTGCATTACCCTCTGATATCCTCACGGTGTTATCAGCCGCTGTAGGTGTCTTGTTCCACTGATTTTATGACACTCCTAAATGGAGCGGCTCATGAAAAGTTGATGATGAGAGATGTATTGGTACAATTATGATAGTCCTTATCTAATAAGCCAGAAATTTAATTATCTCCGCAGTCAAAAGGAAACCCGACCCCATTTAATGGGTGGTTGAACTAAATCCAGATATATCTTGAAAGAATGGACTGTACTACCATTCACTGGATTGACCTATTCAAATATTCAAACTGAAATCTCTACTATGATAGGTTACTTTAATTATTTATTTTCTCACCCAAACACTCGAACATGTCTGTAGATAAAAATATATCCCACGCATAACAACACAACATAGCCTATTAACACGTAAAAAAAAAAAAAAAAAAAAAAAAAAAAAAAAAAAAAAAAAAAAAAAAAAAAAAAAAAAAAAAAAAAAAAAAA
>NW_015537975.1:435833-451025 GCF_001515605.1 Sinocyclocheilus anshuiensis | reverse complement strand
AAAAAAAAAAAAAAAAAAAAAAGTTTAAAATCTAATCTAAAAGCATTGAGATTCATATATAACTTCAAAACAATTCACAGATGCACTGCTGGAAATTTTTTTTATTATGGGTCCTTCAAAAATATTAAGCAGCTCAACTGTTTTCAACATTGATAATAATAAGAAATGTTGCTTGAGCACCAAATCAGCAAATAAGATGTGACATTGAAGACTGGAGTAATAGCTGCTGAACGTTTAGCTTTGCCATCACAGGAATAAATTACTTTTTAAAATATATTAAAATAGAAAATATTAATTGTAATAATATATCACAATGTTATTTTATTTTATTTTATTTTACTTTACTTTATTTTTTTGGTGCTTTGGTGAGCAAGAGATTCTTGCAGAAACATTAAAATATATTACAGACCACAAACATTTGAATAGTAGTTATACATACTTGAAATATGATAATAGAGACATACTGTACAGCTTAATTTCTATATATGAGTATATTATATCTATGTGTGAGTGTGCATGTGAGAGTGTGTGTGCTCTCTTCTGGATGGATCAGAAACCAAATTAAATCTGAACAACTTGCTGAGTGTGTTTCAAGCATCTTATGGATAATTATTTAGCGCTGGTGTTATCTCTCCACATTAGTTTGATGAATGAAGAATGGGTGTGCAGGTGTGGGCTGGAGCACCTTCTCTCTCTCTCTCTCACACACACACTCACATCTGTCTGCTGCTCTAAACTGACGTGTGTGTCCTCTTCGCAGCACTGCTGCAGACAAGTTCAGGTGACACATGCTCCTGTGAAACTCCCTGTAACCTGACGCGTTATGGTAAAGAGCTGTCTATGGTTAAAATCCCCAGCAAAGGCTCAGCTCGCTACCTATCTAGAAAATACGACAAGTCTGAAGACTACATCAGGTGTGGCAGCCTTTCCACCTTCAGTATAGTTTGAAACAGATGTAGTACTGTACTGTTTCTGAATATATGTGATTTACACATAAATGTTTTATTATCCTTTTGTTTTAGGGACAACTTCCTTGTGTTGGACATTTTCTTTGAAGCTCTAAATTATGAAACAATAGAACAGAAAAAAGCATATGACGTTGCAGGATTATTAGGTAGGTCTCATAAGCCTCATTTTACAACTTCATTTTAACTTCAAGTAGTTTTCAGAACACCTAAACTTGAGAATTTCTGAACCAATATGAAATTAAAATCAATTCTCTTTACTTTCTTAATGCATATGGTGTTATTGTGAAAAATTCATTGGTGCACATTTTTTCCAAAGAAGAAACATGTTTGTATAATTTTGTATAATTTAATCAAATTATAAGAACTTTTTCTTTCTCATGAATGACTTCAAAACACTTCAGCTATTGGATCACCCAAAATCTTCTTTCAGTCCAGTGTTATTTTAGTACTATTTATATACTATTATAATTGTTATTAATATTTTAATTAGTTTTATTATATATATTTTTTTGTTTTAATTTTAATTTTATTATATAATTTTACCAAGTGCTTTTTATCATTCAATGGAAGATGTTTGGGACGACCAGAACCCTTCCTTGAGCTGGCCGTCCGGCCAAACTGAGCTATCGTGGGAGAAGAGCCTTGGTGAGAGAGGTAACGAAGAACCCAAAGATCACTGTGGCTGCGCTCCAGAGATGCAGTCGGGAGATGGGAGAAGGTTGTAGAAAGTCAACCATCACTGCCGCCCTCCACCAGTCGGGGCTTTATGGCGGAGTGGCCCGACGGAAGCCTCTCCTCAGTGCAAGACACATGAAAGCCCGCATGGGGTTTGCTAAAAAACACCTGAAGGACTCCAATATGGTGAGAAATAAGATTCTCTGGTCTGATTAGACCAAGATAGAACTTTTTGGCCTTAATTCTAAGCGGTATGTGTGGAGAAAACCAGGCACTGCTCATCACCTGTCCAATACAGTCCCAACAGTGAAGCATGGTGGTGGCAGCATCATGCTGTGGGGGTGTTTTTCATTTGCAGGGACAGGACGACTGGTTGCAATCGAGGGAAAGATGAATGCGGCCAAGTACAGGGATATCCTGGACGAGAACCTTCTCCAGAGTGCTCAGGACCTCAGACTGGGCCGAAGGTTTACCTTCCAACAAGACAATGACCCTAAGCACACGGCTAAAATAACGAAGGAGTGGCTTCACAACAACTCTGTGACTGTTCTTGAATGGCCCAGCCAGAGCCCTGACTTAAACCCAATTGAGCATCTCTGGAGAGACCTAAAAATGGCTGTCCACCAACGTTTACCATCCAACCTGACAGAACTGGAGAGGATCTGCAAGGAGGAATGGCAGAGGATCCCCAAATCCAGGTGTGAAAAACTTGTTGCATCTTTCCCAAAAAGACTCATGGCTGTATTAGATCAAAAGGGTGCTTCTACTAAATACTGAGCAAAGGGTCTGAATACTTAGGACCATGTGATATTTCAGTTTTTCTTTTTTAATAAATCTGCAAAAATGTCAACGATTCTGTGTTTTTCTGTCAATATGGGGTGCTGTGTGTACATTAATGAGGAAAAAAAATGTACTTAAATGATTTTAGCAAATGGCTGCAATATAACAAAGAGTGAAAAATTTAAGGGGGTCTGAATACTTTCCGTACCCACTGTATATATATATATGTCTTTAGCTTCAATTTATTTGTGTTTTAGTTTTAGTAATTTTAATACTTAAACTTCAACATATTTTATTTCAGTTAATTGTTAAGGCAACATTTCTAATTATAGTACAAGTTTTTTTTTCATCTAATATTTAAATTTATTTCAATTAACAAAAAAGATTCTTAATAGTTTTAGTGTAAAATAACAACCCTGTTTCAGTCAGAAATATGGCATATCACAGAGTATGTGTTGCAAATGACAATTTGTGTTGAAAAAAAATCGTGCAAATCGTTCTACTCGTTCTTACTTTTTTATTTCAGGGGACATTGGTGGGCAGATGGGTCTTTTTATAGGAGCCAGTGTTCTCACCATCTTGGAGATTCTGGATTATGTATATGAGGTAAGCGTGTATTGTTTTGGCCCCTTTTTCCCATTCCACCTCCATTCATTTGAACCAATAGCTCTTTTCCTTCAGTGTTTTTACATTGTGAGCAGTATTTACCAAAAGAACAGATAAGACTGGACCTCTGAGCTGAGCAGCAGAAATGCTGATGCTGCTAAACTCTGTTTATAGCCCTCATTTGTCCTACTTTCCCTGCTGCCCTCGTCACCCTGACTCCCCCTCACTTTCCTAGGTGATCAAACACAGGTTGGAGCGTTTGCTTAGGTCACAAAGAGATGACAAAAAGCAAACCCAGCGGCAGCAACAGGCCAGCACAGTCGCCACAGTAAAGCTGGAGGAAATGAAAGCTAAGGTGAGCCACATGCTAATCTCTGGAGCGTTACTGGATGCAGCACAGATCAACTCTATGAATAGGAACAAAGCCCAGAGGGAAATATAACATCAGCAGCAGGATATTGAGCCATGATTGGGATGCCAGGCTGTCTGCTTAGTCCAGGATTGAATCAAATCTCCCTTGTTCTTGTTGCAATCCGATCTTCTGTTTATGGAAGAAGAACACAGATGTTGGCAGAGCACACTGTATTCATGAGAAATGGAGTATGTTCAAAACTAATTGGATTCAGCGCATGGCCAGTGGGTCTTGACCCAAGATTGTTCAGTCATTATAAAGTTACAGCTCTAAAATCTGAATCATGCTGAAGCCAGTGTAAAATAGCCAATAAACTGTATAGGCATTTTTCTGCATATTGTTACTGTACTAAAACCAAAAAAAAAGGAGAAATATTATCATAATAAAATTAAAATAGGTGTGATTAAACTCATAATTTCATGATTAATCTTTAGAGAACAAAATGTAAATAAATGTATATACACAAAATGTAAAAATATTTGTGTGTGTGTGTGTGTGTGTGTGTGTGTGTGTGTGTGTGAGAGTCACACGATCCTTCAGAAATCATTCTAAAATGCTGATTTGGTGCTTACATTTCTTATTGTTGTCAATGTAGAAAACAGTTGTGTTGCTTAATATTTTTTGAATACTATTTCCAGGAATTTCTGATAAATTAAAAAAAGTTCAAAAGACCAGCATTTACTTGACATTTTTGTAGCAATCTAAAAGTATTCATTTCTTTAAGACCCCAAATTTTGAACAGTAGTGTATATACTTTTTGCTGAAATTTTCCTCGCACACCCCATAGATTCGCAGACCCCAGTTTGAAAACTACAAACTAAAAGACTACATGGCAGAAGACTTTATATCATGATAATATTAGTTAAAAATTCAGTGTCTTTAATCATGGTACTGTTGCCACCATTTTATAGATGCAATAAGCCACTCAAGGCGGTGCATAACAATGAGTTTACCATGGTTAAAGGGGTTTAACCATGATAAACCACTGTAACACTCAGCCTCGAGTGGATTTTCACTTTATCACAACACAGATTAAACAATGAGTCACAGCATTAGTCATAAGAAGCGTTTTATTCACAACCTAGCAGTGTGTAAGATGTAGGAGTTGGAAGTATTCTTGTAGAATCCTGTCTGACATTTTCTGTTCCTGTCAGGATTCTGGCGAGATGAGCCGGAGCCACTCGGAGGGAGCCTATGCTAACACCATCCTCCCAAATCACCATCACCACCACCGTACCCATCACCGAGTCTTCGAGGACTTTGCCTGCTAGGAAGACCCTTCTGGTGGGTCAAGTGCTGTTGACATCTACAGAAAGAGTTTTCTCAGTGCTGAAGGTGGGCTCAATGAAAGACCCTCAAATCTCAGCGCTAATCTCTCTCGCTGTCACCAGTTAAAGCTACAGCCAAAGTCGAACTCTAAACCCTTGCTTCTAACCGAACGCAGGCATGGATCGGACATTGCGGTCCAGCAGGAGACTATCTGAAATCTTGTCCTCATCGCCCCCCCAGCCCCCCACAGGAAGTGACATCAGTGGCAACTCAACGATTTCTACACTGGATACCTTGGTACTGGGCCTCCAGTATATCAAGGCATAGACTGCATGACATCTAGAGCCACTTTATACTCCGGGTCCTGTTTGAAGCATTACATTCTTTATATTTTGTCAGCTGTTAGAGTTTTATTTGGTGAGTTCTCATCTTGTGAAATATTATAATTCAGATTAACCTACAAATGTAAATGATGTATTTGAATCATGGCTATCAGCCCTTAGGATCCAGAGCATAAGAGAGATAACTTTGGTTTTACTCTGGTATACGCTTTCACTGAAATCATGGGGATGGTGTAGAATAGTTTGTGTTTCAGAAAAGTAATATGTATCCATCTCTACTGGATATGTCTGGTAAATGTTTCCTTTATCTCAAATGGTTTATGGTTGACTTAACTTAAAGTATATTGAATAATCCACAAATTTTGTAATGTTATTTATAGAGCTGTAACATGTGAGTGGTAATGGGTGTCATTAGCAGTAACGCCATAATCTTCTTGTGAGGTTACTTCCCAACGGAGAGCCAAATGATGTGTACAGTAAAGCTCACCAGCCCACCAGAGCTAGAAGAAGCCATTGCGGTAGCCATATGGAAAAGGTTTGTTTCCTCCATCCATCAGCTGATGGATCCAGTCTCCCAGACCTCCCAAAAGTGTTTAATAAAACAGACCTTATGTTCCTAGTTTCACTTTTGAATGAGACCGAGTGCAGCGGTCCCACAGAGAATGATAAACCGGGTTTGCTCAGCACACTCGCAAAGTATGAGTAATCTTATGCACCGCAGCGTATGGCTACATGTTTAAAAGTCGGTCAATGAGTTTTTCTCAGGGTTCTTAGCTGTGAAATGTCTAGCGGTCTCTTTGACAAAAGGCCAGATGTGCAAAGCATTTCAATCAGAAACCACCAGCTTCTCTGTGTGTGAAATTCAGCAAGAACTGACATTCAATGACAATTCAAAGATGAAAAAATTTCCATTTTAGCTACAGTCCTATCGTATATGCCAGTATTGAATTGTGGTTACAAATATGGCTAATAGTACTGTAAGTCAGCAGTGTAGCACCTGTAACTTTTTTATTTTGTTTTTATTTATTTCTTTTTATTATTTTTTATTTTTTGCCATTTTGAAAATGGTGCAGTTCTTGTATAATTGTCAGATTTGTTTTTATTAGGTTAATGGGTGTTATGATTTAATATCATGTAATACTTTATTGTTATGTTACATAGCACACATATATATGTATTCATATATAATGTGCTAAATGTGCTATATAATTTTCTCCTGCACATTTGGTATACTGTAACAAATGACTGCTGTGATTAGTTATCGCAACTTAAAATTTAACGTCAGAATAAGTAATAATGTGTTGTTTCAACTTAAAAAAAGTAAGTGTTTGTGCTCGACTTAAAGTTCAGTTAACTTTAATTTACATAAAATAATTAAGTTATCTCAACAAATTTTAGGTTGTAATAACTAATTGCAGCAGCATTTTTACTCATTCTCTGGGCTTACTTTGTTTACTCCATAAAACTACATTGACAAACTACAGAATTTTCTTATAAATGACTGAGCTGTGTATCCTCTATAGATTAGATCCTATTTACAAGAGAGATTTTGCATCGTTATATTCATATTTTCTGGGATGCATCTCATATTTGGATGTCAAAAACATGCAGCATATATTCCATCCATATAAAAGTAATCATGGCTAATATGGGCTTTTAATATTCATAAAACTGTATCAAAGTGGCATTTTTAAAGGTTCCCAGTCAGAGTCTTGATGGCACACTGAGCCGGTTATGCATAATAATACAGTTTACTGTCACAAATAACTGTGCTGTCAGCAGTGAAAGCAGAAGAGCTGACATACCAGAGCATGTCCAAGAATCGCACTGGAACAAATCACTCAGATTTGACTTGGCATTATCTGTCAACCTCATGCACTTGTACAGTTGTATATTTCTGCATTTGTGGCCTATCTTACCTGTGCAGAAGGAATTGCTCCAAATGTTGAAATGCAATTGCGTGTGCACAACTCACAGGTCTTTTTAAAAAGGACTTCTTTCATAGTCCTTGCCATTTAGCAAATGGCAACGATTTTGTGCAATCCAGCAGGTAGATCTGCATCAGAAAGAGGATGTAAATGCTTCCACACCAATAAGACATTTCTCCAAACAGAGGTGTTACACACTGTTAAGCAATTAGCACAGTTCTGTTTTCCTAAATAGATTGTATCTATTCATGATTTCATACAAATTACATCATTTTCTTGGAGTACTACAGGTGAAAGATTATGAGAGAGAAATAGAAGAGAATGTAGGAAGCGGAAAGGGAAAAGAGAGAGCAATAGCGGAGGCACAGTAGGAACAACTGGAGCAACTTGTGGTTTGGGACGATGTCCAGTTCCACCATGTAGCGCTGGTGCGTGAGGGGATTAAAAATCACTCACATTTTGTTAGTTTCTTCCAGCAAATCTTCCATTTTTAAATTCAGTTAAGTTATGATTTAACATTGATACGTTTCTTTTCTTGGATGCTGAGGAAGCTGAATATACGGAACGTAGTTTGGAGAAATATGTAGCTACAATTGATCCGGACAGCTGTAATATTCCTTCATGCAATATTATTTCATCTTCAGATGTCAGTTCCATTCTGGTCCATTTGGGGCAGTGTTGAGCTCTATGTGTGTATTTTTAAAGCTGTGCCACGCTGCTTTAACTTTGACATGCTCTTCTTTTCCACCCGCTTTTGCCAGCCAGACCACCATTTAGCTCCAAGAGGGGGCCATAAAACGAGGCACTGAAGCAGCATATAGCGCAAACAGACTGTTGAGATTTCCACACGATTAAAGGCATAAAGACTAATCAGGCTAATTACCCATTATGCTCCAGAACCTAATGGACTGTATACCAGACTTCAGAGAACACATAATACAGTTTGTACAAAGGTCTGCTGTTATGACCGTGGTTTCTGTTAGAAAACATTTTATAAATGTAACTATGGTACGTACTGCAGTCCAATAATAAAATCTTGATAAATGAATCACTGGTTCTGTTCACTGAGATATAAGCACTTCACACTGCTTGCTTTTTGATGGCTCATGATTCCACTGAGGAATCTTAAAGGAATGTGCTGGGTTCAATACAAGTTAATCTCTTGACAGTATCCACGGCATGCTGTCAATTACCAAAAATGTGAAATGTTGTTAAAATTACTTCTGTAATAATTAACCATAAGGCTAAAAGGATACTGGAGACAACTTTACAGTTTAAACAACACACATTTCTGTGTTATTTAGAATCTGATCTCATGAGAAAATGCAACTATTTTACAAGGTATTATTTTGTATGATGTGATTCATACAGAAAAGCATGATTTTAGAGAAAACAAGCATGAAGGTCCACCTTATACCTAATCATTAGTGGGGCATAAGCAGATCATACAAAAAATAAAGAAAAAAAACATACGAGTGAGATTGTACAAATTTATATGAATTAGCCTCAAAGTCCCCAAAATGTAAAATAGTTATGAACTTCCATGTACAGGTATGTTGGTTATTAATAATAATAATAATAATAATACAAACTGCACATTTCTGACCAGAATGTTTTCCTCACATTTCCATTGTAAGAACATTACAGTTTTTGTTTTGACAAACTAATAGACAAGCATAATTTTCTGTGGCAATCAACAGTCACAGATGCTGTCAATAGATCCAAAAGACAACAAATGTTGAATCTAAAAGATACAGCATAATATATTATGACATATTGATCGAAAGTTCCCACAATGGTGATAATATCAACTACAGTCCAAATTGAAGCATTTTTAAGTACTTGTGGAAGTACTTAAATCATCATTTACTCACCCTCATGTTGTTCCAAACCCGTATGACTTTATGTCCTCTGAGGAGCACGAAAGAAGATTGAACGTTGGTAACCAATCAATTTTGGTGATCATTGACTTCCATTTAATGGACAAAAAACATTTCGTCACCTTGGAATTATAAGGTTCTATCTGCCATTTTTGTCAAAATTGAGTTATTCACATATTCTGTGACAACTTATTTACATTGTCTTTTGGTTTTTTTTGTGAAGTTGTGTACATTTTGGGACTGATGTATGAAAGAGACTTGTTCCCCATATCACTATATGGAATGCAAAAACTTTGAAGCTCAATACCTCAAAACGGCTCAGAATGCAGATAGAACCTTATGGTGACGATTTCTCAAAATATGTTTTATGTTCCACAGAATAAAGAAAGTCATACCAGTTTGGAATCACTAAGGGTGAGAAAATTATTTTATTTTTGGGTGAGCTATCTCTTTAAGAGGTTAAACACGTTGGGTTTATGTATATATGTTATAAATGAGTGTTTTGCTAAATCTCTAAGTTTGCCACCTACAGCAATTAGAGAGAGAGAAAAAAATGTTCCTGTTGGTATCAAATCTTCTATTGCTGATGTGTTTCATACATTTTAGTCTAATTTTGTGATGAAGACCAGCATCCCACTGATAATGACGTATCACAATGTCTGGAGTGACAAAAATGCAAGTGATTGTTGGATGTAAATTGTTATATAAGTGAACTGCTGGTGAAAAGTTAGGATGGAATAAAACCCCAGTTATGTAAAAATTAGTCATATATAATTATATACTGCTGACTTCAGCTGCCTGGTGCTTATATGGGTTCACCGTGTGCCCAAAGGCAGTGTGTGTGTGGTTAAGGGCTCTAAAAGAGAGGACATATAAATAGAGGTGAAAATTTACAGCATCTCAATAAGACTGATGCTGAAATCTGGAACCTGTTGGTCTTGATTTATCCTGCAGTAACGGTGACAGAAAAAATATATGCATTTAACGGTCTTATCGGTTGTTTTTGGTAAAAATCTGACCTAAAAGTAAATATCAAATTAAATATAAACATTATTAAGAAATGGCCTCATGAAAGTATTAGAGAAAAGAGACAAGTGCTCATGTTTATCTGAGCCCTAAAATAAAATCTTTATTAAACATTTTGTACAATAATATTAAAACAAAATACAATAGATTTATAGTGAAAAAACAACAAAGGTGAGGTTAAGAAATAGTCTTGTGAAAGTATACATATCGGAGAGCAGGGAATCCCACGCTCCTTTGCTGACCCCTAAAGGCCAATAGCGGCTTCAATCTGTGCTCATTTTGTGATGTGTCCATTCATGTTGTGCATGTGTCATTTAAAAATGTACAAAACATATCACGTTGTAAAACCTATTTCACAGCTCTTGTACGCAAAATCATTTGACATCCAGCATCATGATATTGTGTAACACAAGTCACTTGTGTAAGATGTTGTCAGTGTACTGCATAAAGTCTATGATTGCTTAAATAAAAAACAACAAAAGAAACACAACACTAAGTCAATACAGTAAACAAACACATGTACCAAGAAATAGGGACAAAAGGGAGACCCACAAAAATAGATACAGGCTTTATACACACACTTTGCAAAACAAACAAATCTGAATTATCTTATATAAGCCAATATATTGTCACGAAAACACATTGTTTTGTGAAGTGTTTGGAATGGTACGTAATAGAGGTTCTTTGTAGTGCATCTTCAGAAATGTGTTCAATAGATGTATTTACAGTAACTCATCTGGGGTGCTTCCATCAGCAGGCTCTAAGCAGAGTCAATACACCACACCATCTGAACAGTATTGCACTAGTATTGCACTCCTCTCTGGTAGACAGCACAGGAACTAACTATAACCGTGTAATGCACCCTATAATCTTTCTTGAACAGAATGAAATGCTGTAAAAGGCGTATTGTGCAGCATTATGATATACAAGACAGACCAGCAATGAAAGTATTAGTGCAAGTTTACTTGTTTCATCAGAAAATTCTCTTTGAGGCGGTTTCAATGGTACAAATATTTATATGCATTTTAATGCAAATATTTGCATCTGTGTTCTCGATAGAATTCAAGCATAAATTACAAAAAGTATGGAACCATGCTGGGTGAAATGCTTTGGACAAAATAGTGTTTGAAACTTTCAAAAAACTGTCTTGACATTTGGTTTTTGGCACTAATGGTCAATAAGACATTGATTTTGCCTTCTTAAAATCAGCCTAAGATTTGACTGAAGATTTGAACTGACTGAAGCATTTAAAAACATCTCAACAAAAATAAACCCACTGCTATTATTGTTAGAATCCTTCATTCTACAAAAACCCTGTTACATTAAACAAACATTAAAACTCCTTTAAACAAATCTGCTTGAGCAAAAGTGTCTGTGATGACAAGACAAAAGTGTTATGAAAGGACAGCATATTTTTAAAGGCACAGTGATCTAGATATGTTACGGGAGTGATCATTTCAACAGCTGCATGGTTTAAGAGCCAACATAAACCAATCTGCTCCAAAGAGAAAGACAGCAAATCATAAATCCCGTTGTCACAAAAATCTGCTATTTTTAAATAGATTTAAAAAGTTTTTAGTCTTTCTTTTGGTACAGACAGCATTTTTGATTGTTCAGCACTGTCCGACTACTAGTAAAGCATCAGCACAACGGACAAAAACCGTTTATGTCCTCTGGGTCATCTCTCAATCTTCAGGGTTTGGTTTTAAGTACTGTTGCCCTGTTCCTGTTCAAACAGCAGCATGGCGAGCTGAGAGCGTGATCCAAGGCTGTCCAGGGTGCTCTGCAAACACCTCTGGTAGATATCTTCACTAAGATGAGGATTACACGGCTGGTAGCTGTATTTCTGATTCAGGGCCGGCTCCACTGCTCGGAAAACATGGAGGCCAGAGTATTTGACGAACATATCATATATATCCAGGTTCTCCAGGATCTCATTCTCCTGGACATCCGAAGACATGCGCGTCCGGGTCACCATGTAGTCAGAGTTGTAGAAACATGCTTCGGTGAAAGAACTGCGATCAAAGTGGCCGGACTCTTTGACCAAATCCATCGTATTGGGAAGAGGCTGGTTATGATAAGCAATGTTGGGATTGTAGAATTGGAAATGGATAGGAAAAAACACCTGCCAGTTGTTGATGGAGTTCATCCGACAGCGATTGAGGAACTCCGAGTTGATGCTGGTTTTCACAGTGGCGATGAAGAACAACGTGTCAACCGGGTGCTTCTTGGAGATGATGTCCATAAATTTGATTTGAGAGGGACTTCCGCTTTTAACACTGATCCAGGGGACTTTGACCGTAGGATACCGGTGCTCGTAAGCACTGATCTGTGCTTTGACGCTGGCGAAGATGTCATTCTGGTTGACTTGTTGGGCCTCAATTGGATCGTAGATAAAGAGAAAGGTCAAGATGGCATTCTCACTGGTTTCAAACGCGTTTGTGGCATACACTTCCAAAAACTGGTGAACGTGCTCTCGGTCTTGAAGAGTGACGGGTAAGATGATGTGGACTCTAGTTGCTTCTGTAACATAAGGCATGGGGATGATCTCAATACGACTGAGAGGCCTTACCAGGTGGACCCTCTTGGTGATGGAGCGACTGTGTCCTTTCTGGTTAAGCACCTCCAGCTGGAGGTCCAGGGTGTACTCCATCCCTCTGGTGGGGTCGAAACGTCGGTATCCGTTAATGAGCTGCTGCTTCTTCAGGTGCAGAACGGGCTTGTACTTCTTGTTCAGCTCTCCCAATGCTGTCTCAATGACGTCAGCTACGTCCAGCTTATCGATTCCACGGAGCTCGCATTTCGGAGAACCATCAATGCAGGAGTACACCTGATCCTCTGTGAAGTAATCCCACCGCAGGACCTCGAAACGTGTCTTTGGCTCAAAGGGTGGATTGATTCCAACTGGCCACAGGGCACTACGGTTGCCCTCAAAAGCCACCACACTCACATTTTTTATTTCCGCCTGTTAAAAAAGTAGAGAACAAGGTGTAGGATACGATTAAGTATTTTAAGATATTTCATGAGCAGGTTATTACCTCCATTTGAAAATTCGTTATGCTGCACATTACCGGAGCACTTTGAAAATGCAGAAAGGAAAGTGCTAGCAATTTTACACACCCTTACAAAAAGCCCATAATGAAATCACTGTACTCAAAAGGTCAAGGGAAAGAACTATTTCTTCTCAGTTTGGCATCGGCATTCATTAGTCAGCACAGGTTTGGTATAAGGGTACCTGCAGTTTTTCGATCTCCTCATATGTCTTCTGCAGCTCGATCTCAGTAAAGTGTTTGTGAAGTCTGTACATCTGCTCAGGATCAGACACTGGGTGGACAGTCAATGCATTCTTAAACTGCACATTATCTTCTTTACTGGGGTCAGAATGTTTTCCCATTTCGTAATAATAATACTTCTGCCCCTGAGGAAAAAAAAAAAAAAAAAGTATGGTTAGTGAAATGTCTTCATTTCATTTGTTTGAGCATGCTCATTGCTACTATTTTTACATTTCGGTGACCTTTGCCATCATCAAGTGCTCACTTAAAGGGATAAAATGCTCACTTAAAGGGACCCAAAAATGAAAATTCTGTCATCATTTACTCACTCTCAAGTTGCTCCAAACCATTTTTTTTTCTACTGAACACAAAAGCAGATATTTTGAAGAATATTGGTAACCAAACAGTTGATGGTAACCATTGACTTTTATAGTATTTTCTGTCTATACAGGTTTGGAACAACTTGAGGGTGGGTAAATTATTTCCTTTTTGGGTGGACTATCCCTTTAAATTTAATCTTTAAAAACACTAATAATTTAACAACACTGTTAAATGTAATATTCAGCAAATCTGCCTAAATTCACTTGTACCATTTAAAATAATAATAATTATCTTTTTTTTTTTATTCAGACAAAACAGTATAGAATTTATCGATTATCATTCATAACACTAAAATAAGTGCTGGCTTATCTGCATCAGCCAGAATTTAAATATTGGTGCATTCCTTTGGAAATCAATGTTTAGCTGAGGTTCTTGATCTCTTCTGAATGCTGGCTCCAGGTTGCAACAATTGACGTTTAAGCAAAGTAAATGCTTCCACTTTTGACCCTGCAGGAGTACTGCTCCATAAAAGGATATAGGACACACTACAATGATGTGTTGAGAGACAGGAGTTGCTTTGATGACAAAGGCAGAGGTGGATTTATAACTGGATGAAATGGCAAAATGGAGACAGTACATCATGTTTAGTGTGTCTGATCCACTGACTCCCTCCCCCAGTAGCTCCACACTGACATCTAGACATCTAATGCTCTTCTGATGGATTAATAGAGGTCTCAGTACCTGTTTCAAGAAGAGATTAACCTGCGGACCCCAGACCCCTCCAAACAAAAGTGTGACATATGGCTCAGTCTCGGTGAGATTCAACTTTTGAGCTGTGATTCTGTCTGGGCCAAAGGTGCCAAAGCTCAATAGCACAGTCACAAAGCAGACAAACATTATTTAATATAAGTTTTTATTGTTAAATTATTGTCTTAAATTCTTACGCTTATTTCTGATTAATTAATTTAAAACATTGCACGAGTCTGAATGAGTCTGCCTGAGTTGGTATGAGTTTGAAATGTGTATGGCAGTAACTTTGGTCAAGTTCTCTTCTAAACATTCTAGCATTCAAATTTAGCAGGTGTTTATACGAGCTAAATGAAAGACCACTGTGGGAAATTATAGCATAAGAAATTATAGCACAAGAGGTTTTCAAAACAACTTAGACCTCACACTTTCTCTTTTTTGTGTTTTATGTAAGGACTGCATTAAAGGCATTTAGTCCATTTCTGGGCAAAGGCCAGTGCTATAATTTATACAGTTCAACCAGACAAAGAACTGAATACACCAGAGAATTTCCTGCATTAAAAATTAATGTTGATATTTTTGTGGGGGATTTAAAGTAAAAAACTATGCATATATATCTTGCATACATATCAATATATTAGTACCTATAATTTAAAGGGTTAGTTCACCCAAAAATGAAGGCTGCGTTTTACTCACCCCCGAGTAGGGCTGGACAATAATTCAATATCAATATGTATCGCGATATTATTTTTTTCAATAACGGTGATATGATTTTTAAACACATTTCCGATATTTCGATATACATTACCAGTTTCCCATACATTTATTTATTTGTGCCGTTTGACTTCGTTGAATAAACATGAGCACTGCACGTTTCAAAATCATAACACGGCGCAGGTGTTTTATATGAATGTATCTCTGAAGGGAACCGACTGTCTTCAGAAAAGTTTCGATGGCATTTTCATTT
>NW_015537975.1:432028-435655 GCF_001515605.1 Sinocyclocheilus anshuiensis | reverse complement strand
AAAGGCATTTATAATGTTACAAAAGATTTCTATTTCAGATAAATAGTGTTCATATCGATATCGGAATTATATCGTGTCGACCCTAATTAAGAAATATATTGTGATATAAATTTTGGCCATATCGTCCAGGCCTACCCTAGGTGGCATCCTAGGTGTATACGACTTTCTTCTTTCAGACGAATCCAGTCGTGTTTTTGTAAGAAAAATATCCATATTCAAAACGTAATAATCACTTGAATCTAGCTTGCGCTCACTGTTGTAAACGGAAGCAGTTCCGGGGGAATGATGTATGAGGTGAGGTCGGAAACACAACGGAGAGATCAAAACAAAACAACGGTCAAGAATTAGAAGTACAAAACGAGGATTTGTAAAGAAGAATGTCAGAGGATTTCGATATAAGCCAAGAGGAGACTGGTTTTCCTTTGCTAAAGTAAGGAAACTTTGCTTCTTTTGATCCTGTAAACAAACGTTGGTTTTCACGAGACTCACCGGCGCATGCGCAACGCTGAAATCATACGTCATCCGCCCGGAGCTGCTTCCGTTTACAACTGTTGGCGCAAGCTACATTAAAGTGATTATTAAGTTTTGAATATGGATATTTTTCTTACAAAAACGCATCGATTCACTACAGAAGGCCTTTGTTCACCCCCCCGGAGCCATGTGAGACACTTTTTTTTATGAATGGGCGATTTTTATTCAAGTTCTTTTGGACTGAAGCAATGCTACACCCGCTGAGTGCCATTAAACAGCTTAAAAGATCAAAGACAATCGCAACGCTGAAATCATACGTCATCCGCCCGGAGCTGCTTCCGTTTACAACTGTTGGCGCAAGCTACATTAAAGTGATTATTAAGTTTTGAATATGGATATTTTTCTTACAAAAACGCATCGATTCACTACAGAAGGCCTTTGTTCACCCCCCCGGAGCCATGTGAGACACTTTTTTTTATGAATGGGCGATTTTTATTCAAGTTCTTTTGGACTGAAGCAATGCTACACCCGCTGAGTGCCATTAAACAGCTTAAAAGATCAAAGACAATTTTTAATATAACTCCGACTGGATTCGTCTGAAAGAAGGAAGTCATATACACCTAGGATGCCTTGGGGGTGAGTAAAACTCAAGCCTAATTTTCATTTTTGGGTGAACTAACCCTTTAAGTTATCTGTAGTAAATATTGGTAAGAAAACGAAAATTAACCACTCATACAGAATAGTTCTCTCTAAGATAACATCAACAACAACAATAATAATAATGCCTAAATTTGCTGCATTTAGAAACTATAAACATTCCCATAGATGTAATAAAACTGTATTACAAATAAGAAAATAGATGATTCCCCAAAAGCACATGAAAAAAATAATCTTTATCATGCTTCACATTTCCTGTAGTCATTTATAACTCTAGTAAAAGAAGCAAAAACAAAACAGTGCTGAACACTAGGTGTGCATTGGCCAGTGGGGTGCAGAAGCTAAGCACCTGAGCCGATTAGACCACAGTCAGAGAAAAGTGAATCTAATCTGATCAAGCTATTAAAAGAACAAGAGGAAACACTAAGCTACAATTTGCACCATTCTAAACGAAATCACAGTCACATAAACACGCCTGAAAAAAAGTTCTATGTATAAAATGTACAATGCTGTGAATGTCAGCATTTATAAGACAGACCGTAGTGGCCTACTTGTCTTGTATTTAATCATTATTTTTAAATTGTCTGGTTAAGTGGAAGAACAAAGCTAGAGTGAGAGATGTTTAGGGATGTCTAGACATTTCTAACAGAAAATTGATGGATTATGAATTCTTGCCTTTTTTTTTTTTTTTTAAAGCTAGTGTATATTTTAGACTCTTTCTTGCGTACGCACTGCCGATTTCCCAGACAGGATCTGGGCAAACAGGGATCTGTGGATGCAGAAACAAAGCCACTGACTTACATCACCTCTAACCCAGAGAGAAAGACAGGAGAACTGAAAGCTTTGAGATCCAACCTCTGTCTACGGGAGTCAGAAGAGACAGACTGCAAAATGTAAAAGGTATTTCAGGTGAGAAAGGCCATGATGCCATATTACCATTGAGAAAACATTCCAAACGAGTACTGTTTTGTACTGTTTCTGTACTTGAAGATGGTGGGAAGAGCAACTAGAATGTGTCTTGAATTTAATTCCAGCAGTTACTGGCAGTGAGCGTAAAGAGCTGAACAGAGGTGAAACTTTATAGAATAGAGGTGATGTTGTGCTGACTAAAGCAGCAGACTGGAGATCTTCCCTTTAATTGCTGAGAACAGCAGCATATTTCAAAGGAGACATCTGAATCTTGTCTTTGGTTGTTGTATACGTCTGCTGGTGAATTGAAAGGCAGTGAGATTTAGCTTCATCAAGAGTAAGGCCCCGTATAAAGCTGTCTGTCATCAAACACCGCATGTTTACCACTGGGAGTCTGACTCTCTTTCAATCAAGGCCACAGAGATGGAAATTACAGACACTGATAGCTCATTCAAATAATGTGAAGTTGAAAATATGCAAAGTATTTTTTTTCTACAAAAGCATTTCCAATAACACCAAGTTCTAGCATCTCACATTCACAGACATTTATCTACCAAACATAACTAAAACAATGATAATACTCATTATAGAATTAGACTCCTCATAAAATGCCCTAAACACCATCATTACACTTTCTTCTTTAATGATTGCAGTATGATGTGCATAAATGCTTTAGTCAGAGTGAAATTGTACCAGACAGGTTTTAGTGAAGTCTGACCAATAGAGCTGGATAATGCAATTGTAGCTCAGCTTCCAGCATGTAAACATGTTAATCGGACTACAATTGGCCTCAGTGATGCACACTCGCTCTAAAAAACAGAGGTGATGCGTGGTGTGTATTTATTCTTTTAAATATATTTGATTACACATTGTCATGTATTTTTGGAGATCAACAGTTGTGCCTTGATTATAATTGCACATGTAAACATGCTCATTGTTTTAAGCCTTTTTCACACTTTTATAGTTTGGAAATTTAAAACAAGACAGGAAATGATGGAAAGAAGAGGGGCAGGGTCAGAAATTATGCAAAATGACCTTGACTTTGCATTGCCCACATGAGCTAAACATGTTGAAGTATGTTAACCACCAGTCATCGGGTCTTAAGCGTTACATGTCGTTTTACACTACACAGTGTCATGATTAAGACATGGTCACAGGTCTGGAGCTACTCTACCATTTCAAAAAATATATATTTTTGAAAGAAATTGACTATTTTATTTTTAATTGATCAATCTGACAATAAAGACATTTATAATAGGGGTGCTCCGATTGATCGGCTACCGATCATTATCGGCCGATAATCGCTTTGGGATGACTGATCGGCGGTCTCTAAAAGGCCGATCTCAAAAAAACGATCTCAAGCTGATGACGCTGCCATGAGAGGTTTGGCACAACATGCTGCGTCACCGTCTCAGTCCGGCGCGGTGAAATAATTATAATGCTGAAGGTGAGGTCCTCAAATAAAAAAAAATAAAAAAATGAATGGCTTCAAATCACCACACATCGAGTCTGTCTATAAGCGAGCTGCACGCTGCACAGTTGACACAGGAATTGTCACTTGCACAATCGAGGCAGTGTCACATCATCACT
>NW_015537975.1:431693-432014 GCF_001515605.1 Sinocyclocheilus anshuiensis | reverse complement strand
TCCGATTGATCGGCTACCGATCACTATCGGCCGATAATCACGTTGGGATGATTGATCGGTGGTCTCTAAAAGGCCGATCTCAAAAAAACGATCTCAAGCTGATGACGCTGCCATGAGAGGTTTGGCACAACATGCTGCGTCACCGTCTCAGTCCGGCGCGGTGAAATAATTATAATGCTGAAGGTGAGGTCCTCAAATAAAAAAAAATAAAAAAATGAATGGCTTCAAATCACCACACATCGAGTCTGTCTATAAGCGAGCTGCACGCTGCACAGTTGACACAGGAATTGTCACTTGCACAATCGAGGCAGTGTCACATCG
>NW_015537975.1:418932-431404 GCF_001515605.1 Sinocyclocheilus anshuiensis | reverse complement strand
CCGCAGGATTGCTTGTAATAAAGATTTAAATGCAAAAGGAAAGGCAGTAGAGCTGACTATTTCTGTCAATGGTAAGAAAATTGTGATAATGTAAGAAAAGTATTTTAAATGTTTTGCCACTTGCTTGAGCAACTTAATATATAAATCTAGAATTAAATGCAAAAGTAAAAAGCATTGAATGGTGTGTAGCTTATATTTATTGTGTTTAAACATGTCTGTGAAAGATTGTATTACTGTACTGTGTAAAAAAAGTATTGCAATGCTGAAAAAGCATTTTCAGTGACAATGTTTGGATTTGAAATCAAAATAATGGAATGATTATAATGTTGGAATAAATGTTGTGTTTGTGGTAAACAGCCACGGATCAGTAGGGGACTCCTGTGTGAAAGCTGCTTCCCCTCTTACAAGAGACACCTAAGAGGGGAATTTCCCCCATTTTCAAAAATGAAATTCAGGCCCTGAATAAATGTCTAAAAATCCTGATTGAAGTATTACTATAAATAGTTATAAATTATAAAAAGAAGGCTTTAAAAAGATCGGTATCGGTGATCGGTATCGGCAGACTCTGCTTTCTGTGATCGGCAATCGGTGATCGGCCTCAAAAATCATGATCGGAGCACCCCTAATTTATAATGTTACAAACGATTTCTATTTCAAATAAATGCTGTTCTTTTCAACTTTTTATTCATCAAAGAATATTAAGCAGCACGTCTTCAACATCAATAATAATAAGAAATGCTTCTTGAGCCCCAAGAGCATATTAGAGTGATTTCTGAAGGATCATGTAACACTGAAGACTGGAGTAATGGCTGCTGAAAATTCAGCTTTGCCATCACATGAATAACATTTTTTTATTTAAAATAGAAAACAGTTATTTTAATTCATAACAATATCTGACATTAAGTTTTTACTGTATTTTTGATCTAAAAAATGCAATCTTGGTGAGCATAAGAGACTTCTTTCCAAAACATAAAAAAATCTTACTGTATTGTGTGTACATTTTTACCCAGATATAGATTTTATGGGATATAAAGGGTTTTCCCAAGGCTGAGTGAAACTATTTACATATTTGTAAACTACTGAATGCAAAACTTCTCACCTCAAATTCTTCCACACAGTTGGTATCAGCATAGTCAATGATGCATCGCCCAAGCCACTCGTCATGTCTGGAGCTGAGGATGCCGTTCCTGCAGTTCTCCAGGAAGGGCTGGAGCCTTAGCAGAAGACTGCGGGACAGCAGGTATCCAAAACCCCCATAGCAATACCGCCCCCGCATCTCACCTCCGATGAACTCTTCTGGACTGCCCATGTACAGCACCCGGTCCATACTCAAGTGCTCCACCAGAGCCTTGATTCGATCCGCCTGAGTGTACGTGTCGTCCTGGGCGAGGTAGAACCAGTCGTACTCTGTGATGTAGTGTTCTAGAATGTACTTGATGGTCTGGAACATGTTCCAGATGAGGCGTTCATCACCGTGGGTGACCACGACCATCCCGTGGGGAATCTTGCGGCTTCGCGTACCAGTGAAGAACACAACATTGTCCAGATGATGGCTGATGGTGCGGTTGACGGCCACACCTAGAGTGTTGATGGTGTTTTTGGAGGTGAGTATTCCCACGAAAAGATGCTCTCGGATTCCCAGCTCTGTGCTGATGTATTTCGCCCTGAGAAAACAAACAGATCATTTTTACAATTTGCATCACAATTTACAACTCATGATGTGCAATTCAGGACTGCAACTTTGCCATTGCAATGTTTAACCACAAAAAATAAATAAATAAATAAATAAATAAGTGATTTCTGGTATAAAGTTTTAAAAAGTGAAAAAAAAGCCACATGTGAGATTTAAAGATTTAATTATATCTAAAACTGAAAATAAAACTATTACAATTATTTTCATTTTAAATAAAAATATTTGATGGAAAAACTTAACATTTTTAAATGTTGCTGAAACTGTTAAAAGTAAAACTGAAATAAATTAAAGCTATAGAAATATTGAAAAAATAATAATGACAAAAGCACAAAATTACTAAAATTAAAATTGAATATCTAAAAATAAATGCTCATTTAAAATAATAATAAATTAAAAACTATAAAAATGTATATAAATAATATTTAAAAAACAGATTGAACACAAAGTTGCCATTACAATAAATAAGTAAGAAATAAGTATGTTAGATATAAAGACGCAATTTTGAGATACAGTATGCATTTGCAAATATAAGAAACAATGTCACAACATTGAGAAATAACTATTATTATAACGTTTAATTTTTCTGAAGGCAGAAATTCTGGGTGTGGGCCTGAAAACAGTAGTTTGGATAAATTTAGCAGTTAGCAGCTTTGTGAACCAGTGCCTGGAGGAAGAGGTTAGTATGAGGTCAACGTGAGGTCAACGTGAGCCTAACTGATAACCAAAGACAACTGATCCTTTCATGTTATGGGATTAGTTAACTGTAGTCTCTAACCTTCCTAATTTACCTCTGGGCATTGTTAGTGTTGACTGAAATAGAGAAATGAGCACCATGGGGCCACCCTGAATGATTACAGAGTTTCCAATGGTACATATTAAAAGAAGGAGATTGTGGGAAAGAAAAAAAACAGTTACAGTATAAGCCTGCCACAGGCCTGTTTCATCTAATTCCCATGAAACAATATTGAAATACCTCTCAGTGTTTGGAAAATGACATTGAAAATCTTATTGCAAAATTCTTTGAATAGCAAAAGCAAATATTTGATTCATCTGTAATTGTCAAAGCCTATACCACCAACAGTGAAGTGTTGAGGTTTCAGTCCTGTTACTAGAAGTTAAAACTAAACTGAAAGCTGGGAATTTTCCAGTAAGAGCAGTATTTTTGTTTTGTCTTCATTATGAGAAGAAAATAAAGTAAGGTTTATATTTCCATTTGCTGAAAAATGCTGATCTTTAACTACTTAAGTCACTTATCTTGTCAAGATGTCATTAAGAAAGAAAAATAATAATGTGAATATTTTAGGGCTGTTGCAAAATGCAACGTGCTTTAATTTTAAGGAAATTAACATCATAGGCATGGCTTACTAACCTTGTAACCTTGTTTTAACCTTGAAATTCAGGAAAACAACCAATTACAGCAAAGGTAAACAACAATAACACCTGGTGAATTTTTGTGTGGTTATTTTATGGTTTTTAGTTAATTGTTGGGGAAATGTACTCTCACAGACAGACCAGCTGGTATTCATGATTTCCTATTCACAGCTATCGTTCATAATAATAATTACTGTAATTATACGTTGACCTCAACCCATATTCCATCCCCTAAATATGGGCTATTTTAGATTTAAATTAAGACACAATTTAAGAATCTGTTATCTATCCCCAACAGAGGTTTTGATTGTCTTTGTGTCTCTACTGGTATACACGCACACAACGGTGTTTTAAAATTAAAAAATGCAGGAAGGCCAAAACTGTTACATGCAAATACATACAGTCATGGAATCGACTCGCCTAGATAACTATTCCTTAGGTTTTAATTCTGGGATTTTATTTTTTGACGCGATAAAAGACAGATGAAGCAGTCTAATTGGTTTGTCTACCTGAAAAGTTTCTTGGGCTGAGATTGTTTGACTGGTTTATATGGAATTATTCTCGGCTGGAAATCCTCCTCCTCCTCCTCCTCGCCATCATTCCCAGTGGGAATGGAGTTGGGTCTCCGGGCTCCTTTCAAACTTCCATCCTGGGATAAAATGATTATAGTATTATTATCACAGCTCTCCTCTACCCAGCTCACACTCAGCAAACTCAGAGTAAATCCCAGCGAGATCCCGATAATAACCGGGCCGATCGGCCTTAACAGACTGATCAACATAGAAAACCTCATTGTACTCCGACTACTGGTGCTGTGCACACCTCCTTTAAGCGCGACCTTCTGAACAGAGTAGCGCACATTAAGAACGCGTTTCGATTGCTAGCGGAAATGCATTGGACGTATTCCTTTCCTGTAACTGTATCACCTTCCTCCAAATTATCGAGGCACTCCAACGTGTCAGTGGCAGTCGCTCCTCCCAGAGGAACTCGAGCGTCTCGCCCACGAGATCAAACGTATGAAGGTAGAATGACGTCAAAAAGATTTGCATACGCAGGGTAATATTTGTGGAAGTGTACATAAGACTGTAAGCGTAAATTAAATTTGCATGCGCAAGAGAAGCTTTGTAAAGGTGTAAATCGCGTTTCAAGCGCAAGAAAAAATTATTTGCAGCATTTTACTGTTACTCGTAAGTGTAATTCATGTAGTAAGCGCGGAAAAATGGAAGTCAGAAGCATGCAGATCATATTTATTTTGCGTTAGCATGAAGCTGCAGTTTCACAATACATGAATTACACTTACGAGTAACAGTAAAATGCTGCAAAAAAAAAATTCTTGCGCTTGAAACGCGATTTACACCTTTACAAAGCTTCTCTTGCGCATGCAAATTTAATTTACACTTACAGTCTTATGTACACTTCCACAAATATTACCCTGCGTATGCAAATCTTTTTGACGTCATTCTACCGTCATAAAACGTCATTACCAAGAGCCGGGCATCCCTTAGTGGGCGGGGCTATGATGTTCTATGGGCGGAGCTGTCCCGTTTGAAATCCAATGAAATTTAAAGTTGATGTCTCTTTGTTATGACGTTTGATCCTCAGCTAAGCGGTCCCTTTGAAAAGCCAATGAAAATTCAAATTGGTAAGATAACTTAAACAGAATCTTGGTCGCAATGCCACTTTACAAACATAATAACTTGTTTATATTTTCTGTCATGAGCTCGGAATCGATAATGTTTACTTCTTGTACACTAAATCTTATATCATGACTTCCACTAGAGGGCGATGTGGGCTCATATTTTACCATACGCTGTTATAAGTCAAATAAATATAATACAAAAATAATAATAAACAGCATAACTAAACTAAATAAAGAATAAGAAACAAAGTAATGGCACTTCATTTATCTACCAATGTCAATTAAGATTATAGTAATAATAAAAATAAATGCTCCTGATTACTTCTTTTGGCATTGGGACACTCATCTAAGTGGCATTATTTCCTGATGGTATTTAAAAGCAATTATTAGACCTGTTTCAAGCAATGACTAAATAAAATTGCAATGGAACGTTTCATTTTCATAAATACCTTGACATTTGAGGTTTCTAATAGTATACTTATTTAATTTTGTCTGGGGGAAAAAAATAACTTCTTTAGACCACCATGCATCCTCACCAGTGTCAAGATTGTGTCATGCTTGCATGAGTTGCTTCAACTGTAGGCAGTTACGCAAGTGTTTTCAGGTCCTTTCTGTTATGCAATAATTTCTGAGTTCTGTAACTTTTAATAAACGAACAACTGAACGAATAATATATATTACATATATAATGAGGGCGTGAAAATATACTTAATATATACACTTAACATAAAAAATATACTTAATCCTTGCAATACATAAAGCAGGTCAAGAGAGAGGGAACAAGATTACATTTATGATTAAACCTTTCTGAGTCATAAGCCATCAGCCGTAGGAAACAATTGTAAATTTGTAATTATGGATTTATTTGTCTTCCTGAGCATTTATTTATTTGTTTGTTTATTGCATCTTTGCTTATGCTTTCCTAATTTTTAAATAATCACTGACCGGTCTAGTTCATTGATTGTCTGTACATCAGTGTGTTTAGTGTAGCTAAACTTTTATTTATTTATTGTGGGTTTATTTATTTATAGATGGATGGATGGGTGGAATGATGGATGGATGGATGGATGGATAGATAGATAGACAGAGAGAGACAGACAGATAGACAGGCAGATAGATAGATAGAACATATGAAACAAATTTATATACAAAAGCAGTCATTCCAATAAGTAATTCTCTTTCAAATATATGATTTGAGGCTTGAACTCTACAGTAACTTAACATGAATGAAAATGTACAAGACCCACCCAAATCTCTCTGACACATCAGACACAAACACACTGAGTGGAAACAATTTCTTTACGGGCCGCAAAACCCCCAGAGGGAACGTTTCCCTCATTGAGCTCTTTGTTCTAACAGATCAAGAGTGTGTTAGATGTTATGAAGCATATTTGCATGTTTACCTTAGAACGACACATCACAGTGGAAGCCCTTTCCTTTGGAAATCACAGCAGCTCACCTAGTTCTGCTGATCTGAGTGGGAAACATGATCAGCCTATAGTCCCAGATTAAACATATCAAGTCTCTGTCAGGACATGTTGGCTTTTCTACTCTTGGGTTTTCTGTGGAACTTCGACAGGGCATGTTAAACTGAATTTGCTTGATATAAGTATTGTGTTTGTCATTCTCTACAGAAGGAGAGATTTTATCATTACAGAGACTTTAATTTCTGCTTTGGATTTTGTATTGCAGACAGGAGAGGTGAATGACTTTGTTGCAGAAGCCATCTGACAGTCATGATCTGTCATCAGCCATATTCATGTCAAGCTGCTAGGATAAAGGCATGTGTATGAGAGGTGACGTTTTCTTTCAACAGGTGTTCCTTGGCTAAATTTAATTGTTATTACTCCTGGAAGTATTTCACAGTTGGCATGCAAATGGCTGTGATTAAAACAAATCCGTTCCTTTTGATAGTATCATGTTAAAATCAACTTGAATTGAACTATACTAAATTAACACATTTTTCAGCACATCCATCTAGTCTCTGAAACTGTAGCCAGGTGTACTTCAACAAACTGTAACAGAATCTGCCTACAAAACACAATCTTAACACATGGTGGTGCTATATGCTCACACATTTAGAGTTCAAAAAGTCTCCCCCTAAAATTCATGGCTTAATGAAAATCATATCCAGCTGTATGATTTTTGCTTCATAAAACCATGTGCCTATTAAATAAATGGGATGGTTCAGGGAAACATCTGTTTCATCATAATACTATCTATCACTACTGAGAAGTTAAAAATTGTTAAAATAGTTTTCAAATAGTTTGCCTTTTTTAAACGTTGCTGATTTTCCTTGTCCTTTTCCCATTTATAAGCTGAGTAAACATAAGGAAAGAGAACTGGATGAAAAGCTACTTATGCAGCGTGACAAGAAAGGTGCTGATTCTAATTTGCAGAGAGTTTATCACAACAGTAATCAGTGTGTGGCCCATTATCTCCTTGGCTCATCTCCTTGCAAATGTGTATCTCACCAGAAAACGTGGCTTTTTGACCGTGCAACGACTCAGTTTTTTTCCATGCTGCATTACTCCAATGTGTCATTTTTATGGTATCATGTTTTGTTCATCTAGATGTTTCAATATAAATCAATATATCTATCCATTTTTAAAAATGCAAATGTAAACAATATAAATTTATATCAATCCTAACCCAAATATACCAAAATCCATAAAAATCCAAACAATACAAATAATGTTTTAGAGTAATTTTCACTGTAATTCAATGTATAATTTCAATGTAGAAAATCCCACAAAATCGGAAATCTTCCAGCTTGTCTGGTGAAGCGTATTAAATGAATCATCAGTGTACTTGAGAAATTCCTCAAGATAGTGTTAAATGAACCTGGCCAATGCGACCTTCCACACTGTACTCATATGCTAAATGGCACCCAGTAGAGCTGAAGACATCTTCCCTAAAACTAACACCCTCCATTGGGCCAAAGTTCACAAGTGATGCCATTGCAGAGTATTAAAAGTGACCCATTTGGAGGTTGCAACTTCTTCTGGAATTAATTACTGCACTCCAAGTGAAAACTGTTGCTGCTGATAGGATGAGCACATGATCTGTAAAATGGCAGGACTTTTCTGCAGGAACTGATTCTGCAAAAAGTCTTACAGAGCAAGCACTGATTCAACGATGGCTCAAATCTTGTGTTGAGTAACAAGTTTTTTTTTTTATTGGAATAAATTATAATGCATAAAACAGATTATTATATGGTGTGCTGTGATTATACATGTTTTACTCTGCCCTCATGTTCTGAAGAGACAAAATCTTACTCATCTAATGCGAGTTCCAGGAAACAGCACGTCTGCCGAATCCCCTCCCATCCTCTGTTGTTTAGGTCATCGCATGACTTGACACTGTCCTTTCTCCATACTGAGCAGCCTGTTCGCAGACACACAGAAGCGTGGAGCAATATTGACGTTTTATAACACAAACTCTACTGCCAGTGGTGAAGGAATTTCATGAACTTGACTTCTCATGGGGATTCCAGAAATGACTGTGGCCTGTTTATAAAGGTTATGGCACATAAGCATCATGTGGTTTTGATTTGGACGTCATTTTTAACTATGCTTAAAAAATATTGTGTGCAATGGGATTTCTAATTGCATTGGATGCTAACGTAACGGAGTTGTCTCACTCCCTGTTTGACATCAGAATGTTAAACAATAGGAAAAAGGGGGGAGATCATAATTAACAGTGTTTTCTAAATAATGGATCTCCATTTTAGTAGCAAAAGTTGCGGATCGGTTTTACCTGATCAAATGTAAATTTAGCCCTGAATAAATGAGAGATGGTATTATCACACGCTCTGTATGGTGGACAACTTCTGCATGGGGATTTTTCCGCGCCGTGTGTCAGCTGAAGATATTCTCCTGGTCTTCAGAGGGCTGTTCCCAGGAACGCTCAGCCAAGACCCCAGGCTCAACACCCTGCTGTACTTTGAAATGGGATCTTTATTGTCCATAAAGTTTAAGCCAAGTATGAAGAATCGCTCCTCCCAAACAAAACACACACACACACACACACATGTATGAAGAGAGAAAGGGAGAAAGAGCGCACGGTCTGTTTCGTTAAAGCCATGTTTCCAATTATGCAGCAGATATATACATATATATATATATATAGATAGATAGATAGATAGATAGATAGATGGGGTATGATAAAGTTCTTTTTAAAACTTTCTTTAAAATAAAGAAGGCTCTTCATCTCATATAACTATAGGAATAACAAGATCAAACCTTTCTTGGTGTGATTAGATGTTATTTATTAAACTGATTAGAATTTTTTAAAGTACATCTTTGCTAAATTGATCAATTTTGTACAAAATGCAATATGCACTAACTTTCAGTAAATGTATTTGCCTTCAGACCCGAATTGATTGCTGTTTCTTTGTAATTAAACTATCTCACAAGACAGGCAGGTTATCTTCCCTCTTTTATGTAATGATAAATTTAACTGCAAAACACCTGCAGCTCAGACAAAACTGTTCCATATTTGCTGCTTTGAAGCTGGAGGGAAAACAAAGAGCGAAAATCAAAAAAGACCTGACCCTGGATAACAGATAAACAGCCTATCACATCCTCTTTCTGCTCTTGGCTATCTCAAATGAGATATGAAAACAGATCCAGAGCTTCTATCTTTGATTGTACCTGCATGTGATGCAGTACATCACTGTATCTGAATCCAATAGTAAAGTGAGACTTCAAAAGAGCAGGGAGGTCTTGGATTTCAATTCGGGACCCCCTGGCCATCGGATAGATGAGGTAGAGCGTGTACGGCGAATGAAGACAACATCACAATGAAGAACTGTCTTGAGAGCCACACATTACATTGGGAGGACAGTTAATGAGGGTGATAATGCAGATCTTTGCAGATGATTGATGAGAGGACAGCTATTACAGGCCAAATGTGTGAGAGTCATGGCTTTGTTTTAAATGCACTACAGGCTAAATGCAACTGTGTTTTTATGATTTGATATGCTCATAAATCATTATTTAAACAATGGGGGGCTGGAATACAAAAGCACAAGCTGAATGGAATTTAAGAATTTTTGGATTGTCTTGATACAACTAAATAAATCCTAAAATATTGATAATGATTCTGAAGAAGCAAGACAGTAAGGCTAAGTCACTTGGAGTAAGTTGGGAGACACCTGAGCACAAGTAACCTATTACTGGAATAAAGTGTCACCATTGCTCACCCTGTCTGGACTGTATAACTGAATTAAACATGTTTGTAGACTTCTCAGAGATGGTCATATTGCCATAAATCAAGCATGTATACCAAATGTCTTTCTTATTGTTGTTGTTTATAATAAATAAATAGCCTAATAGTTCTTCAATAGATATTTGCAGGACATTTAGTTCAACAGAGAATATCAGCCTGTTCTATAAAGTTGTCACAAAATGTACCGCTTAACAGCACTGGACATTCATAATGTGTCGTGTACTACCTGATCCTCCAGAAACTAGATCAGAACCGTTTTTTCCTGTATGACAATGTTCCTGACTCAAGCCCCGGGCGACGTCACTGAGTGGGTGATGAGCTCTGAGTTTCTTACAGCACGAGAAAATGGTCCCCAGCTGAAGGCAGCAAAAAAGCGTGACGAGAGGAGCACGAAATGCCTTCTAGACGTCTACCTGTTTGGATCCGGATGAGATCTGCAGCACTCGCAGAAGGGCGCGCGCGCACAGGTTCAGCACATGGCACTCAGATCTACAGTTGTGCGCTTCAGGAGAACAACTGAATTATTTGCATTCCAAACCGAAACTCTTTTTAAAAGTTCTGGCATTTTAGTAGTTCAGGAGGTTTGACTGCATTCCATCAAGATCTAAGTGCACTTCTGACTGGATTTTTTTCCCTCATTTTATTTTGCTGGATGAAGATCTCCAATAAGTAAGAATGAAGATGCTGACCACTTTCCAAGCGGATTTTGCGATCGTCCTCGCCAGATGATGCGCTTCTTGGACGTGTATTATTCAGGGGTGCTGAATCTCCTCAGAAATTATCAAACTTTCTCACAGGACAAGCCTCTTTCATCTCTGGACTAGTTCTTCAGCATCTTTTGTCCTTCGAAAGGCATCTGGCAATGACGATTCCACTTTCCAGAACACAGCTTGCCCTCTTCTTTATCCTGCTTTGTCCAGTCAACATTATCGGGCTCTGGTGGTAAGTACTATCTCAGGCGCGCGCTCAATCGCCTTTAGAAATTCCAGCAAGCTCCATCTTTAAAGCTCGATCAGTGTGATTAGTGGGGAACTTCAGCGTGATAGTTTAGAGATGATCGAATATGACAATATGACAACACCGTTCCGGGTTTTCACATAATTATTCGTTGAACAAACATCCTTAGGCACTCTTAACAATAAATAGTTCTCAGGTTCGGCTAAACCCCCTCTTCTTATCAAGAAACTTCGTGCTGTATTCCAGAGTGGGTTTTTTGGTTCTCTAGAGGTTAAAAACGTTCTTCATGTTACACATAGGTTCTTCAGATCGTTATGTTGGTTGCTGGAATGGCATAGTACAGATTGTTTCATAAGGAAAGAATAAAACTGTTGAAAGTTATTTTGCTGCATCAGGTTGTAAAGCATTTTGTTTCTGTTTCACATTTATTGTTTAGAGTGCATGTGGTGCAGTTTTGGTGATTACAGGCGTTAAATGAATTTCAATATTATATGCCTTATTTCCTGCACACTCTATTCAGTTTTAATATACACTTTCCATTAAGCACTTCTTACAAAATCAAAATTCAAAAATGTTAAGAATAAGAATGAATTATTAACGATAAATAAATGCATAGATGACATAAAATATTTGAAAGACGGCATTTAAACATAAAAAAATGAATTGCTAAAAAAACAGGTGGATCAGGAGGTCACTCTAAATAACTTAATATATTTGAAATCCTTACAGAGAAATTTAAAGTTTCCATAAAAGTTGTTAAACATAGCTTCCATTATCATGAGTTTACTAAGGGTTAAGCTCTGTACTCTGTTTCAGAGGTAGACACATTGGGGGTCAGAGTTGGAATTTTAGGTGGACCTCCAGGCTGTGGGTGTCATCATAAACTACTCCTTCCCCTAACACTCTGAAATGTACGAGTCTGACAAGAGGGAGATTGTTTGATAAACAGAGACAATCCAAAATGACACATTACTTTTAACAAGGGTGTTGTTTAGCTAATCCAATTTTCACATTTTCACATTATAAAAGGTCAGCTTCACCTAAAGCTCCCCTCACTTTTTACACACACACACACACACACACACACACACACACACACACTCTCTCTCTCTCTCATACACCTGGATAGTGTTGTCAAAAGACCCGGTATTTCGGTACCAAGTCGGTACTAAAAAAATGAAAACGTTACGGTACCAGGTTTTCTTAAGTACCGGTTCTTGATGCGCCATCAGAAAACTATCCTCTTCCGGTGTTGCCAAGTCCGTGGTTTTCCCGCGGAATTGAGCTGCTTAATACTGTTGCCGTGGGTTGTTTTTCATGTCCGCGGGTTGAAAAACGACCCCACTAACATGACATTTAGCCCCTGGAATGCGAATTTTACCAGGGGAACCCCGCCAAAACACGCGTATTTTATCCCCGGAACGCGATTTTTAACGGAGGACCCCCTCGAAATGCAATTGGGCGGGTTTTGTTGTGAAAACCTGGCAACCTCTTCATAAAAGCAGTGGCGACCTCAAGAGGAGGAAACGCATCAAACTAACAAAACACCCCGATCAAGTTCAAGCAGGTAAGTTTCAATT
>NW_015537975.1:407084-418291 GCF_001515605.1 Sinocyclocheilus anshuiensis | reverse complement strand
AATAATTGCCATATAATTATTGTTTATTGTTAGGTCATGTTATCTAATAAATATTATCTTATTGTAAAGTGTTTTTAATACTACAGTTTCATCTATTTGATATACACTTAATATTTGTAATCTTATCTAAATTTATTATAAAAGCTGAGGTTTGTTATTTACTGAAAAGTGATATTTTAGCTGGTGTCAATGATCTAATGTTGCATTTGGTCACACTCAGCCCATTGCTTTACTTGAGTATATTATATTTTGCTTTTACAGCTGCAGACTGAGGAAGATCCTGAAACACACCAGCAAACCCTAAGACAGACAACAGTTTACAGATGTTTTTCAGCGGCAGCAGAACTATGACTAAACTTTTGGGTGAAACTTGTTTACTTTTTTCTTACTTTTATTACTTGTGGGAAAACTTGAAACAATTTTAAATAAGTATAAAGAATGGCATTGGTTTTGTACATTTAATTTTTGTTTAACGTTATTAATAAAAATGTTGTTCAGTTAGCATGTTTTTGTGTTTTGCTTTGGTACCGAAATCGGTACCGAGAACCATGGATTTTCACTGGTATCGGTACCGAATACTGAAATGTTGGTACCGTGACAACACTAGGTGGGTCTAAAATAGTTTGCAAAGACAATGATGCTTTCTTTGGGGCACGACGCATGCCATCACAAACCTCTCGTCTGGGGCTGGGCTGTGCCGAGGGTCTCTGACAGACGGCATGCCATTCACATGCTGAGGCTGAGAGGAGATGAAAAGGAGGCAGATAAACTGGCTCTCAGGACTCTGATTGTGCTCTGATCTGTGGGGCTGAGAGCTGAGTGCTTGAGGAAGCGATGGGAAGCTTCACCTCTTCTGGAGTCTTCGGGGTCATGTGCTGGCGGCCCGCCAGGAGTCTGTCGGACAAGTTTGTCTGTGCACGCGCCATACCCTCTCGCTTTTATGTGTGTGTGTGAATACACTCTCAGTCAACATTTTTGCATTTAAATGCCTATGTGTGACCCAATCTGTGTTCACACTCACTTTATTCTGTTAAATCAGTGGTTCTCAACCTTTTTGACTTGAAGGCCTCCATTATCCAATACAATATTCAAAGGCCCCTCATATAAACTATACTATTTCCTCCAGTATGTTCTGCTGTAATAATGACAAAGCTACTTGTTTATAAACTTTTTAGTAACAGAAATTGGGAATGTTTATATGTTAAATGAAATAACCATAATAATTTTTGTTCCAGAATTTTTGAAGAACGCTAGTTCTTTAATAAAAAAATAGATTGTAATAATAATAATAATAATAATAATAATAATAATAATAATTAAATGTTGGTATGATAGGGGATTTTTTATTTTTAGTTTATTAAAATAATTATTTAGTGTGTAGTATGTGTATTTTAGCATTTGAATTAAGTTACAATATTTTAATATTTTAAAATCTTTTTGAAGTTTTCATTTAAATAATTTTTCTGCCCCCATGGTTGAGGACCACTGTATTAAAGGGATAGTTCACCCAAAAATTATAATTCTGTCATCATTTACTCACCCTCATGTAGTTTTAAGCCTGTATAACTTGATTTCTTCTGTGGAACAAAAAAGAAGAACTGTTTTTGTTCCCCCATACAATGAAAGTAATAGGGGTCCAAAAAAAAAAACATTGGCCCATAATGGATTTCATTTTATGGATTTTTTTTTTTTTTTTTTTTTTTAAACATTTGATCTATTTGCATTTAGACTATAGATCTACATTCCAGCTGTTATGGTTAGTCTGATGAGGTTACCATAGCAACAATTGGACGCTTCCAGTTAAGATCAAGTATATTTGGACAATGAAAAAATAAAACAATAGTAGGCTACTACCATTTATTAAAACTTTATTGATTTTTTGGGTTTTTTTTTTTTTTTTTTTTTTCAAAATATCTTCATTGTGCTTTACATAAGAAAGAAAGACATGCAGGTTTGGAACAACATTAGAGTGAGTAAATGGTGACAGAATTGTCTTTTTTTTTTTTACAGGTCTCCTATTGGACCTAACCAATGTATATTAGTGTGTCCCAGAATGCACAGTCTCCTCTCCGATGTTCAATCTGGGAGAAGCGAATCTCATTTGGAGAATGGAGAGATAATCAATCAGGCAGTCTTGAGAGATGGATCAGATAACGATTAGATGACAGCTGCTTGGCCCGTTTGGCACACTTACAGTGTTTCACCTCTGAGCGTGCGTCTGCTGTTCTCTCATACTTCGGGTCTATCCCATCGGCATGTGACAGACAGCATCGTAGTGGTTCCACTCGCATGATTTAGTGGTGCGCTCCAAGAGGAGATTGTGCCATGGCTCTGCGCCACGCGCCACAGAAGTGAACCCAAGCCACTCTGTGCAGTTCCAGCCCTGTCGTGACTGACTTCATATCCAGCATACTTGGGGGATTAAGTAGGGATGAATTTCGCTCTTTCACAAAGTGAAAAAAGAGAGACTTATCTGTAACCATGCAATTCATAATGTAACCTGAGGTCTCAGCAGGCGCAGAGGACGACAGGTCTACGAAAAGAAGAATGTGCATGTGTATGTTCGCACTGATTATTTGGATAACTTCTCTTAATCACAGTTCCCCCCTCCATTTCCCCCTCTGCATTATCTCTCTCATACATCACGGTGTGGCTGTTTTTGGATATTCCTGATTGCACAAGTTGGGTACATCTTTTTCTATGTTATGATTAGGCCCCATCTCGCACTTATCACATCCAGGAGTCTCACCAGATAAAGGAAAGGCAGGAAAGAGTGGCTTTGAATAAAGCCGTGAGGATAATGGTTGGACTAGGGCATGTGGTCTTCCTCTGCTTAGAGACCATTCTTATTCCATTGTTAAAGTCCTAATGTGAATCACTGTATGAGAAATGGCAGAAGATGATCTTAGAACAGTCATCATCATGTCCAGATTTGCTTTCTGCAGGCAAGTTCCTTTGTCTTTTGTTATGTCTTGGTCGTGGCTGGTTTCGATTAGAGCCAGGGAAGGGATGGTTCATCAGACGCAGACGAATATCTTCATCTCTATATCACCCAAGCCATAATGTGAACACATATGCAATCCGGGGCCGCTTTTGTGATATTCAAGCTCTCGTTTAAAAGCCAGCGCTTTGCCTCGCCCCTTTTGACAGTGAAACAGGACTTGGAAAGAGAGAGTCGCTCCAACACTGTCTGCTCTTTTACGAGTCTACACCTCCTGCTGTAAAATGTGGTTCCATTATTTAAGCAGTGATCCTGGCGCTGAGAAGCTCACAGGTTTGTAGATAATCAGAGGCTGCAGGAGAACATTGAATCTGCACATTATTATCATGCAGGGGTGTGTGCATCATAGATCAAGATCTGTGAGATATACTAATAGAGGCTTTATTACATGCCTGTTCGTTCAGCACTATGGAAACCTTTACACTCAGGGATGGATTGGCCATATGGAACAAAAAGACTTTTCCTGGTGGGGCGCTAGACTGTCAAAATTAAATTGTTTTAAAGAGAAACATTGTCTGACTGTCATTAAAATAAATGTGATCAAATGTGTTGCCAGTAAATAAAAACAAAAGATGAAAATGAAATCTGGAGTTATGAAGGGTTTAAACATGGGTCACTATGATCAAAACGGGGGAAGTCGTGGCCTAATGGTTAGAGAGTTGGACTCGTAACCCAAAGGTTGTGGGTTCGAGTCTCGTACTGGCAGGGATTGTAGGTGGGGGGAGTGAATGTACAGTGCTCTCTCCACCTTCAATACCACGACTGAGGTGCCCTTGAGCAAGGCACCGAACCCCCAACTGCTCCCCGGGCGCCGCAGCATAAATGGCCACCCACTGCTCCGGGTGTGTGTTCACGGTGTGTGTGTGCACTTTGGATGGGTAAATGCAGAGCACTAATTCCGAGTATGGTTCACCATACTTGGTCACATGTCACGTCACTTATAAAACAATGCATCACATATTCCTCTAAACAAGATCAACATTTTATTTCTATTTTAAGGAGATTAATAGAGATTTATTTGTTGTTTGTTGTCCACTTTGTGCTGCCTTTACAATACTGTGAGATGCAATACTGTGCTTGTTAACAATATCATAAATTATTCTCATAAGTCATCAGGTATTTGTGATGAATAAATACTACTTTACAGTAGTGTTATGCATAATACACAGTGATAATGTTTAGCATTAACATCTCTTGCAGTGTTTTTGCTATAGGCAGGGTCCAGAATTAACACTCTTTAGGCACCGAATGCAAATTAAAATTGACATTGGCGAGTATATGCCAATAGGCCTGTAATTTTATTAGGAACTGCAACATAATACATGGTTAAATTCAAACTGTAAAAACAATAGTCTGACCCTCACTGATTTGAGAGACGTGTGATTCAAAAGAAAGACTAAAAACTGTCTACTCATTTTACCTCAGTGGAACACTGACTATCAAAAATGTAATGTTTATAAGTTTATTATACTCCATGTGGCCAGACATATGTGGAATATTCCTCACATTAGATCACTAAAATATATGAGCAATTGAAGTAGAGAAACAGGGACTGTCTCATGTTGTATGTGATGCTAAGAATGAGACAATGCGATGTTTGTTAGAAACATCGTAAGGAAAATGAGTTAATACCTTTGTCATTGGGAGAAGAATATAAAAAAATGTAATTAAATTAATTAAAATAACATAAATTACTTAATTTGGCTATATAAAATGTAATTTTTAAATGTGTAATGAAATTAATCCAAAGTGTCCTTTAGTATGTAAGCATATATATCACAGCAAAACACACTACTGCACAAGACTTCTGTTGAATGGTCGTATGTAAATGAAATATTAGGCCTATCAAAATGGGATGCATCACTTGTAAAGCCTATTATCTCTCCTCTCATATTTCTTATCAGACCGCCATGGAAGGTGACTGGCAAGAGCGTTGGTTTGACTTTTTAAAACAAACTCGCACAGCAGATGAATGTTATTAGTCTGAAAGATTAGCCTTGACAGGGGTGAATGAAAAGCAATGAGGTATTCGCACAGAGCTATGCTCCCCCGTACAGCAACGTGATGATAAAAGCTGACTTCAGCTGCACGGATCACAGACGCTGAACTCCACTCCAATACGGTGAGAGTTATTAAAAAGAAAGAACCGGAGGATTGTGCCGTTCTCACATTACGTCATAGCGACTGTCACAGAAAAGCACTGGCAGCCCGCTCAATGCTTTGGACCTGAGGCCTCTTCTCCCATTAGCAGTTGAAATAAACAATTGATTCAAGTGTAAACACACGTCTGTCGTCACTTTTGATAAAACCCAGCAATTAAGAGTCAGCTTTTTTGCTTTAAATGTTATCTGTTTATGTTCAAAGGGGTAATTCGATTACCGCTGACATTATAGTGTGTCTGACTCTAGTAGTCTTTTTTCTGTATATTTTCTTTGTCATCTGCAAGGAACAATGAGTACGCCTACAAACCAAGAAAAGCCCTAAATGAATGAAGATCAGCTCAGACCTTATTGTGAACCTTGCGGTAAAGCAACAGAACATGAAATTTATAATGCTTTACATCATTTAAAGTGGTTTGTGTGCCGTGTGGTTTGAGAAGATAACCACACTTTATCTTGTGAAAACCTGTGTAGTTCAGATGAGTCATCTGATGAAGCTTTGTTCGTTTCAGGGCAGTGGGGAGTCCCTTGGTCATGGACCCAAACAGCATCTGCAGGAAGACCAAACGTCTTGCGGGCAAGCAGGCCGAACTGTGTCAGACCCAGCCGGAGATCGTCAACGAAGTCGCCAAGGGCGCCAAGCTGGGCGTGCGCGAATGCCAATACCAGTTCCGCTTTCGGCGCTGGAACTGTACCAGCCAGAACAAGTACTTTGGCAAAATTCTGCAGCAAGGTGAGCATTTGTCCTAATGGAGCGAAAGGTTCTCCACCAAAGTTAATCAATCTTTGTCCCTGATTATGTGTCAGCGACGTCTTTCTGAGGGCATGAACTCTGGCCCTGAGACCTAGAGACCTGTGCCCTCATTTCAGCATATTTGATCCAAGTTCAAGAGAGAACAAGGACAGCTGTTGTGTCCAGTTTACCTCAGTGCCTTTCTTCTGTGTTAAATTGCTCTCTAAAAACGATCCCCAGATTGCATAATCATTGATCCACCACATTTTTCAGCCCTTTGAAGAGTAATAAACTAACATAGCCTCTACAATTATTAGGCCATCCACAGGGTTCAACCCCTCACTTCTCACGTAGCATTATCTAATATTTTGGAAACGTTTTCCTTTAAAGATCTGACAAACAACCCAAACCCTAAGTAAACACTGTAAATTTTAATTAGTAAACCTTACTTAAAGGGGTGGTTCACTGGTTTTTTCCTAGGCTTGATTGTGTTTATGGGGTGCAGTCTAACATGTGTTAATGCTTTGTTTTTTGTTTTTTTTTTAAATAATTTTTTACATAATTTACCTTTATTCCACACCGCTCTGTCCCTTCTCTGAGATACGCGCTTAAAGGGGTCATATGATGCGATTTCAATTTGTCCTTACCGATGAGCTTTGTAAAAATCGACGCGTTTCAAAAAGGCGGGGCATAGAGGAGAAACAATAATGTACAGTATGTGGAAAATAATGTGTTTTTTGAACTTTAAACCGCATAAACACATTTCATTACACCAAATACACAAAATAATGTTCTTTTTAGCAGCATCATATGACCCTTTTAACATTTCCTGCTTTTATGAAACCCCGTCCTCAGAAATAGGTGATGGGCTCTGATTGGTTAGCTAGCCCAGTGTGTTGTGATTGGCTAAACCGCCTCTAGTGCCTAAACGTCCCACCCCTCACCTCAGCGGCATGTGCTCCGGTTGTAATGTAAACAACAGCGTCGTTAATATCGCTTCTCAGTTTGAGCCTGATTGAGAAGCAGAGGATATTATTGAAGAGGATCGTGCAGAACCTGTGCAAGCACAGCTTTTAATGGTAGGCCTATGTTTTTTGTTTGTTGTTGTCTCATACTTTTAGATATGCTGTTATTTGTAAATGCTACTGCTTATGTTATCTTTTAATATACGGTAGCTGAGCTGAATGTGAGAGAGAGAGAGAGAGAGATGCAGAACAGGGGGACGTGAGGAACAGTATTAAGAACTGCTGCTTTAGAACATTGATTTTGAAAGTGGAGGTAACAGTAGGATGAGTTTAAGTATGGCACTGGGGAGGCAGCACAGGTTGTCAATGGTTCAAAAAATCACTTTAGTTTTAGTGTTGTTTTTTTTTCGGTCCCGAGTCGAGTATCACACTTTGAACGAACCTGTAAAGGTTTTTTACGGCATTAGGGTAATCCAAATGTACCAGTAATCCAAATGTACCATATGACAGTCCAGAAGCAAATGGTTGAAGTAGATTCTGGAGACTGTTCTTTGCAGTACTTTCCTAAATAATGATGGCAGAAGACACAGGGTCAAAAAGATTTGGACAAGTACATCTTTATCTTTGATAGTCAGCAACCCAATCAGATACTAGTGCCCAGGCTGCATCAACATTAGACATCTGTATAAAACTAAACAAAAACTATATTAATAGGGAAATGTGGATTATGTGTCCTGCCTACAATGCCATGCCATTGGGTTAGTTCACCCAAAATTGAAATTTATGTCATCATTTACCCATGACTTTTATTCATTTTTGGAACACAAATGAAGACATTTTCAATTCAATCTGAGAAATGTCTGTCCTTCAACTGAATGTCTATTCACCCAAAACTTTAGACAGTTGATCATTGTAGCAAAGTCCGTAGTTCGGGAAGAAGGAGGCGGGAACCGGCGAACAATCGAACAAAACTTCAATAATAAAATAAACACAAAACAGCGCGACAGCCCCTCACAGATGACTGCCGCACACAAACAGAACCAAAACACAAAATAAAGTCCAGGCCTGGTCCTCTCTCGTCTTGCACTGTCGTCACTCCTCCTTTTATCCTTCCGGATCTCCTCCGTGGGACTCGAGACCAGTGAGTGGCGCAGGTGTCGTGCATTATCACTTACTCCACCGGCCTCGCTCCGTTCCCATGGCTCTCGGCCCCGCCCCACTCGTCACAATCATAAAGTGATCATGTCTATTCAGAAGACTTGAGATGCTTTTCCACCGTCAGGCCAAACTATTCTTGTTGCTTAACCATTCCATTCTGTGCCGATCCGACCCAAGCCGATACAAATATTGTCTCATTTTTCACTGTTGGGCTGATAACAGAGCCCTTTGGAATGCACACAAATGTGTCAGTTGTTGCCTTGGTAATGCAAGAGTTAAGATACGGTACGAGATGTAAATTGCGACTGTGTGATTAAGGATAAAATATTTATTTTAATGTTACTATTAAACTGTGTTTATTTCACTCAAATAGCAAACAGAGAAAACGCTGGCTAGGCAACAAACAGATGACCAATCCTAAGCAGTGACACCACTACAGGCATTCTACAGCAAGGTTGGCTAAGAATTCAAGACCAAGAATGGTTTGTAATCAGACCATGCCTAACCAAGTTCAAGTGGAAATATGACTGGAACTAGTCCTTACCCTTCTTAGAACCGTTTGGCCCAAAAGTAGAAAAGTGCCTTTGGATTAAACTGCTCCATTTATATGGATATATTTTATGATTTTTTCTCTTTAAGAACATTTTGAAGTGTCAGAGTTTTGGGTTAACAGACTTTCAAAAGAGGACCAGAAATCTCTCATTTCTTTTTTTATTAAAAATATCTTCATTTGTTTCATGAAGATGAACACAAGTTTTATGGGTTTGGAATAACATGAGGGAGATTAAATGGCAGAATTTTCATTTTTGGTATGTATAACATTAATCTTTATGTAAATATCTTAGTAATTTACCAGCAAATACAAAGGAAATTTTTCCACAATTATGTGCTTCTATTTGCTTCTCAATTATGTGTAACTATGAGAACTTACAAGGAGGTTAGTTGTAGAAGTCTCTGGGGTAATCACAAAGTAAAACAGGTAGGCCTCAGATGGGTGTTCAGTGCTGTCAAATCTGGGCTCTAGAATTTAAAAAAAAGTAAAACAAAGTTTAAGACATTCAAAAGTTACAGTACAACTATGTATGTCAAAGTGTCAATAAAGAAGTCATTTATTTTAAAACATTGAAAACAATTTAGGTAGCAACATACATTTTTTAGGGGTTGTAGAGTGTAAAGTGTCCTCTTAGATCTGTAAAAATAAATAAATAAATAAATACAATGGTTACAGGTATACTGCATCTGCAAGAAATTATTTGAAATTGTAAATATTGTGTAGAACATTGAGTCAAAAACTGCTCTACTGCTGGATATAACAGTTTAAGATGAAATACCTCACCTCCAGTGTACTGAGGCCCGTGTTGATGAGACCGATGTTCAGAGAAGGCAGTTGCCATAAGCACTTTTCCTAAATATGACAAATAATTCTTCTATTTCCATGTTGAACATTTTTTACTTAAAACCAATATGCATCTGTTGCATCAATTTAGAATATAAAAATAGAAAACTAGCTACAAAGTTTTAAGTTTGAGAAAGTACAAAAAAAAAAATCTTTAATTCACCAAAATACGCCACAAGTTCTAACAGCAGAATAGCTAAGATCTTTGATGCCTGTTAGCTAACACCGTGTCTATAGCGGATACTGCGGTCATGTCACACCGAAACAGCTGGAAGCTGTCCACACTGGACGCGACAAAGCTAGCGTTGCAAATACCCGCATCTAGTGTGAATAGAATCACTGATTATAATGGGTTCTATTGTCTTTTGTCATGTTACTGACTTACTCCACACGGAGTAAGTCAGTTGCCCTGCTTCTTTTCATGTGGACCCTGCTTCTTTTTTACAGTAAAGATGCATTCTTGATGGATGGCAATCTGTAGTTCAGGCCTCAGTTTACAATGAGAACTTTAGTAACACTTTATTTTGATAGTCCACATAAGTAACCTTGCAACTACATGTCAGCCACCAATCATTAGAGTATTAGTAGACTGTCTGCTTAATGTCTGCTAACACTTTGTTTTGATGTTTTGAACACTTTGTTTTGATTTTTGTTTTGACTGTTCCCCAACAGACATTCTATGTCAACTTATTCTATTAACCCTAATCTAACAGTCTACTAATACATCTTTTTGGCTTCTGATGAATATCCATGAGCAAATCATTAGTAGTGAATTTGATGATACATGTTGCTCACCTTTTCTGTTTGTATGCAGTCTAATTGGTTGTCACCAGTAGAGGGCTCTATTTTGGCTCAACATGCTCTGCCCTGAGCCAGCAGGGTATGAGATTAAGATGGTCAGTACAATTTTTTGCCTAATTTCACATGAGATTTCCCTTTAGACATGCCCATATCACAGTGATGTGGAGAGATGCAGGCTTGTCATATCCAGGTCTGGAGCTGAGAGTTCACGATTTAGCCTCCAGTGTGGACGTGTTCACACACGGATTGCAACATGATTCCTCTGTCTGCATCAGCCCATCTTAGACTGAGCACTGGAGACTGCCTCACAAAATGGAAATTAATCATAAATTCCTCTGTGTCTATAAGTGAGGCTTAAGTGCTCTTCTGTTTTCATGCATTTACCACAATTACCGTGAGACTTGGCTCTAATGACCACGTGTCAGAGCTGAGATCTCTGCTAAGGCAGGTTCACTTCCTGCACCGAGTGACATTTGTACAAAGTGTCTCACATATTTCTTCCATTGCTAAATAACTGGGGGCTGTTTTCTTCCCCTATTCAAACATGTAAACCAGAGCTTGTTTTCTTGGCCCAAGGGAGTGGCCTCCTAATTCCAGAATTTGCTGGAAATGCTGCCGGCTGCTCTTACATGTTGTCTCTGAGGTTGTAATGAAGTCGTTAAAATCGCACAGAGACAATATGCGGTTCCAATTAGAAACCCAAGAAATGATAAGGACGCCATGCGTGCGTAATTTGCCCTGTCACCTCAGGAATGTGCCTCATTATTTTTGCTGTCAAGACCTCTTGTTTCTGTCTGTGTCAATAAATGTGTTTTGTATATATAAATGTGTACATTCTGATGTAAAGAGGTTACTGACATTTTACCTCAGGCTCAGGTCTCAGAATGACAACAAGCATGCTCCTATACTCACATTTAAATTTTATATTAAATTATCTTTTAATTTACGGCATAAATGATGAGAGAGAAGCAGGTGTTTTTTTTTTCATGAATTA
>NW_015537975.1:403269-406960 GCF_001515605.1 Sinocyclocheilus anshuiensis | reverse complement strand
TATATATATATATATATATATATATATGTATATATATCTCTTCAATATCTTTAATATACGCTACCGTCAAAAGTTTCGGGAAGATTTTTTAATGTATTTGAATTAAAAAAATCTAACCTTATGCATAAACTCTTTTGCATACCAAGGCTGCATATATATGATATAGTAAAAACTGTAATATATTAATTTAAAAGTAATATAGTAATATTATTAATATATAATTAATTCAAAATAACTGTAATCTATTTTATTATATTTTAATATATTTTATGTAATTTGATCCTATGGTGGCAAAGCTGAATTTCCAGCAGTCATTACTCCAGTCTTCATTGTCACAATTCAAAAATCATTTTAATATGCTGATTTGGTGCTCAAGAAAAATGTATTATCAATGTTGAAGAGTTATGCTGCTTAATATTATTGTGGAAACCCAAGATATTTTTTTTTTCAGAATACTGAATTCAAAAGAACAGCATAGATGGTTTTTCATTTTTATTCTTTATTTTTGTATTTTATATATATTATATTGTAAAAATCTAAAGTTCTTCAATTTAAATCAATTGAATGCATCCTTGTTAAATACATGAAAATAAATAATTTCTTTTGAATGATAGTATATATAAAAATAGGCTAAAATAAGTCCCCTTAAATGCCATTGTCTCGCACTTAACATGAAGTAAAATAAGTTATTAAAAAGTATTTCTTTCTTTGGTAACATCTTATCTTGCCTAGGGCAACAAGTGAGCCAGAAGTGCCATATAGGTGCATGATCCCCCCTCTCTCGAATTTACTATCAGAAATAACATCCTCGTTTCCACATATCGGTCATTTGTTCAGCAGATGTGTTCAGTATCTTCAGTATTCTGGTAGTAGTGATCGTGAACTCACATTTGAACTTGTAAGCATGCATGCATTTGAAAAAAGAGCAAGGGATAAGAGGCAGTGAAAAAGATAAAAAGGTAAGCTTATATCAGAAAATAATTCTACAGTACATCTCCAAGCCCGGAGGCAGACCATTTTTGCAAGCATTAAGACTATAAACGCTCCTTTTTTCTATATAATCCCATTTCAAGCCCCTAATGTATGCTACAAACCAAAGCACATAACACACATGGCATTCTTCAGTCCTTTTCAAGAACGCCTTATTTCAGACCCCACTGTTAGAACAGGTCAGAGGCCAGTGTACTCCGTGTGAATATGTGTTATCATTTAAAGGGACAGCCAGTACTGTTGTAATGGATCCCTTGTGCGCACAAGAGTAACTGTATTGGACATATTTGAGAGCTGAGACAGTCCATTTGAGGTCAGAACTCACTTAAGTTTGTTAGCATGAAAGCAAATTTTCAAACTCTGAATCGTATTTCCTAAGTCCGCTTGAAAAGGTGGCATACAGGTTATGCTTCATGTGGACCCTAGTATAGTTTGCAGTTGGTATTAATGCATCATTTACTTATTTTCATGCTCCAAATTCTGGTTTAGACCAATAAATTGAGGTCAAATAGCCTGAGAATTACTCATATTATCCATGAGGATGTGTGTGTGTGTGTGTGTGTGTGTGTGTGTGTGTGTGTGTGTGTGTTGCTGCGGTTGCCTTCAGTTGATAAAAGTGGATCCCAGGTATGCAACAAGATCTGCACAGAGTTAGAGTTTGTCTCAACCCTCACTGCATGCAGGCAGCACATAGTGGCAAAATAAATCAATCAAACTCATTCCCGCCCATCAGCACTGGTGGAGCCGCTGGAGGGGCCCTGCCTTCTCATCTCTTTTCATCCTGCAGCCCCATGCTTCATTGACTCAAAGATTGAGTATTAAAAAAATATGTGTTAATTCTCACAGAAGCCCCTTCTGGCATTAAGTTCTCTCTCTTTTCTAGGCAGGCCTGGGCATAGGCAGCTGCACAAAATTTGTTTGGAATTTGTGTCTTGGAGGAAAAAATAAGAGAGGGAGGTGAAATCAAGTGACTTTTTACCCTCTTGTCTGTCATGACAACCTCCGTCTTATGAATGTATTGGATTAGAATAATGTGGATCCAGATGGGTGAATTTTGTCTTTGTAGTAGTTCAAATGTTGTTTACATAATATAGTTTGATCATGATATGTCTGACTTTCAAAATGGCTGAGGTAGCTAATATAAGGGTTCCCATGGGGATGGAAAATCTGGAAATATCAGTATTTTTTTTTTTTACATTCTAGGTCATGGAAATTAGTAAATTTTAGTTCCATTATTTAAGTAAAGGTAATTTTAGTAATTATTATAAGCACAGTAAGTGAGCCACAAATTGATTCAGTGGGCATTCTGATGGATTCAGTTCAGTTTGAGTTCATTCAGTGAAGAGACTCATTCATGACAAAACAGGTTAATAAGAATCATGTGTTCGTGAATGGAGCTATGTTTGTTGTTTAGGCCTACAGCACATGAGCAGTACCGACGCTGAAATGCACAGCAAGAAACTGCTGTAATCGGTGCTGCATTACATCTGTGCCAGTTATGCCATCAACAAACTGGTTAACTGAATTTGAAAATGTTTATTTTGTGAACATGGTATTCTTACATGACCCACGAGTAGCTCACGACCCAGAATTTGAAAACTGATGGTCTAAAATACCTGGAGGAAGCTCCATAATGTTGAGGACATCTACTAGCAGGAGCTAATGGGACCACGCTATCACATTGATCTGTATGTTGCAATGCAATAGAAGTAGCGACAGATCTTTCTTCTGTATTGTGATGTAAAATCTAATGGATTATTGAAAGAAAATTTGGACAGGGCCTTGGTTCGATCAGTCAGTTGTTGATTACATTTCACATGTGGCTGTTGCACTTAAAAGTGTGCAACAGATTCACGTGAGCTTGGAGGGTGAGAGTTTAAGTGGACTAAATGATTGGAGAAGTTCTGCATATGTCGTCAGAGAGAAGTCTGTTGTTTTTGATTAAACATTACGATGTTTAAAACACACACACACATAACATATAGCAATGCTATCTTATGGCCAATTCGTACGTATTTTACGAGGTGGCTAATTCGTACGAATTTGTACAACCTCACTCATACAATTTTGTATGATTTCTGTAAGTTTAGGGCTGGGGTTAGGTGTGGTCCTTCGAACAAATTCCTAGAAATTTGGCACCTCGTAAAGTATGTATGATTTTTTTTACGTACTGAGGTCGTACAAATTCATACGAATTAGCCATCTTGTCAAAAATGTATGAATTGCCATGAGATCGGGTTGCATATACACAGGTTAATTGTAGATCTATAACATGTATTTAGAAAATAGATGTGAATTTCCATTTCATGTCGACTTTAAAGGGGTCCTATTATATTGTGCTTTGGCGAAGGATTCGGTCCCATAGACTGTAAAAAAGATGGTCGACGTGCCTCCTATTCCTTCCACTATAGAAAAGTGAAGCCAACGCATCTCAGTATGGCCGCTGCCATCTTGAGTAAATGACGTCATTTGGAGCCCGAGTCTGCACAGTAGAGATTCGTTTGGAGCCAGAGTCTGCGCAGTAGTGTCGTGTAGAGGTCTGCTACCCGACCCGATCCCCGACGGGTCCTGAAATACTTTCGGGTTTCAGGTCGGGTTCGGGTTCGGGTTCGGGTTAATGTTTAATGAATAGCTTCGGGTCGGGCTCGGGTTTATAGCTAAACTAAAACTATATGCAGGCTACGCTGCTTTCATAGACGCA
>NW_015537975.1:402273-402998 GCF_001515605.1 Sinocyclocheilus anshuiensis | reverse complement strand
GCAATGAGGGGGTAAAATCGCTGTTTTTGAAGTAACTAAGCCTCATTGCTTGTAGAGAGAGGCACGCAGACGCAGGTTCACACATGCAACTTTCATCCCTCTCTTTCTCTCTCTCTCTCTCGCTCTCTCTCGCTAATTCAAATAAATGATATAATTAATTAATTCGCTGCACCTGATGTTCATAAACTTTCATAACTGGTAAGTGTTTTTTCTTTTGCCTTGTGAACTGGCCGAGCCTTAATGATTGTTTCTTTACATGTATTTGTTTACTGACCGTTGCATGCAATCATGAAATACAGCATTTTTTTTTTAATTGGCTATTCGTTGTGGAAAAAAAAAAAATGTCAGGTTCGGGTCGGGTTCGGGCTCGGGCTCTAAATTTAACTGTGCTGCTCGGGTCGGGTCGGGTCAGGCCGGGTCAGACGATCTCGGGTACGGGTCGGGTTCGGGCTTCAGTTTAAAGCCACGGTATCAAACTCCCGCCCAAACTCCCGCAGACCCAATCAACTGTAACGACACGCCCCGTTTTTATAGCATCAAATTACTAGCTAAAATCAAACTTATCACAAAAACTAAAAATTGAACATATATCAGCGTGATATATGTCCCATTCAAGTCCCATTCGTTTACATGGAGAGGGTGGGGTTTATGACCTGTACTGCAGCCAGCCACCAGGGGGCGATCAAAGAGCCCGCAGCTTCACTTTTCAGGACGTGTGAGGCACA
>NW_015537975.1:400841-401933 GCF_001515605.1 Sinocyclocheilus anshuiensis | reverse complement strand
AAAAGGGGTTTGAGTTACTAATAATCAACATTTAACCTGGTAAAAAAATATTTATTTATTGTTATCCGTGTTATATATCTGCAACAGCAATGTGAACTTTTATAAACATCCATTTGGTCGTTAACTTTTAAATGCATCATTATGCATTATGCGCTCCATTAAAAACTCAGTGTGTGTGACGTGATAGTATGTCCCAAAGCGTGCCTACTCTTCTACTACTCACTCAAAAGTGTGTACTTTTTCTTCACCAAAAGAGTACATACTTTAAGGGCGTAGTATAAGTAGGCACAATAGGGCCTTTCGCACTGCTTTAGTTCCAGAACTAAATGTACGATTTTGTGCAAACTATTTCCCAGTACTATTTAAAGGGTTGCATTCGCACCGACAGTGTGTACTAAGAAGTGACATAAGCCGGTCGACAGCGACGTCATTTGCCGGCCCATATCGGCCCCATGTGAAATCCAGGCGGGCCAGATGTGGGCCGGATCGGGGCCGAAACTGTCTGCTGTCTGGGTAAAATCGCACCAACTTCAGGCGGTGCGAAAACGCCAAAAAGTGGGTAGTTCCACAATTAGTTCTGGTACTATGAAAAGGTTCCCGCGGTGCGAAAGGCCCTATTGAGAAGCAGCAATAGAGTGCAAGTCTGTGGGAAACACTGGACTATGGTATAAATAAATTCAACACTTTCACTGCAATTCATGTTATAATGTTAGAATTAAAGAACAATAATACATATGATTTATCTGTACATAGTAAATGCAGTTTTTTTTAAGCGGTTGTTGACATCCTATCTAAAACATAATTCAGCAAAAAAAAAACACACAAAAAAACACAACAACAATAAAGTTACCACTCTAATATATCTTACAATATCCGTGCGTGCAAAGGTTCTTCGCGATCTTCTTGTTCAATATTCTCGGGGTCTGAATCCAGCTCAAACTGATATGGTAATATTGACGCCATCCTTAACTAAACCGGAGCAGATGGAACTTGTTGCTTTGGCAAGGGGCGGGGCCGTACTGAAACACTGTCTAAGCTGTTCGCCAATCACAACGCACTGGGACAGCTAACCAATCACAACACATTTCGTTT
>NW_015537975.1:398417-400423 GCF_001515605.1 Sinocyclocheilus anshuiensis | reverse complement strand
GTACGCGTTTGGCCAATCAATGTCTACTTACGTCACGGGTAGTACCAGTTGTGCTGGTTAGACCCTGCTCCGGAGTGGGAGCTAATTTGGTTCTCGAAAAAGGCAGTCCGGTACTAAAATCGCACCCAGTTCCGGCGGTGCGAAAACGCCAAAAAGTGGGTAGTTCCACAATTAGTTCTGGTACTATGAAAAGGTTCCCGCGGTGCGAAAGGCCCTATTGAGAAGCAGCAATAGAGTGCAAGTCTGTGGGAAACACTGGACTATGGTATAAATAAATTCAACACTTTCACTGCAATTCATGTTATAATGTTAGAATTAAAGAACAATAATACATATGATTTATCTGTACATAGTAAATGCAGTTTTTTTTAAGCGGTTGTTGACATCCTATCTAAAACGTGATTTAGCCAAAAAAAAAAAAAAACATCAACAATAACGTTACCACTCTAATATGTCTTGCAATATCCGTGTGTGCAAAGGTTTTTTTTACTCTTGTTCAATATTTTCGGGGTCTGAATCCGGCTCAAATTGATATGGCAATATTGACGCCATCCTTCACGGAACTTGCTGCTTTGGCAAGGGACGTGGCAGTACTGAAACACCGTCTATGCTGTTCGCCAATCACAACACACTGGGACAGCTAAGCAAATCACAACACATTTCATTTTTCAGAAGGCGGGCCTTCATCAAACCCCAAACTAATCGAGCCGTTTGTTCCAGGCTGGGGAGAAAGGTATTGTAATTAGGGCTGGACGATATGGCCAAAATTTATATGATATATTTCTTAATTTCGGTCGATGCGATGTAATTCCGATATCGATATGAACACAATTTAAAAAAGCCTCGTAAAAACTGCCAAGAATGCCCACAACAGATGTTTGTGCATACAAACTTATGAAAAATGAATTTGCCAAGTCCATGACACCTCATATAAAACCATATAATATTTTAGAAAAAAAGAAACAGGACAAATAAATTAATTTTCACCTTTTATTTGTATTTAGCCTTCATACAAACAAGAAATGAGAAATCACTGTCAAATAATCGTCTCAGAATTACCTAATTAATATTAATATCTTTAACTTCAAACTATAGGCTAACATACACTACCAGTCAAAGGTTTTTGAACAGTAAGATTTTTAATGTTTTTAAAGAATTCTCTTCTGCTCACCAAGCCTGCATTTATTTGATCCAAAATACAGCAAAAACAGTAACATTTTGAAATATTTTTACTATTTAAAATAACTGTTTTCTATTTGAAAATATTTTAAAATGCAATTTATTCCTGTTATTTCAAAGCTATATTTTTAGCATCATTACTCAAGTCAAATGATCGAAAAAAAATCATACTGACTCCAAGCTTTTGAATGGAATAGTGTATAATGTTACAAACAGGGTTTGAAATTAACACCCGCCAAATGCGGGTAAAAATAAGCTGTGGTGGATAAAAGTATATTGCAAGAACCAAACAAAACACACCTACAGAGTGCACGCATAAGAGACTATGTGATGAAGTCTGGTTAGACAACGCAGGCTTTAGTGCGCGTGCGCATTTAGAGTGTGCTCTTTCACTGCATGATTCAGTCTATCAATATGCATTAAGAATGATCACATAATTCAAGGGGGCAGAAAATGTATATATTTATATCAGTTCATATAGTTAATCAATATCACACAAAGAGTGCCGTTTTTTCTTAAAAAAAAATCAGCATGTTTACAAATGTGATATTGATTTTATAAAACAGTTCAATAAACAATAAGTTAACATTTTTGACACAATACTGTTAATATTTTATCAACAAACTTTTGTTGAACACCGCAGAACTGTTTTGTGTGTCCGAGCAACACATAGTTGTGCTTCGTTACTGAATGAATCATTTGACTGAATGATTCAATGACTCAGCTCATTAAGACACTGTCTAGTTTTCATATATAAAGCATCATTTCACCTTTCTAAAATTAATTCAGTTTAAGGATGCACATATTGGCTTGAAAAGTATATAAAA
>NW_015537975.1:383932-397757 GCF_001515605.1 Sinocyclocheilus anshuiensis | reverse complement strand
CAACCGTTTAAATGATTCTTTCAATCGCAATGACTCACTTAACAGTGACTTGCTGCCACCTACTGGCGGTTTTAATTGGTTTAATTTTACATTTAGAGTATATTTTCATTTTTAAAATAATTTAAAATATCAGTATTCAACATTTCATGTTTAAAATATCAAAACATTACTTATGCATTTGTAACTGCCTGTGCAATGCATGACTCACCCCAACATGTCAATTCTGCCCTGATTCAGGAGAAAGGTGTCAGGTCAGCGCTTACCCGAGCTGGCCAGCCGTTCTGAATGTAGGTGCTCAGGGTAACGAAGAGTGGGTCTGCTGCAGACTCTTGCTTAAGTTCTTCAAGAGACACTGCGGCCTGTAAGGGCTCATAAACTAACTGCACATGCTCATTCTCTATATCTGACTCCATCTGCTTGGCTGTGCTAGTCGGCTCCGCAGATAGGCATTTCAATGCCATCATGCAGCTGTGACAGGACTGCTCCGACTGCTACTGCTGAGGCGTCACATGTCACCAGGGTGGGGCTGGAGAGATCAAAATGAGCTAGAGTTCGTGGTGATGTGAGAAGGTGTTTGAGTCGTCGAATAGCCTGCTCACAATCCGCTGTCCATGCCCAGGGGGTGTCGTAGAGGGGCAGTGATTTCCAAATACTGAGGTAAGAACCTGAGATAGTAAGCAGTCATGCCGAGGAAGAATGCAAGCTGTCCAGCTGAGGTTGGCACTGGAAGGTTGAGAATGGCTGCAACGTTGGACTGCAATGGTGCGATACCTGATCTGGACACCCGAAGACCAACAAAGTCTACTGCTGGGACAGCAAACATGCATTTTTCTGTGTTTAATGTCAGATTGTGTCTAGACAGAGCTGTGAACACCCATCTGAGGCATTCGTCATGAGTGACCACGTCCTTTCCATGTACTACAATATCATCTAAGTACACAGCCATACCTGGGAGCCCTGCTAGGACAGTGGCCATGATTTTCTGAAAGCAACTAGGTGTTGAACTTAGGCCAAAAGGAATCCTCTTAAAACGGAACAAACCCATGTGAGTCACGAATGCAGTCAGGTTTCTGCTGTCCTTGTGTAGGGGTATCTGCATGTAACCTTGCTTAAGATCCAGCTTTGTGAACACTGAGGAGCCATAGAAGAGTGTCGTGAGTTCCTCAATTGTCGGAAATGGGTATTTGTCTGGCACCACAGCCTTGTTAGGCCCCGAAGGTCAACGCAGAGACGTATGCCCCTTGACCGTTTTTGTACAACCACAAGATTTGAGACCCAAGGGGAAGCATCAATGGGCTCAGTGAGGTCTGCAGCTAGCATGCCCTGTAGTTCAGTGGTGACCTTGTCGCGCAAGGCTAGAGGCACTCGTCGCAGTGGCTGGATTACAGGCGGTCTATCTGGGTAAAGCAGGGGTTTGTGGGAAAAAGCAGAGAGGCAGCCTAAACCACTGAATAGAGCGGGAAACTGTGTCTGCCATGGAGAGTCCACCTGAAGGATGGTTGCACCGCTGTTGTCATGCAGAGAAAAGTCAAGGCTAAGGAACAGGTCAAGACCCAGGATATTAGTGCCATGCTGAGTTATGGAATCTCTGGTAGACGTTTTTGCCCATATTGTACTGGCAGTTTAACTACTCCAGTCACCGCAATGCTGGCTTGGCCATAACCACAGAGCTTCAGAGGTGATGGTTGTAACTCAACATCAGAGAAAAATTTATTGTAGGTGGCCATATTAAGCAATGACACTTTAGCTCCTGTGTCAAGAAGCAGCGGAATGCAACAGTCTTTCAGCTGCACACCACATGTAGAGAAAGTGACTGAGTGAGGACCAACTGTGTGAATTACTGCTGGTGAAGGCTGCGAACTGGACTTTGATCTGCACCACCTTGCAAAGTGGTTGAGCTTACCACAATGTCTACACTTTTGGCCGATAGCTGGGCAGTCTGGGGACCTGTTGGCATGACGAATGGAGCCACAGTTGCCACATTTCCTTCTTTGTTGACTTGACTGAGGCTGTGTTTGCTGGATGATTGCACCTGCAGGCTGGAACTCCTCATCCATGACTGTATTTGCAGGTACAGAGGTGATATCACTTTTAGCTACATTAGTCTCTGCTATTTTAGCTGCACACTGTGTAGCTTCTTCAATTTGGAGTGCCAGAATGAGAGCCTTATCCAAATTAAGTCTATCATCTTCCATAAGCAGCCTCTCTCTGACCCGTGCACTGTTTGTTTTTTCAATAAGTTGGTCTCTAATTAATTCGTCACGGAGAGCACCGAATTTGCATGGCTCAGCAAGGCTTTTTAAATCAGCGACAAAGTGACTGACTGATTCACCCGATCGTTGGCATCTTTGTTTGAAATGTAGGCATTTCAACAGCACGATATGAGTCTTTTGAAAATGTCCTTTTAGTCGTGCAACAGCGTCAGAGTACGTATTTTCAGCGCCGAGCGTCTGGAAGATCCGTAATCCCTCAGCGCCGAGACAATGGAGGAGAAGTGCACGCTTTCTCCCGTCCGGGACATCATCCAAGCCCGCGGCTACAAGGTACGTCTGAAACGACACATACCACCGCTCCCACGGCACGACAGGTTCACCAGCGTGGGACAGAAATGGCTCAGGGGGAGGCAGAGATAAAGCCATCCTCATCGCCAAATGTTATGTTCAACAAAAACACATGAAAACAAAGCTTCGGGTGAATGCTAGTTTACTCAAGGAACTTCAGCGGCAACAGAACGGAATACGGTACAACTGTGAAGCATTCACATCAGCATGACTTCACGACAGTATTACTACAACAGATAATATCAACGAAGAACTGGTTAGCAACCACAACACATAATAGGACCCCTTTAAATATCACATACGTTCTGACTGGCTATGATTTTACCGCATGACAAAGTATCTTTACTATGCTGTTGACAGATGAATCACGTATGTGGTTTATGATGTCTATTCATTTGTAGGAATTATGTAATCTAAATTGTAATGTATTCAGAAATAATGGCATGCATAAAAAAGATACATTAATAATTAAATATAGTGATTCCTGACACACACATGCAGTTGGGTAATGACACCCTGAGCTGAAACCAGATACCGTTCTGTCTAGTAATGCACAACAGACCTGCAACCCATGCCAACAGGGTTATGAGGGGTTGTGTTGTGTCGGGCGCTCTGGAGGCCTCTAGGGATAGGCTTACATGGGACTGGACTTGGGAACAGGAGCTCTGTCTGGGCTTGACATGGGAACAGAATCTTTTTCTGGGCTTGACTTGGGGACTGGAGCCCTCTTTGGGCTGGACGTGGGAACTGGAGCCCTTTCTGGAGCAGACTCAGGGGCTGGAGCCGACACTGGAGCGGACTCTGAGGGCTTCTGGACTGGAGCGGGCTCTGGAGTGGACTCTGAGGGCTCCCGGACTGAAGCGAGCTCTGGAGTGGACTCTGAGGGCTCCCGGACTGGAGCGCCCGGCGGGCTTTACAATGGAGCGGCCGGCACAGTTCTGGATTGTGGCCGGACGCTCTCCAGACACCGGAGGATCCCTTCCCTCCAGCTCAGTCCAGTGGTGTCTGGGAGGTCCACGGGGCGATGGTAATTGGCCCCGATCATATCAGAGCAAATATTGCTTTTCCCCCTGTCAGGTTAACATTTTTTACATAGACATAAATGCAAGCTTCCACAAATATTGTTTCCCTGATTTTGCATTAAATTCTGCCTTCGTGAAATCCTGGAAGGACTTATATATATACCAGTATCCACATAATCTGAGGATCTGCAATGTATGTCGCAGAGAGGCTGCTACTCTCTAGGACACTGCATGTTTGGACAGTAACATAGTGAACAGTGTTCAGTTTATACAGACTTGGTTAGTGTTTTGTGTGCCACAAAGCTACAGGTGTTTTCAGGTGGGGTGCTGTCAGAATGCCCATACATGTATCAAAACAGGAACACACATACACATTGCTTCACAGTATGAAGACGACAGTGGGCGTGTGAATGGACAGCTGGGATTAATATCTGTGTAGTGTTTTCATGTGTGTGTGTGTGTGTGTGTGTGTGTGTGTGTGTGCACTGAGCTCTAATTCCATTTCACTGGCTTTAATGAATCCCATTCACTGAATCATGCTATGCAGAATTGGCACAGGGCTGAAGAGTGACTGTACGCTCACTGCATCCAGCATTTACACAGGATAAAAGTCATTCCTTTCAACTCCCTTACTACGAGTTGCTAAACACATCTTTCCTTTCCAACCTCTCCATTCTTTTCTTGCTCTGTTCTCTCTTTTCTGATATTGCACAGCATTTTTCAATCTGCATTATTAAATGTTAGCATTTAATAAATATTTCTAGTGAACTGGCTTATGCCCTGTCATTTTCTTTCAAAATAACTTCTGACAGGAAGAGTAGCAGGTCATTTTTTGTAAGTAATTAAAATAAATTTAAATAAATGAAAGATAAGCTACTACTACTTTACAAAAAAAAAAAAAAAAGTCGCTAATGTTTACTAAAAACACAGTAAAAACAATAAGAACAATAATAACTGTTTTTGATTATTATTTGATTAATAACTGTTTAAAATAGGTAATTTATTCCTGTGGTGGCAAAGCTGAATTTTCAGCAGCCATTTCTCCAGTCTTCAGTGTCACATGATCCTTCAGAAATCATTTGCTGCTGAAGGAACATTTCTTGTTGATGAAAACAGTTGTGCTGCTTAATATATTTTGTGGAAACTGTGATATTTTTTTCAGGATTCTTTGATAAATAGAAAGCTCTGAAGAATATAATTTATATCAAATACACTGTAAAAAAAGAACGTTTTTTCAAAGTTGTTTTACCTGTGTTTTGAATCACTCATTTCATTGTGTTGTGTTTTAGGGCTAAAAGAAATGTACCAGGACATTTTCTTCTTCTTTTTTCTTACAGTGTAGAAATCTTTTGTAACATTCTAAATGTCTTTACTGTAATTTTTTATTAATGTCTTTTCTAATAAAAAAAAATCATACTGCCCTCAAACTTTTTTTAACTGTAGTGTACAAAAATATTTAATTTATAAGGTGTTTAATGCACTTGTTTATTAATACTTTTCAGAGTTTCCATCTTTTTGGGCAAATTTGATAAATAGTATTTCTAGGTTTTTTCTGACCATGGGACCCCTGATTGTCAGGGTTTTCTTTAATTGTGGGTTGTTGGCATATTGGAACATTATGGAACAAGATCTTTAACTGAATAGCATGTGCTCTGATTCACAATGCAGCTTATTCTGGTCTGATATGCCGTGACCTCTTATGGCTCATTGTGCCACAGTAGTGCTGTCATTGTGGATGAGACTGCCTTGTCACAGAAATAGCCCATGCAGCTTTAGGATATCTAAGGTGCCATACTTATCAGAGTTCGATGTAACCCAGCCTGGCCAACAATCAGAAGCTCTCTTTGATATATCTGTGTGTGTGTGTGTGTGTGTGTCATCACAGACATCCGAGAGACAGCATTTGTGTATGCTATCACGGCAGCGGGTGTGACGCATGCAGTGACTCAGGCCTGCAGCATGGGGGAGCTGCTGCAATGTGGCTGCGAGGCCACGCGGAGCAGAGGGCCGCCTCCGCATTTAGCCAGTATTGGCCCAACTGAGGGGGTCAAGTGGGAGTGGGGGGGCTGCGGAGACGACGTGGAGTTCGGCTACGAGAAGTCCAAGCAGTTCATGGACGCCAGGCGGAGGAAGGGCAAGAGTGACATCCGCACGCTGATAGACCTTCATAATAATGAGGCCGGACGACTGGTATGTTAATTCATCTTTATCTTGACACATGTAGCTACAAAATAAAAATAAATAAATGTTCAAAATTGTTTACACAGGCTTTTACAGTCTTTTAGTGGCAGTCTAAATGTAATCCATTAATTGGCCCTACCTATACATTCAACAAAAATAATGGGTTAACATACACAACTATTCAAAAGTTTGGGGTCAGTTTTTCCTTTTTTTTTTAAGAAATCATTACTTTTATTCAGCAAGGACACATTAAATTAATTGACATTAAATACATTTAAAATGTTACAAAAGATTTGTAAATGCTGCTATTTTGAACTTTGTTTATCAAAGAATCATCATGGTTTCCAAAGAAAAATATTAAGCAGCACAATTACTTTCAACATTGATAATAATAAGAATTTTTTTCTTGAGCACCAAATCGGCATATTAGAATGATTTCTGAAGGATCATGTGACACTGAAGACTGGAGTAATGACTGCTGAAAATTCAGCGTTGCCATCACAGGTATAAATGACATTTTAAAATATATTTAAATAGAAAACAGTTAATACAGTATTGTAGGAGTGCTGTGTTTAGTACGATAGTCCGTACTAGGATGCATGTGCGAGAACAGTTAATGCAATAAATGTCATTTTGTCCTGGTATTTAGTTCTTGGATCACACAACCCTTATTATCTATAAAACAATAAACAAAGTTAGGAATTGCTATGACTAGCCAGGTATCTTGTATTTACTTAATTTTTTTGTTAAAGGCAGCCTCACATACAGTAGTACCTGTCGCCCTCATGCAGGTTTTTGTGTAGATGTTCGTAGATGTTTTTTTTTTTTTTAATGTTCCTGGTATGATATCAATGTGGATAGATGTTTTGCATTGATGCATAGATGATACAAGCACAGTCGTGTGCTGTTTTGCCTGTACAACCCTTCAGAGATAGTCAAGCTTAAATGAGCAGATCAAAAAGCCCAATGTGCACTTCAAAAGCCCAAGCATGGAAGAGCTCGCAAATGTTATGAAAATATACTTGGCAGAGGCTGGAGAAGACATTATGAACTGAGTTGAGACTAGTTTCATAACATCACCACTCTCTCTGTTCCCTTATTGACTGTCTATATCCATTTAATAAAGGAGTGTCATTTTTTATAAAAAAAAAAAAAACTAGGGCTTTCAAATTACAGTAATAACATTAACATGCATTCAATATATTAATGCATTTATTTGATTTAACATGGAAACTGTTTCATTCTGTTCTGTGTGATTACTAAAACAGCATTCAGAGCTGATTGGAAGTGATCAGAGCTGCAGTGCAAGCATCCCTTTTAAACACAACCACTCACATACACACACTAAAGTCCCTAGTGGAGCAGGCATTTCATAATAAAGCTCAATAAATTATATACACATATTCTGCAAGTGTCAAACACACAAACTGCAGACCCTAATAATTACAAAATTAATAATATTTACTTTTTCTACTTTGAAAGGAATTGGATGTGTTAACTCATAATGATATTTAACTGTTTAACATAATATGAATGAATTTCAAGTAAATGCTGTTTTTATATTTTCTATTCATCAAATAATCCAAAAAAAAGTATCACAGTTTCCACAAAAATGTAAAAAAAAAAAATAATAATAAATTCTGCATTGATAATAAGAAATGTTTCTTGAGCAGCAAATCAGCATATTCAGTGATTTCTGAAGGATCATGTGATACTTAAGACTGGAGTATGGCTGCTGAAAATATTATAACAATTATAATATTTAACAATATTTTCATTAATAAATGCAGCCTTGGTGAGCAAAAAAAAACATTAAAAAGTCTTACCGACCCCAAACTTTTGAATAGTAGTATTTTTCATTTTTCTTTCATATTTTAGTATAGCAGAAACAAATTTAAGTGTGTCTTTAATAAAAGGAGTGTTTAAACCTTTGTTTTTTTTAAGCAATCATCTGATGTCAGCATTGTAGCTAATTTTGTAATAATGCACAAGAGAAACCTCTGGTGCAAGTGTGTGCTAGATCATTTTGAAGTATACAACTACTCTTATCTCAGTTTACAATTTTATAGTTCATTATTATTCAGTAGTACTGAATCAGTACTCTAAAGAAGTCAGATTTACGGTTTCCTTCAAGCCATCATCAGTCGGCCACTGGCCAAATCCTCAGATTAGTTACTCGTTAGTGTCAGTAGTGCTTCATCTTCCAGGGGTCACTGCCTCACAGCCTAAGGTCCCGTTAGCATGGGGTCAATCACAGGTAAATAGGCATTAAGGGGGCATATAGGCATGTTTGGCAGATGGTGATTTTCTTCTACGTTAATGAGGACTCAAATGCCACGCAGCGACTTGTTTGGAATTAAAGTGAGCAAAAATGTTAATGCAGCATTTATCAGATGTTAATTTCGACAGGTATAGAACTGTACAAATCTATGTTTTCAAGCTCTTGGATTGGCTTTCGAGTGGCTGGAGGCTAAAGAGGGAGGGGAGAGACAAGGGTAAATTCCTTCTAAATAGTTTCTCCTTTTATCTCACTGAACTATCTTTGTGTCTTGAACTGCAGGCGGTGAAGAATTATATGAGAACTGAATGTAAATGCCACGGGCTGTCTGGCTCTTGCACTCTGAGGACCTGCTGGAAGAAAATGCCTCACTTCCGCGAAGTGGGTGACCGCCTGCTTGAGCGCTTCAATGGGGCATCCAAAGTGATGGGTGGAAATGATGGTAAGACTCTCATTCCAGTGGGGCAGAACATCAAACCTCCGGACAAGCAAGATCTCATCTACTCGGCCGAGTCGCCGGACTTCTGCCTGCCCAATCGGAAGACGGGTTCTTTGGGCACGCGGGGGCGAATGTGTAACAGCACGGCGCTGGACGTGAGCGGATGTGACCTTCTGTGTTGTGAGCGGGGCTACCGGGACGAGACAGTGGTCCTGGAGGAAAACTGTCTCTGCCGTTTCCACTGGTGCTGCGTGGTCCAGTGTAAAAAGTGCTTGGTCAGGAAGGAACTGAGTTTGTGTCACTAACCGAGAACCCTTGACGATGGGATTGAGAAGAGCGATTCCGAACAAGGAAGTAGTGCCAGTCTCAGAACAAAAGAATCTACAGCATTCCAGATTCATGCATACACATTTCAAACCCCGAGGCTTTGGAAAAGCCTAGAGGAGTGTCTGACTTGTGATTCACCCCTCAGAAAACCCAGGACCACTAGTCTCAATGACTACACTCAAGATTTAGGAGGGGTTCTTCAGCTGTGAAGTCAAGACATTCAGAAATCTTCTTATCAAAGGGCTTTTGTGCATCTTTTTCTGTTAGATCAGCCCTATATACAGTACATTATGAGTGCAGACTGAATGAATGGAAGCACATCCACATCAGCACCACAGCCATGGTGTAATGGCTGTTCATGCTCTGAAGTGACAGATCATCAAGGATTTGGCATATTGCTCTGTAAAGAGGGCTAGATATGGAACAAAGACTGTTATTTATAAGCATTTAATACCATCATGACTACTTCTTGTGATTAATGCCCTGTCATTTTCTTTCAAAAGCACTTTGAGAACTTTAAACAGAAAGAGTAAAAGATAATTTTTCTTTTAAACTCAAAGGTAAAAAGCAAATGCAAGAGAAGCAACATGTAAAAACTCTTTATCTTTGTGAGATATTTAACCTATGGGGCTTTTAATGCACTTTTACTGATACTGATCACTATTTTTCATTGGTTTGCTCCTAAGTTGAATGCATTTCCATGCAGTTTGTGTTGGTTTTTAAGAGTACTTGTATTGTTGACCTCATATACAGTATATGCTCTGAAAAGCCTTTCAGTATGCTAACACTGCTCAGCAGTTCTCAAAATAGATTACAAATGACAAAGATCACAGAAATGTATGAGAAATTGTCGTTGTTTATCACCTTATTGTTTTGTTGTTGTTGTTTTTTCAAAGGATTTCTCATTGGAGTGTTAACAGGTCATCAAAACATCATTTCAACACCATGTTCAATAAATTCAGTGTCATCCAAATGCATTATGTTTGAAATATAATATTTCTGCAGTACAGTTAATGAAATCAGAAAACAGAAATGTTAAGAAACAGACATAAAGAATGCAGAGCTTCGCAAGCTACTTAAGGGGTCAGCCATGAGACTTTCATCGAGTGTTAATCTCAAGCACCCTGTCCTTTGTTTGGAATGCATTGCATTTTTGTAAAATACCTTCACAATATATCATCTGGAGTTTGAGCCACAGACCATTGAGAAATAAAATGTTCAGATGCATTCGTTTTAGGCACATAAGCAAAACTGATTTGAGACTGAAAATGACACTAAATCTACACTAAATGTAAATTAAGATGAAATGTGTTGCTTGAATGACTGCATCCAGCTCTATTCATCTGTAGACTTTTCTAAATTTGTTGATCCTCTCTCTTACGCAACTTCATGTCTGAAAAACAATGTGCGGAAAGATGTAAAAAATGATCTACTACTCCTCAAAACAACTGTTTATAAAGTGATCTTGCAATAATTAATTCCAGAACTGTATATTTTTAGATATTTAATCATAATGCATTTCAGATTTGAAAAACAGAAGACTGGAAGCGACAATCCTACTTATAGCTGCTCATCACTGAATAAAATGCACAAAAACATATTTCTCAGTTATTCTGACATATTTATCAGTGGGTTTTTTCTTGCTAAGGAATTACTGATAATTATCTATCTATCTGTCTGTCTATCTATCTATCTACTACTTTGTATATATATACAGACTTTTAATTGACAAAGTGAGACTACACTTAGTATAAAATGTACGATTAAATAGTTTATTATTCTCTAACATATTCAGATTGACAGACAAGACCTGGCGAGAATCCATTTATAAAGGTTTGCATCAATAGTCTGTCTTTGTCTCTCATTTTTCCTCAATGATAATTTGGTTAAATGTTGTAACTCTCACATGACGTTTTGACTGGGAGATATGATCCCATTTCAGCCTGAGATATTTATATAGACAGCATAATGAAGCTTATGTCACACTTTCCTTTCATTGACGTTAAACAAATCATTCAAATGTTGTTCTAACTGGCTCACTTCACACAGGGTCAAGGCTCAATGTTTCCCACCTCGCTCTCTCGCTACGGCAATTCAGAGATTTTAGTTTCAAGTGTATCGCTTTGCCACTCAGAAGAAGGTGTTGTTTTGAGTTATTTAGGCAGTTGGAAAAGACTCCCTTTGTATTAGTATGAGTCCTGCAAGACGGCACAAGTTCATATTTTCCAGGAATTTAAGCTGTGTAGCCAACAGTGTTGAAGATAGAGGGTAAGATGGAGAACGGGAATGTGCCAGGAGCATTGGTGAGGGAATGAGAGACAGAAAGAGACACAGAACGTTAGACAGCCCAGAGCAGGACGACAGCAGAGTCATACTGCAGACAGCCAATAGATTTATAGAAGCGTTGGTATTAATATAGCTGCTGTGTTTCAATGTATTTAAACACACACACACTGTGGCTGTGGAATGTGCAGGATGAGACAATCGTTCTGTCTTTGCCTGCTGATAGTAAAACACACAGGGCACTAATGAAAGCCTGCCACTGTGAGTGGATACACGGCATGATGGGATACACTCTCATTTCCTTGTATCACCCAGACAATGAGGTGCAAAGACGCTCAGACGAGAGGCCATGAACTCTAGTTGCAAGTGCAGAGGTGGTAATCATCATTTAAGCTGCTGAAGAATGAATTTATGATTCAAGATTTTTTGCAGTAATGGAGAATTTGCTGTAGGATTTATATCAGCATAGAGCAAAAAGTGTCTGAAAGCACAGAAAGGAAATGGTTTATGTGCATGTGTACACAGGTGCATGTGTGTGGCAGATAGCCTGAGTGAATAAAACTGTAACGTAATACCACCATGCGTCCCACTTGTTCTGACAACCAGTCTTTATCTAAATAGAGATGCTTGCTTTAGGAAGACATACTCATAAAAGTTGAGCTGTGAATAAAGGCTTTGAAACCTCGCAGGAGATTTTATCAGGAGGTAATCAGTCTAATTACAACGTAGGCTCTGTCAGACTCTATTCTGCGAGTCTGTGAGGTGCATGATGGAATGGAAGAGTTCACTGTACAAAATGTTTTGCAAAAAACAGCAATTTTTGTCAAATTTATTACAATTACTGTGACTTAACAGTTCAGGTCTAGTGCATTACAGTGATCTTTACTCATAATTGTGTGATTTCCATAATATGCACGACAAGAATAACTTTAATTTTAAAGAATTAACTTTAATTAGCTTTCCCTAATTAAAGTTAGGGAAACTAACTTAAATTAGTGGTTTTCTTAATAAGACATTAAGACATTCTTATACCAAATGTTTATGTATGTGTGTGTGTGTGTGTGCTTGTTTATATGATTTATCAGAGCACAAATTTGTATAATGACATGGGTATTACTCTGATATAACAACGTTCATTTGGTTTATGATGAAATTTCTAAGTTTTGAGTCCTCATAATTTAGGTTGCTTACAAACAATATTAAATTAAAAATGTAAGTATGTGCAGAAATTTTTGTGTGATGGGTAGGTGTTTGTACAGTACAAAATCATTACGCCTATGGAGTGTCCCCAGAAAACAAAAACCAAGGTGTGTGTGTGTGTGTGTGTGTGTGTGTGTGTGTGTGTGTGTGTGTGTGTGTGTGTGTGTGTGTGTGTTTTCTGGGACAACATTCCTTGTTGTTCCCCATGATGGCTGCCCTGCACCTGATTATTTAATAGAGATTATCTGTTTTACTATAACATGGCTACATAGCCTATAGGCCTACTGTAAATGTAGCAAGTTACAGTCCTAAAGTCAATCACTAAACTTTTTTCTGCATTTATTTACTGCATGTAATAGTGCAACCAGCTGTGTTACCACAGTTGCACTGGCTCTGAAAATGTTAATTTAATTCAAATTTAATACAACTGTTATTATCCCACAATGCAACATATTAATGCAGTTATAAATTGTGGAACTAATCTGGGTTATTTTCACAGTACAATTCCGAATACAGTTATTAATTGTAATAAATTACTGCTAAATCTTGTCAAATCCTGGAGGTCTTTTACAGAGGTATATTTATACGTCCTGCTACAGGGCATGGAAGTTCAGCCGTTTCGAGGAGGGCCGAAACAGCCTCATCTCCCCTAATGGCAACGACTCTGTTCGGTAAATAACACAGTTACCTGCACCATTTCTTTTTGTGGATAAACGAAGTTTAGTGCTCTCACTGGGTTGTTAACCTTTCAGTGTCAGGATTTTAAGTGCTGATAATATCTCCAGAACAAAGCTTAGGCCTACTCATAGTTACCATCTTTGTCTCTTTTTGAACAGACTAAAACATAAAGAGACCCAACGTGCAAGTCTGTGTCAATAAACAATGTTGTGTGCGTGCTCTCCGCACTGAAATCGCCAGATGGAAATTGAGTCTCTGTCCTCGGTTAGATCAGGCTTGCTGTTTCCAAAATGGACCTGCAATGAAGTGTTTATGGATTTGTGGTTTGCAGGCATACGGTCTCAAAGGATGATGCAAACCTCTGGACACACACACGCACGCACGCACGCACACACACACACACACACACACACAGGTTTGTTTTTGTGAAAAGTGGGGACATCCCATAGGCGTAATGGTTTTTATACTGTAGGCTACAGACCGTATATTCTATTGCCCTACACCAACCCTACCCCTAAACCTACCCCTTACAGGAAACTTTGTGCTATTTCAGATTTTCAATACACAAAGTGGGGACATGGGGTAATGTCCTGAAAAGTCACCTTCTCCTTGTAATACCTATGTCATACCTTTGTCATTATACAAATGTATGTCCAGTGTTGGGGAGTAACTAGTTACATGTAACGGAATTACGTAAATTTAATTACAAAATAAAAGTAATTGTAATCAGTTACAGTTACTAAGAAAAACTTTGTAATTAAATTACAGTTACTTATGAAAATGTTAAGGATTACAAAGGGGGTTACATCTGATTTTTTCACACACACTCCCACATACAGATTTAATTTAGTTCTTT
>NW_015537975.1:377249-383876 GCF_001515605.1 Sinocyclocheilus anshuiensis | reverse complement strand
ATTTTAAGTAGGGTAACTTGTAATCTGTAACCTATTACATTTCCAAAGTAACCTTCCCAACACTGTGTATCCACTCATCCACTCTGTACCACTGTATCCACTCATTTGTCACAAAAACGCGCGCGCACACACACAAACACACACACACACGCACACGCACACGCGCACACACACACACACACACACACACACACACACACACACACACACACTCACTCACGCTCTCTCCGTAACACACTGCCTTCCACTTAACACTAGATGGAGCTATTTGTCTCATTTCATGGCTGCATGCTTCACGGGAAACTCTTCAGATAATTTTGTGCCTCTGAAATACACCGATTAAATACAGTACAGTGTAATTTAGATCATCAGTTACAACCAAATAAAAGACACCTTTGAATATAGTGTATAACCTAAGAACAGTGCGAACAAAGATATAAGAAATTGCATGAAATGCCACTTGTGGAAAAGAGGTCCATTTTTTGCATTCTGTTCAAACGAGTAGGCCTACTACCGAAATAATATGCTTTAAAAGAATATACTTAAATGTGAACTGAATGTAATATTTTGGGGCCATATTATTTATAATAAAATGAAAATGAATTATAAATTAATTTATATTAGGCCTACATGCAGTTAGTTGAACTTAGACCCGCTTTATATGTAATTTCATAATTCCTAAAAGTGTCTTTTGAAACTATTCAGCTATTAAAACTTGTATGCCATGTAATTAAATATATTTATAATTACACATTTGTAATGATTAAGTTGCAATTTAACATTAATTATTATTTAAATATAATATCAAATAACACACTATAGTTCAAATAATAATCAAGTACGTTATGTGCTGTAGTCAATACATCAAAACATCAAAAGTGTACTTTAAAGCATGACAAGATTATGATTTAAAATTTACTTTTAATTTGACATCATTACAAAGTACACTTTTTAAAAGTGCACTTAAGAAACAATCATGAAAATGTACTCTCTTCAAGTACACTTAATTGACCTTTCATTTCATTAATATTGTATTATCTGCAAGGTCCGTTTTTTTTTAATATATTTTTAAGATTTGAAACACATTCAATACAATTAAAGCTGCAGTCCGTAACTTTTTTTGGTTAAAAATTATCCGAAATCAATATTTGAGAAAGTACATACCCAGCCAGTGTTTGAAACTATCGCCTTACTTTAGCCCGATTCACAACGGTTAGCTTATAATAATGTTTTCTAATTTGAGTGGTACAGGTAGGTTTTCGCGGGAAATTCGAGCATGGCACTGCGTCATTACGTCACATCTGTAAACATAAAGAAGTTGTCCCGGCTACTAGGCTATGGCATGTGAGGATGCTGCAGATGGCCTATTGCTCATAACTTTTTCTCACAGCAGCTGGAATAATTAAATGTATCATTTTGATGGCGGCTTGTAATCCAGAAAGGATTATGTGTTTATGAAACACATGTGAATGAAATTAAATTATATTCCAGTTATAAATGTGCTTCTGATTACAGATAGCCTGGGATTACACAAGATTTGTATTTTAAAGACAACCAGTTCGAAAGGAGCATAATTTGCTTTTTGGGTTAAAATAATTTCTTAATATGAAATTCGAGTGGTATGACAATTAGAGATTAGACTGTACAGAAATTGAAATCTACTCGCTTATACACACTATAGGCTACTCATAGTCCGTTGGTCAGAACAAACGTGGCAGACTTGTTACTTGTTCAGATGACAATATCCGGTGAAAATGCTTATTTGAGTCATATATCCCAAGACGTAGGCTAGAATCTGTGAGTGCAAAGTAGAATATCCACACCGGTGCGGTGACTGAGTGCCACACACACATACTCCTCAAAACACTAGATTCCTCCACGCTGGAGCCGTGCCGCAGCACAACCCACGCAAGGAAGATAATTCCGCACACAGCCGCAATTGCAGGTTTTCAAACAGAGATGGCGACAAAGAGGCAACACTTACGGACTGCATCTTTAAGTACAATTCATTTTCACAAGGGACTTTGCGAAAGTTGATATGTTCAGTGGTGTGATTTACAATAGCCAAATAAAACTGTTTTAAACAATATTTTTATAATTCTGTAATAATTATTGTGCTTGTACATAATACTAGTTATTACTAGTTGATTCAGTGGTTTTACATATTGTAATTTTTTTTTACTTGAATTTTACCACATGAAGCACAGTTAACATTTTATTTTATTTTATTTATTTATTTATTCAAGATTTCGTTGCCTTGGAATTATAAGGTTCTATCTGACATTTTTGTCAAAATTTAGTTATTCACATATTCTTATTCTGTCACAACTTATTTACATTATGTGACGTTTTTTTTTTTTTTAAGTTCTGTACATTTGGGGACTTTTTATTTAGAAAACAAAAAGGTTCTATCTACAAAGTCAAGGTTCTATCTGTGAGCCAATCAAAATGAAGGACCTGTTAGTGTTCAATGCTGTTATGTTTGACATTTTAGAGTTTTAGAGAGTTTACCATTATACCATTTACCATTCCTTAAATTTACATGCTAAATAAGTTAAATTTAACATGTCATCACCCTGGAATTATAAGGTTCTATATGCCATTTTTGTCAAAATTGAGTTAATCACATATTCTTATTCTATGACAACTTATTTACATTATGTGATGTTTTTTTTTTTTTTTAAGTTGTGTACATTTTGGGACTTTTTATTTAGAAAACAAAAAGGTTCTATCTACAAAGTCGAACTCTAACTTGGTTCTATAAGGTTCTATCTGTGAGCCAATCAGCACTTCGAATGCACACAAGAGGACCAATCAGGATCAACTTTCTTTGTCATGTCGTTGGATTGCTCCGTGACAGCAGGAAATATTTAATGTTAAATATTTCAAATGTTAAATATTTTAATAATATATAGTCAGTGAAACATTTCTCAATGTTTATTATCTCTTAAAGAAGAGATAATAAAAAAAATATAAAAGAATGTCTGTTTTCTGATTTTTTATTTTTGTAAAAAGTGTATTGGGTCGCTAGCGACCGGAGGTAGGCCAATGTAATAGTGTAAGTATATTTTTTCCTGCGCAACAATAATTAAATATCTGGTGACTCAATAAATGCAATTCACCTTTATTCCTCAGAGTGTCACTGTTTCATAGACATGTGTTTAATTACCCACCATATTCCTGCATAAAATTAACATCTGCACTGGACAAAATATTTAGCATTGCCTTTTATGCTTTACTTGAACAAGAAAAAAAAAAGATATGTCCTAAAAATATTAAATAAATTTAATAAAAAAGCATTCAATTTACCTTTCTCATACATATCGACACATTGTTACAACACTAATTTTATGTTTTAAAACAAATTATAAGTAAACTGTTTGTATTTCTTGAAAACTGTTGCTTCAATTAATGTTTTTCAAGATAGAACCTTATAATTCCAAGTGGAAAATGACTTTTTAGAATTAGAAGCTTCTATCTGCATTTGACCTGTTCCAAAAATCCCCATTTACAAATTTGAAAGGATTTTGATATTGTACATTTAGAATACATTTAGGGTCTCTATCATTTTCATATATGAAAGAGACTTGTTCCCCATATCACTTTTGCTATATGGAATGCAAAATCTTTGAAGCTCAATATCTCAAAACCACTCGGAATGCAGATAGAACCTTATAATTCCAAGGTGGCGATTTGTACTTTTACAATTATTTTCACAGCACATAATGTGGCAAAAAGTGGGGGAAAAAAATTTATTTTAAAAAAGATGAAAACATTGTGTTGTCCCTTAAAAATATATACATATTTTAACCAGTAAAATGCTGATTTTTGGTTAAAAATCAATACTCTATTCAAAATCCATGCTGTAGACAAGTTATGCATAGACTACCCATTAGAGATGGGAAGATTCCCCGATTCGCTCGGTGCATCGGCATAAAAAGTTAACGATGCGATGCATTGGTTTAAAAAGTGTGCATCGGCTACAAGTTGGCATTTATATCGCGATGTATCGTTTCTAACATATTTGCATCGGTAAAAAACGATTCATTTATATATAATTACTAGTGGATGTGCTATACTTTTATTATTTAGAAAGTGACCAATAATCTGTGACCAATATTTTATATGTAGATTGATTTCTCCTCACTAAACTGTTTCTCAAGCGCATTCTCTCATCACTGCTGCTGCGTGATTGTAACCAGTGGTGGAAAGAGTACTGAAAAAATATACTCAAGTAAAAGTACCATTACTTTCCAAAAAATGTAGTGTGAGTAGAGTAAAAGTACTTGTCCAAAAAACTACTTGAGTAAGAGTAAAAGAGTAGCCTATTTAAAAGTACTCATGAGTATTGAGTAGTGAGTACTGAGCTGTGGATTCTACCCCCTCATAATAAACGCTGTACACCGCAATTTATCCATTTTAAACACGTTGTACATTCTTTAATTCACATTATCTTGTTTGTCATAACGAATGAAGAATATCTATCATCCAGCGGTTTTAATTATCTCACTAATTTGTGCACGCTTATTCTTAAGCAGACCTTAATGTCGATCATGGATCAAATCAATCCACCATGACAAACAGCGAATATCTGTGCTGTTTAATGCATTTGAGACTTTGTGTTTTCCTCAGTGCATAACTGACATGTCACAGGTATATTTTTCATCTGTAAATGTTAGAAAGTCATTAAAACATATCCATTTTGATGTCAGGAGTGCGTGAGGCACACGAGAGCAACGAGCACAGCTGTGCACATGCACGCTAAACAGACAGAGCGCAATCGAACAGGAGCGCAATAATTCTGAGTAAAATATACATTTTGCTAAACAATTTGTTTTTGGACATTAAATGTGTGTTTTGTAGAATTTAAAACCTACATATAAAGTGTATTTTTATGATAGCAGTAACTGTAGTACAATCATCCCCATTTAAATCATAAAGTTTGAAAAAATAGATTTAAAATCATGTGTAAGGCCACTGAGACAGCATGCTGTTGTTGCACATACAATATTAATGTTTAGAACAATTGCAAATACAAACACCATTAGAAACTCATAGTTCAGCATCACACACATGATATGGGTTAAAATGAGAGCCCACTTCTCTCCAAAAATAAATAAAATGGTAATATCATTATGTTCCTATTGGTCAGTAGAGGAGCTGAGCTTAGCCTGACGGTTAGCCTGCTTTAGACCAGGGGCCAGTTGCACAAACTTAAGCCACCATCTTAAGACTGTGTCTTAAAAAATAGTTTGACCAACTAGCAGTTGCCAAATGGTAATCAGTCTTAATTTTCCAATACAAATAAGACCAATCTACCTTTTCATAACTGAATTAAAAAAGCTATGACCAGTCTTGAAGAAAAACAATTAGTTGACTAACTTTTTAAGACTAGTCTAAACCGTTTATGCAACCGGTTAGTTTCCCAGCATAAGTTGCCACAGTGACTAAGCTTGATCTAGGCCTATGTTAAATTTGCTTTATGGAACCAAACCATTTGACAATGAGTCAGACTAACTGAAATAAGCCTGGCTTATTTGGTTAGCTTGTTTTATGAAACAGGCCTTGAGGCATTAAACGTGATCATATTTTCTCCATTGCATCATATTGCATCGAATTGCATTGTGTTGAATCGAATCGAAATCGGATCGCACTGCATCGTAACGGGTGAATCGTATCACATCGCATCGGTAGCTGCTTCATATGTATCTTTAATGTATCGTATCGTTGGCTATGCATCGAGATGCGTATCGTATCGGCCTGAGTCATGAGATGCACATCTCTACTACCCATGCAAAACACAACTAGGCACAGTTTTTACAGTGATTACACAGAGCCCTGAAGTGTACTGTAGCAAACAGAACAATAAACATGATCTATAAAGAATAATGGGTTTTCCAATCAATGCATTATATACAATGAATGAGACCATAAAGTGCATAGAGGATGGAGATGGTAGTTGGTAGCAGACCAGCAGCACCTGTCAGACAGTCGTATGAAATTAGTTTGAGGGTTAAGAGCTTGGCTGAAGTGGGAAGATACTCTTCTGAAACCCGGTGGTCTTTGCGAATAGGGATTTGTTGTACATTCCAAGAGAAAAGTTGGAAGAACTGATGCGCAGAGGGATAAAAGGTATCAAAGATTATTTTGGTGTCCCAGAGTGCAATTTAGAGGGAATGCTTGCATCTGCTATTCAGTGTCGTTCTATTTTTTTTGTACAGTTAGGTGATGTTGGGGTGCTTTGAGTGAATTTTATTTTATTTTTTTAAAGTAGACAAGAAGCTGCTGTTTAATTCATCAAATAGGCTCTTCATTTGCTGGACTTTAGTGTTGTTTGATTCAGAAGTCCTCTCAGACAGATTTAGTATGTGAGTGCAGTGCATTGTGGGAGGTTTACCAGAATCTTGATGAAGACATCCTGCAAGGTCAGAAACGTTGACCGTGTCCAGCAGTTCGTAGCGAATGACCTCTGAATAACTCTTGCTTCTGTTATCTTCACCATCATCTTAATGACCACAATTCACAAGTGAAACGTCTCCCTCAGTTTTATACCCTCTGTCTGCCATTTTCTAATTTCTCTCCTTTCTCTCTCTCTCTCTCTCTCTCTCGCTCTCTCTCTCTCTCTCT
>NW_015537975.1:354149-377018 GCF_001515605.1 Sinocyclocheilus anshuiensis | reverse complement strand
CTCTCTCTCTCTCTCCCTCTCTCTCTCTCTCTCTCTCTCTCTCTCTCTCTCTCTCCAGATCAGAAGCCACCAGCATGCAGAATTCATTTTGGAATTCTTCTCTGGGTAAACGGTTTGCTCACGAATGAATAACAGAAGCACGGATATGTGCAGAATAAGGGGTATGTGCCTCAGCATAAGAGGAAATCCCCTGTGACGACCCTTACCACAAACTTTGTACACAGTTGTTTCTGTATATTGTATGTATATACCGTGGGGTTCAAAAGTCAGAGACCACATTGAAAATATAAGATTTAAAAAAATTTATTTAAATTCTGATATAAACAAAAAATATTTATCAGTACAACTGTTTTCAATATTGATAATAACAAGCACTGTTCCTTGTTACTGCATATGTAGGGGGAGACCAGGGATGATAGTAACACTTTTTGTTTGAGGGTCAGTAACTTAGTGGTTGTTCATGCTAGACCTCTCAAACTTTGATACATTGTAGCCACATTTGTCTACTACAAATAAAACTCACTTGAACTTGTACTACACAATCACAGATTATGTGAGTTAATGTCAAATACAAAGAGTTCCGTTGTTACAACCTACCCCACTACTGGGGTGAGTTGTAACACTAGCTGGGGATAGATGTAACAATAAGAGGTAATTTGGTGAAACAATATCCACACTTTCCAGATTATGCAAGAACTTTATTGAAGAACAAAAATGAACAATTTAAACTAACAAAAATATTCTGGAACTTTAAACGGTTTGTCCCTATTTTACCCAGCACTGGGTTGTATTTAACCCAGCATTTTTTAGAGTGCATGTTACAACACTCCCGGGTCTCCCTACTGTACATATTAAATGAAAAAATGCAAACTAGAAGCATTTTCACTGGTGGTATAAATTTTTTACCCTACTGTACTTCCAACAATGGCAGTTTTTCTGTATGCTATACTAAATTGTGGCACACTGCCATCCATCCGAGCATATTTCTGTCAAACGGCGAACGACTTTCTTATCTCTAATACCTTCTCCTGCTTCACATACACCTTTATAGTCATATCATCTGCTGCAGTAACCCAAACATTTTCACAGTACCAAGAAAAGCAAGCAAGCGGGTGTAATTCTGCTCAATTAGTGATAGCGAGCAGTAACCCAAGCGGTAAAGAAAACAAGCAACGCTCTGCTGTTTTTCAATAACAATGGCTTAGCCAACTCAGCAGCTGGCCAAGTACCTGACGGCAGGAATCTCTGAATATCAGTACCAGTGGAAATTTTTTGTGATAGGCTACACAAACCGAACATGTCCTTTAAAGGGGTCATATGATGCGATTTCAAGTTTTCCTTTCTCTACTGGCCCTACTTCTCCTATTGAATTAAAGCATGTCAACATATTCTGTTACACCAAATACACAAAATAATGATCTTTAAAAAAGCATCATATGACCCCTTTAATTCAATAGGAGAAGTAGGGCCAGTAGGGGGAGCTTCAGATACCATGTCCTAACTGCCAGTTTGCCATGTTCAGGCATTATTTACTAGTGCAGTCGTACATTGTGGTGTAGTTCATTGTGATTAAATACAGAACACAAATGTTCAAAAATGTATTTATCCATTAAAATAAATATTTGATCCATCAACAACAATAAAATTGTATCTACATATTTATCGACACAACATCTGCAGTTGTTGATAGAAATTTTCATTTTTTTAAGGAATTATGTTCCGCTGTTGAAAAGAATATTTAAGTGTCTAAATTAACTGCAGGTTTCCATCAAAGAGAAAACTTTCTGTTGTGCTGTTTTCAAAGTGAGTTTGCATGTTATTAAGTCCAACAACTTGTAGATGTTATAAAAAAACGCTAATACCACACTGCAGTGAACAATTTTACAAACGATGTGACTATGATCAAAACAGACCGCATCATTCCATGGCCTATAAAGATCTTTTGCGGCCAATTTAAGACATCTCTTAAACAGCACAAGACACTCTTTGTTTGGGTTGCTAAGACAGTCAATAACAAAACTTCTCTAATCCCCCAAATGTTTTGCTCCAACGCAATGAACATTTAATTGATTACAACCATCCCCATCTCCACATATCAACAAGCAGATCAGAGGGCAACGGTTCTTGGGAGCTGCGCATGCTGCGCTGTACCGCACAGTGCTTATTTTCCTCTATTCTTTGAGTGTCCTCACTTTCTGTGTCTTAGGAGCCAATACCTACACCATTAGGCCAATCAAAAAGTCCTTTTCCCATCATGCTCTAATGACTTTAACAACAAAAAAGAGACAAATATTCCTGTGGGAAAAACAAAAGCTTAGTACTCATCTTTATTCTCCCCTGAAAAAAAGGAAAGGTTTCCCTGCAAGAACTCATTTCTCCGCAGATGTGTCATTGCTCCACAGCAGGGGGTTGAACTTTCTAATTCTTTTAATAGCCTTCTTAGAGAGACGTCCTGCAGGAGCCCCAGTAATTGCAGTGTTGATCTGTTTACCCTCTGTTCTGTTTCTCTGTTAGCGTCACATCTTTTCGGATAGGATAGGATAGGATAGGTACTTTATTAATCCCCACTTTCATTTTGCCCACTCATGAAAGGAGGAAATGCTTATTTAAGGAAGACTGGGAATTGTTTAGCCTCCTTAAAATGGGCATAACTAGGTAAATAAATCTTGAATAAATTCAAAACAGTTTGTTTGTTTGTTTTTTAACTTTATAAGGCGTTCTTATGGGGGGACACTCAAAAATAAGTTCCATATCTAAGATAAAAAAAAAAAATTGTTTCTTCCTTCATTTTTGTGGCATTTTCATGTCTCTGTGTTTGTGAAGACTTTCTTGGAGAACTTCTGAAACCTAACAGACTGTGAATAATTCAGATGTCCCTGGTGGGACCATTTGGACAAGGACAAGAGCTATTACCATCTACAATGCCATTTCAGCAAGGAAAAGTGCACGCTACTCGCAGCACACCTCTTTATCGTGGGAAATTCCAATTCAGCATTATCTTTTGCCTTGGGGCTCTTCTGGTAATCACTACAATCAATGAACAAAACTGTTTTTTGCTCATATGAGTCATTACATTACAAGAAATTGCTGTAATGATTTTGCCTTTTACTAAATTATGTCTTTCTCAGCCATTTAACTCATGATCAGAAGATGTGTTGTTCAGCCATGGATAAATGTCATTACTAAATTATCTTAATGGTTTACAATTAAATAGATCATAGAGAAAGGGGTTCCCCAGTTGACACTAGGACACAATTAAAATCAGCATGTGTTAAATTCTTGACCGCAGATCTCTTGGCAAGGATCCACACCAGATGGAAGCAGGATTTAGTTTTTCTGGACGTTGCGACATCTTACTGGTAACCATTCGAGTGGGAATGTGTCCATTGTAATGTTTTTAACTTGTCATGAACTAGCAATAAAAAAACGAAGCTGTGATGGTGCCTAATTGAAGACAGAGATCATTATCAATTCATTCGAAGTCAGCGGGGGCCGTTCACCCTCATTCAAAACTGAAGTTTTAAACCGTACCGACTCCCTCCTTGTGACTTCACTGTGACTAAAACCTCCCTGCCACATTGAAGTAACTTTTTGTGGTTCGCTTTATTGATACCACTATGCACACACTCTTCATTTAAGTCTTGAAATGAAGAATTACAAAGGAGCATATGGAATTTAAACATTACAAAAGCTGCGGGAAGGTTTCAGCTTTAATGGGCTTTTGGCTCCTTTCTCAGCATGTAAGATGTGGTTGTATTTTGCATTTGTCATGGGTTTACTTAACAGAGGTGTAAAGTATTGGAGTAGTGTAATTAGTTACTGTACTTGAGTATCTTTTCAGGTACTTTGTAGTTGTACTGAGTATCAAAGATATTAGCAACTTTTACGTTTGTAGTCCGTTTGTTCATTGGTTCCCCTTGATTAGTCTCCCCAGGTGTGTCTTATCTCGTTAAGCTTGTTAGCCCCCAGTGTGTATATATAGCCCTAGTTTTTCTTTAGTTCCTTGTGAGTTGTTGAATGTAATGGTTGTCTGTTTGCCAGTCATTCTGTTGTTTGTTCTAGTTTTTACATGAAATACCAGCACAGATCCTTGCCTCTGCCTGTTTTCCGCAGCTTCTCCACAACGTTACAGTTTTTCAGTGGCATGTCTCTTTGACTAGTGCATCTTTGAGCCTATATTTAGTATAAGTAAAATACTTAAGTACTGTTAAAATCAGATACTCTAAGACTTTTACTCAAGTTGTTTTGGAATTGGTGACTTGTAACCTGTAGTGGAGTAATTTTCACTGTATGGTATCTGTACTTTTACTCAAGTATGGTTTTTAGGTACTCTTTACACCTCTGGTTTACTATAATTTCAGTGTCCATAATTGCGTTTCCAGGTAACAAAGACCAAGAAAGAAATTAAAAATAGACAGTAAATTTAATGAAATGAGACAAACATTGTATTTTCAATTATTAAGACACTATTCTCTGTGAAATTACTATAGGACAATACATAATTGGAAAAATGTTAAGAATTTTTCATTATGTAATAGAAAAGAATAAAAGATATAGTTCACTAAACACGTTGACCTTTTGTGACAACATGCCCCGATAGTGCCATATATGGCACAGTTTCAAAAAATGTAAACAGTTATGGAACACAAAACCATTCATAAAAGGGCACAATAAAATTAAAAGGTATATAAAAATGTAAAGCGAATATTGTAATGAATACTTATAAATGTATAACATTTTAAACACTTGTGACAACTTACACCAATTTGAGATTTATGAAAAATACCCTTATTTAGCCACATATTGTTTTCACTTACAATTGTAGAAAGAAAAAAAAAAGTGATTATTACATTTTATTTTGGAGGACAGAAATCAGATTTTTTTTTTAAACATTAAAATGTACTTATTTATTTATTTATTTTAACATAGGTGGGGTTCAAAGTTTTTTTTTTGTTTTTTTTTTACCAAAACATAAAAAAACACTGCTAAAGAAAAAGATTTATGAAAATGTATTTTTTTACTCAAGATCATTTAAGAACTGAATTATAGATATATGCTTATCTGATATGTCTATCTCTGCCTCTCTCTTGTCGTGTATCTCAATCAAATTCTTCAACATTCATTTTTATCAATTTTCATAGCATGAAAGTACCTCATTAGATTATATCATTCTGTCCTCGAACAATCCCTCACATCCCAATGAGTCGTAACTTCCCTGTTTATCGGTTCAATCGGGATTTGTCTAATGAGGCACTTGTCCTGTACGGCAGTCTGCTGTGTGTGAGTGTGTGCGCTGACGTAGAGGTGGGCTGGCAGAGAGTTAAGTGTAGTCTGAGTGCCATCAAGATAAGGCAAACATCAGAAGTCCTGAAAACAGTAGATAGCTCAGTCTGAGTACTGATGTGTACATGAGTGTCTTGTGTCAGATGATATCTCAGCGGATCCTCAGCGTCGGCTCACATTTTCATTCATTCTGAAAGCTCAAACTGATAGCTTCAGCAGAAAAGTTGTAAAGTGATTTCATGAATGAGGTATCACGACATCGCTTGGCACTCTCCAGCATCCTTTTATTTTTCGTCAGATTTGGAAGATCTGAAGCTGATCGCTGGAAAGCTGAGCACATATTGGACGGATCTTCTCCTCGAGCAGAAGAGTTGTGAAAGAGTGTTGCAGAAGAGCACCAGCAGCAGCATGGATTACTTTTTATTTCGACTCTTCTGTTCTTTGGCTTTGGCGTCGCTTCTAGTTCAAAGGTAAGAACTTGCTCAGTTGTTTCGTGTCACATTTAAACGATTGCATTCGTTTCTGCACGTGAATATTTACTGCACACATTTGCTCACAAACGTACACTAAATGAACTGCCATGATATTCTGTACTTAGGTGCATCATAAAATTTTCAAAAACAACAAAAGAAGTGTTTAAAGTTTTGTACATCCGTTTTTGGATTTACATCTTTTCACTCTTTTGTAATGTAACTAAAGTATTGTATTGTAAGCGTCATAAAGTGCTAAGAGTTTCATTTAATATCAGGGAATCCACGTATAGTTTGTTTGCAATTTATTACTTATGTTATTGTTTTTTTAGTTTGCAATTCAGTAGTTTATACACCGAGGTAAGTTTGTAGTTGCTCATATAGTTTCACATAACTTTTCTTATATGTGCTGTTATGGAAGGAGCTTTGCATCTGCTATTTGTCAAGTAAACTCTTTTGTAATTGTCTCAAATCAACCCTTTTTGATGCCATATTTTCTGCACGTTTATGGTATCTATTACCAGCGCATGGTGTATTTTGTAATAGTCATGAGCATTAGGCTCCTCAGTGGTACTTTTTTCACTTTTAGCAACAGCAGTTTTGTATGACCTAGTAATAAAGGATCATTTGTATATTATAAACACGTACACAATGCAAAAGAACATGGGGTATTTATTATTTATTACCTCTTTATTTATTACCTTTTTTCGTGCAGATGTATTTGGATACTTGATAAGGTTTCATTCTCTCTTCTAGGGCAGACTCAAACGAGATCCTGGGACTAAAGATCCCCTTTGACCCCATTCTCAATGCCAACACGGTGTGTTTGACCCTGCCCGGCCTGACAAAGAAACAGCTGGATGTATGTATGAGGCATCCAGATGTGACAGCCTCAGCCATACAGGGCATCCAGATTGCCATCCATGAGTGCCAGCATCAGTTCAGAGGACACCGCTGGAACTGCTCAAGTCTGGAAACCAGGAACAAGATCCCCTATGAGAGTGTTGTCTTCAGCAGGGGTAAGAAACAAAATGAACCTAGTGAACCCATGTCGAAATAGTGACTTTTTTAGTTTGTGAACATTTTGGGAAAATCTGGTTTGGTCTGTGCTTATCTTGGGGCTGGTGTGTAGAAGTACAAAAACTGAATTTTAAATTAAAGTTGGTATATGTACTCTATTAACAAACTAGGCTACATGTAAATTGGTTTGTTTAGCTGGAAATTGATCCATATTGGTGAATAAATCCTTGAAGTATGTATATTGCAGACACACATACATTTTTTATAGTAGGAAAGCTTTATCAGCCATAGGCATATATCACTTAAAGAGTGGATGTAAATATCCTGCAAGAGGGCTTCCCTGGCCAGCTAATGCATTTTACTCTGTGCCAGTGCAAGTGCTGTGAATTTGCTTTCAGCATTTTCCCAACCCTCAGTGGCAAAAGCATAAACCTGTTTAGTTAGTTTCCGTAACCCAAAGTGACAGTTTCCTTCAATCTTTAATTCATTTTCCCACTTCCTCCACCATCAGCGCAAACGGGCGTGCCTCTCACTTTAAATTATTTGTTAGATTGATTTGTTCCAGGTCTTTCGTTGGCTTGGAAGGAAATCTAAAACAGAATTTGTGTGAACACACCATGTCTGTGTCTTCTGGCTGCGCCTAAGTGCCGTTTGCCCCCCATAGAATCATGAGAGGATTGCACGGAAAAAAAGCAGCATCGGCTGGTGTCGTGTTTGTGCGCGTGTGTGTATTTCAGCATGCAGGGTTCCTCTGCGTGTGTGTATATGTCACTGTGGGTGGGTGAGTTAATAGGTGTGAGTTTCTGTGTGTTTTGAAATGATCAACTGAACATCATTCAGCTATCTCAGATCTTTGATCCGAGCCCCAAGGGCAGCTCTGCCATCAGCAAGCATTTTTGTAAAACACAGTGAATTCCAGACACTGACTGCTTCACACCTGATTTAAGTCTTAAAGGCTCATTAGTCATTTGTAATCACCAGAGATGGACAAAACAGGACACAGAGGTGAGGCGAGGCTGCATTCACAGGCCTAATAAGACAAGCATTAAACATGCTTTTTAAGCTGTAGACATGGGGTCATGGCCAGTTTAAAACTTCTGTTTTTCTGTTTCTCTTCAATGATTATTTATAATAAACCAACATTAGTGGTCACACGAATTCATATGAATGTAGACAATCAATGATGCAGAAGTAATAAGCTTTCATATTTTTATAGAGTTTCTTTCAGATCTTTGACATTAACCAAACCATTCTTTTTTCTTTTGATGATTTAAACATCAGAAATGTTATATGAAAGATGCAAAATTAATAGACTTTCGTTATGTGTGTACATACATATTATGTAAATAAATTGAATGGATATTTGACATTAACCTTTTATCCTTTTTTGATCATTTAAATGACGAATTAGGAATCTATCTATCTATCTATCTATCTATCTATCGAGAGAGAGATTCATATGCTTTCAGATTTTTGATTATTTAAATGGCAAGATAGTAATTTCATAGGCTTTAATTTTTTATCCTTTTTTTTTATAATGTTGTTTTTTCATGATTTAATGGCAAAAACACGAATTTTATATGTGTACTTAAGAGGGTCTTTTTATGCTGAAGAACTGCCCTTTGATTTTAGCAAGCAGAAGGAACTATAAACTATTTAGCCTTTATGGGCTCTTTCATGTTCCTGAGCATGGCCTTCTTTAATTCCCCATTTGCCCGAAAGTGATTCAGGAGAGTCTGCTTTTATGAGACCTCCATTTATTATTGTTTGAGACCATTAGTTTTCAACAAGCCTATAGCACATGCAGGCACCTTCTTCAATGTGGAAACCCTGGAGAGAAAAAAACACTGTAATTAAATATTCTTATACGAGAACAACAACATAACTTGCTACTGCTACATGTGGCTCTCATGTGTTCAAACGTATTTGCTGAGGAATTTCTTAAATCTTGTCGGAAAGCCTTAAAGTCTGCCGCACTTCAGGTCCAATACAGAGCGCAACGGATGAGAGCTGAAATCCAGATGAGCGGCATGTGATTAGTGCAGATCAAATGGCCGCTAACGGTAGCCAGGTTAATTTCAGCCACGTTTTTGAGCTCAGCATATAGCCTGTGCACAGATGTGCATGTCTGTGCTTAGCCACGCTAACCAGAGCCCTCCACACCTTCTCCATTGCTCCAGATTGTGCATGCTTTGGATGCTTAAAAGCAGCGCAGCATTCACTAGCTTTGTCCTGTGAGTTCTTTCTGCCACTTGTTGTTTGAAGGAATATACTGGTACTGCTGTCAAACATAAGGGCTCATGCGGTTTCTCCTCAAATACGATAGCATTCTTTTCCACAAAGCACAGAGAGAGCAGTTCCAGGGGCAAAGTGGGCAGTGGATAGACAACGTTTGAGCAAGGCTTGCCTGAATAATCTCTTGTATTGTCTCTTTGGCAGGTTTCAGAGAAAGCGCGTTTGCATATGCCATCGCAGCGGCCGGTGTGGTGCACGCCGTGTCCAACGCTTGCGCCATGGGCAAGCTGAAGGCCTGCGGCTGTGACGAGAAACGCCAAGGGGACGAGGAGGCGTTCAGGATCAAACTCAACCGTCTCCAGCTGGAGGCCATCAACCGGGGTAAAGGCATGGTGCACGGCGTGATGGAACACTTTCCCGCCGACACTCTCGGCCCCCAGGACTCCTGGGAATGGGGTGGCTGCAGTCCCAACATGGAGTTTGGGGAACGCTTCTCCAAGGAGTTCCTGGACTCCCGTGAGACATACAGAGACATTCACTCCAGGATGAGACTTCATAACAACAGAGTTGGCAGGCAGGTGAGAGACGGCGTTACGCTGGCTGTGTGTGTGATGTGTGACACTAAGCCTGAATGAATCAGCAGTGTTGGATTGCATTTCCAAAGAGTGCAAAGGGATCAACTTACACTCCCTTTCAAGTTGCGTTAAAACGCGGTGTTCAAAGATGAGCGCTTCTTTTCTACTGAGATACTATAACCGTGTCCCATGTACTATAGGAGACGATAGCGGTTAAGTTCCTCCTTTTGATGTACCTAGAAGCTACAGATTTCCTCCGAGCGGCGGTTAAACATGAAGGGACGCTCATGTTGCAGCTGTGCTCTTGAAAGCCTCATCCCTGTCCGTTTTGCCAAGCGTAACATTTTTGTTTGTGCCTTCCCTGAGTCGTGTGATCATTGGTTTTTCTAATGCAAGGCCCTGGCATTGCGAGTGATTTGTTGAACTTTTTGCCTGGGCTCCTGCCTGCGTCTAAACGTACAAGCTGGTGCCCCGTCTATGCTCAATTAGGTGCTCTCATGAATCTTTTCTGATCTCCACGCACCCACGCAACCACCTACCAACAGCAAAACACTTAAATGAGCAATAACTCCACTCGAGCAAAAGCAAACATGTGCTTCTCTGAAACGTGTTATCTTTGGATTTGGGAATGTTTAAAAGGCATTTAAGCTTTTTATCAAAATATGCCTTCCCTGGTGTTGCCTTTGATCAGTGAGTCCTTCCTGGTGGCAATGTGTGATGTAAGGGATCGAGGTGTTGTCTCTTTGCCTTTGTTGTACTAATTAGATAATAAGAGGCAGATTAGTGGCACTGTAGAGCAGTTAAGTTAAATGCACTGAGAGGAATAACAGGACATGGATAAGGTAAAGAACTGATGGATCCTAATGGCCTTTCTGAATCATTGTTTGTTACTTGTGTTTCATCAAATCAAAACTGTCTTATATTTAAGATCCTTTACTCTGCTTTGATAACATCTTTACACGCTCTGGATATTTTCCCAACTTCATGAGGAGCATTAAGAGCAGTGTTTCCAACAGACCTGAGGGATTTTTAAAGCTATCTGGCCACTTGTTGGTTGCTTTTCCTTCACTCTGTAGTTTAAGTTACCCATCCTAAAAACACGTTTACTTCTGTAAAGAATATCATATATAGGCTTTTTTTTTTTTTTTTTTTTTACAAAACTAGTTCCAAACATAAGCTTATAGACCACAGTTGTGTTAAGATCATGAGAAACATGTCCAAACTTTTCACTGGTTCATGTACATTCTTGTTTATGATTACTCAAGCAGTTGTTACACAAGTGTTCATAAATGTTAGACTTCTTAAATTAACTTCTTAAATTATGTAAGAGAACTGGAAAGAGTATGCTAACCTGGTTAGGAGTTGCAAGATGACTGCATTATGTAGACAGAGGCAGAAACCATGCAAAAAATAAGTTGGAATTTGCCTTTTTTGAATTTATTATGTATAATTTATTATTCCAGAGTGAGAGCAACTACTAAGCTTTTGAAAAAAAATAAAAATGTTTTCAGAGGGCTAGTACTACAACAGTGCATCAACTAACAGAGGTGGTGAAAAAGTACATGTGGACATCTTGGGTTTTGCAATTTTTCCACTGCCTCTGTTAGTTATTTCATTGTTGCTCTGATATAAAACTTTCTCAAAGAATCTCATGAGGCAAGACAGTTTGCTTGTGCTGTTTAATGTTATTTTACTGTAAATGTTTATCTCCTGAACATCCCATTATGCATAACTTACATTTTACTGATATATTCTTTTGAAAATATATAAATATTATAAATTCAAATCATATGAGTTACTGCATTTTGCAAAATAGCACAGTCTAACAGCAACACAAGTTATAGTTAAACTACAAATATTAGACTGTGCATGTTCGTCAACTATAGTGAAACAAAGTTTTGGACTTTTTATTTTGAACATAAGTTTATGGTCATAAGTCCATAAGATCATGAAAGTTAAGTGAATAAAATTTGTTGAAATAAACCTTGCATGAATAGCGTAATGCCATTCGTGTCATATTACTCTTGCAGGCCCACTATTGGCTAATTCAGTGGTTGAGGGCAGTCATTTTGGTTTGACATTGCTGTTGGCATTACTTCACAACACTTAAATGTCATTTCAGTCAGTACTTACTGTAGGAATTAGACAGTATTTGCTGAAACTTATTTTCAACTTCATTAGATAAAGCTCTGAGTTACTGTTGTTGGATTAGAAGTGTTTGTACTATTTCTCTTCTTGTAATCCTGAGGTAACATTTTAAATTTGGCAGGCACTTTTATCCATAGAAACTTCCATTGCATTCAAGAGATACATTTTTACCAGTTCATGCATTCCTTGGGAATCAAAGCCATGACCTTGGCACTCCTACCGCTACGCTCTACTGATTGAGCACTATTTTAAGAGTTTCACTATTGCTTGTAACTTCAAAATTAGCCATTTAACCCTCATGTGGTGTTCGGGTCCTTTTTGCTCTGTAACCTCGTAAGTGTGATAGGGTTCTGAACACAACACAAGGGTTAAACTGCTTTTGGTGTGGCTGCTCCTCACACAATGACAGCTCATCAGCTGTGCATTTTAGACGTGGGAGGTAAGATATCATCATGAATTAATCTGTTGTCACTCTTTATCAGGACGGTACAGAGCTGAAGTGTAAATGACCATGATAAGCTCAGATGGGTTTCACTGGCAGGTTCACATAGACAGAGTTGCAGATTGTTCATTGTTTGCTGCTTCCTCTTCTATAATTTGTCTCTGTATCGTTCCATCAGTTTTCTGGTTCCCTTGATTATGCAGACAAAACATACTTGGTCAGTCCCAAATAAATTAACAGATGTGTTTGCCATCTAAAGTACTTCTACTAATTATCATGCCCAATTCTGTCTCGCTCTATATGCTTAGGCACATTGTTCTAGAGACTGTACATTTGGTATAATTCTAGAATCTTTGTTATTGATGAATTATGTCACAGTTTCGTGATTAATAATTATGATAATTACCATGATCATTGTAGATTTTTTTTGGCAAAAGTCACCCATTCTTAGACTCAGAGATGACACTTCAAAGGATCTTTATTGTTATCAGTTTCTAAACTGATTAATTGTTATTTATATTGGCTGATCTATAAAGGATGCTGGAAGTTCAGGATTTCTGTCTGAGAAGCTCAATTAGGAGGTGTGGCGTTTGATCAAGCTGCCAGCAAGGGTGTGATGTACAGAGAGACGCAATTTTTCAGGAATATTTCTTCTGCTCCTGCCAGTAAGCCTATTTGGCATCCAAACCTGATTGTCAGAAAGAAACGTTGCTGCTACCGAAATATGTTACTGTTGGCAGGTTTTCTTGAGTCAGTGTCATCGAGATGAGAAAGAAAAATACCAAAATCCTTCATCTTCCATCTTTAATTAAACTCATTTTCTCAAAATTCATGATATATGTATGTTTTTCTCTTTTTAGCCCATTGTCTTTGGCAATTGGGTCCCATAATTTTGGCAGATGAGTGATGTGACATAGGAGTCCCGGCCAGGTTGAAGGGGACACGCTCTGTATCACAGAGCTTTTTTTATTTGCAAGGTTTGTGACCCAATATTCCCTCACCTCCCTCCCCAGGAAAGGTAGTCACTTGTCGAGGAATGTAGTGATTTTTCTGGGATGTACATGTCGCCTCATGCCCACCCTCTGGTTCTCACGACGTTCAGTCTTGTTAAAAGCTCTAATTAGTGGCCGCTGGCTATTTGGAAACAGATGTTTCAAGCCAGCAAAAGATTTTAGACATCAAACACAGCGGGAAGTAGAAAGACATTCGCCCTTCCTTCCCCAAATACAACTTTAAACAATCTGTCACTGGCCAGGGCAACACAGAGGGGGAAAAAAAGGAAACTTCATGGCGAGGATCGATTTAATTGTATTGTTTTAGAATTTGCCATTCACTGCTTCTGGCAGCATCATGTGGACTGGCAGGGCAAAAACAACAGGGCATGTTTTTATGTTTGCAATAGTTGCCGATTACATGGCAATGTCTATAATGGGGTTGTACATTATTTTTTGCATGTTTTCATTGGAGCTCCTTCCACTCGGTTGGAAAGCCAGGCAGCGTTTCTACTTTTAGAGCAAAGCAAGCAAAGAGCAGGAGACGGTACAGAAACACAGTATATAAGAACAATGTTTTGACCTAAATGTATTAGTGACATTTCCTCTACATTTCTTTGCTATATACACCACACATGATTTAAATGTAAACATGTTTAATTGACCAAATACATCACAGTCTGTTTGCGCATCTATCCGAGACATTAATAAAGACGTGTGTTGGGACATTGAGGTTTTGGTGGAACGCCTCCTCTAAAACATCAAAGGAACCAAGCAATACTCATTCAGCAATTCATCAAGAGCCATTAGATGAAGGATCATGTTGTAAGGCACCCTGTCATCATTTTGTCCTAGATCTTAAGTGGACTTATAGCCTACCTAACGGTGTCTTACTGCGACTACAAGCCCTGAACACAAAAGTGCTCCACATATGATTGTCTCTGTTTGTGGTGACAGACACTAATATGTTCCTGCTTTTTTGGACTGGCATACAAAGATTTTAGACATTAATGTTGCTGTAATGTAGTGTTACTGACATCATGAAATAAAATTGACCTTTAGATTGAATGGCAACATTCTCACATTTCACAAAAATGGCAAGAAATTGGATTGTTAGAATTAAAGGACAGACTTCAAAGAAACCAATAATGCAGTTTTTAAGCCCCTTGTGTTACCTGTTGTCACTTGTACAGGGGGTGCTCGCTGTAGTGCTTCTTAAGCTGTTCAGCTGTTTCATACATAGATGCTTTTGTTCTCAGATCAACTTTATCTGCAATAGGTTTACAGTAAATTGAAGGAATATGAACACTGCCATGTGGAAACTCTTTATCAGAAAGGAAAACTGCCTTGCTGCCATATAGCAATTCTGTACCACATTGGAATAGCTGTGATGCATTTCCTCATTGGGAATTTCTATAGATAGTGACATCAAGTATATTAGTGCAATTATTTATTTAAATGTCTATTTAGATGTGTATTTATTTAAATGCACAAATAATAAAATAAGTGTGCTTATGAAACAAATCATTATTAAATTATTTGTTTCATGTGTTCAGAAAAATGTGCACTTATTTTTTACAGAAAAGACCAGGAAGAAGAGTACACAACTGACTAATGCTGAGCATGTTTTTAAAAGGAATAAATGGCAATGATTCACTAATTTAACTGGAGTTTGAAATGTACTGTATAAATATCTCAAATTATTAAAGGAACATGAATTTAATTCGTTATTGGGGAAATGTTGCCACATGGAAACTCTGTAATGGAAACTAGTAAGAGACAAAAAAAAAGTTTTTCTTAAAGAAGTATTAATATTTATTCTATCAAAATGTAATAACTTTCTCCACTTGTTAAATGCGCAGAAATGTGAAAATGGTCTTGTTTGAAAGAAGAGATCCTAATCTAAAAGAAAATATAATGTATATAGATATTTGTGGCTGTTTGCGGCTGACTGAAGCAGTGCTACGAGTATAAATGTAAATTCGCTCAGAGGTGACCAAATTTTACATCGCGGTTCTATCGAAGATAATTCGATCTGTGATTGTCACACAATTAAATAATCTACATCGTCAAATTCCTGAGAATGAGAGCTTTCTTGTGATATATGACTTGACTTTTTTGTGAAAAATATATAAAATACACATTCTTCGTAAAAATTATTCGCAATGGTTAGGCGGAAATTCGTGTGTGGGACGAATACATTTCTAAGCTTAATTTTACTGCTTTATGAATATAAAAACCAAAAGGAATGGTATTCTTTGTAAAGAAGACACTCCAAGCTTTCAAATGAACCCATATATGGGCTGATACCATATAAGGAAGGCTATGTAAATGAAGCATAAACATTTTTAACGTCATTTTGGACCCGTATCCGGGTCCGCAGAGTTTAACTGGTTTTAAAAGGCAGCATGACAGAGAAAAGTCATTTTAATCCACAATATCATAGCTTAATATTTTTCACCCCAATGAAATCTTGATTAACAAAATAAAGTCCCACTCAGAAATGCAGCACATTAAGAAAGTTAAATGCATTGCAAATGCTGTTTCAGTTTAATAGTATTCTTGAAAATGTTCAGTTGTATCAATGGCTTGATTGACAGATCCCAAATAATTGAATATTATTGTAAAAGCTGCTTAGCTTAAATGTTAGTGTTTGCATTGTTGATGTATTGTGAAGGAAAAAGCATCTGACTTGAGGGGCTGTGCAATTGTTTTGCTGTATACTGCCTGTGGCCCAAATGTGCTACCAATGTGTTTTACTCGATCTCAGTATGGTGCCAGTTTATGGGCTAGCCTGTCTCACTGTTTCTTCAATTAAAGTGGCCCAGGTGTGGCTCTCAATTTGCTCTGCACCAATGAAATTACAGCACACCCTTCAAAACATCCACATCCACTGCATGTCGGAAAAGAAAATGTGCAAATTTATAGGCCCTAATATGTTTTGCTTGCAGATCCATTTATAGTGGCTTCTGCTGTGTTACTGTATAGCTTTTGGAGCAGCACATGTTGCTGTACACATCAAATGCTGATGAATTACTGCAACTCTTCTTCCACTGTGAATCTGCTGTTGCCAAAGAATTGTCAAACCGAAAGATTTGCTCTCTGTAAGGTTGAAATATGACTTTAGGTTTGTTCTGTGCTGACACCCTCTTCAGATTTCCCGAATATCCCGTGATTGCATGCGGTTGCGCTGTAAATGTATGTTCCTCTGCATATAAAGCACTGTATCCCTATAGAAACTGTAAGATACGTTGAAACAAATGTGTCGATAAAGCCTATTGTTTCACAAGTTTGATTCTATGCCAGCAGGGCAGTGCAGAGACTTGACAGGCTTTACTTTAAGGATGTTAATCTGTTCATGGCAGACACAGCAATGAGCTGCGCTTCCTGCACTTCATCTGTAGCTCCTCAGGCTAGACGGTCTGCCAGGCTTCAGTCAGATGCTCCACCTCTCCACACACCCGATAGATTACCGATAGATAGCCACTTAAGCAGGGCAGCAACTTCCAAGAGAGCACTTTCTGTTTCTTCCGCGCACCCACACCACTCCTGCCCTTAGGTGCTGAGTCCAGGCAGAGGAGGAAGAAGAGCAATCAGACCCTGAGATCTTCCATCCCATCCCTGTAGCTTCCTTAGCATGGGCCGCACATGGCAAGAGCAGGCAGGTCCACTTCCTAACTGCTGGAGGTGAGACATTTAAATTCCCGTCAGGTTTTCGGCACTCAAAGCAAAAGGATTTGAATATCCTTATTTGTCTGTACCCACATCACATTAGCCCTCAGGGAACTGATTTGGCTTCGGCTACAGTCTCTTGAAACAATCCCGAAACGACCTTGAAACGATGAAAAGGCTGGTGCTACACAGGATTAATCCTTGTTTATGCATCACTGAGGGTTAATTTGAGTGCCACCGGGGTGTTCACCTCAGACGGAGCACGATCAGCCTGAAATTCTTGTCTATGTTTTGTAAAAATAGTCTTGTAGTACCTGATTTGCCATTGTGGGCATATTGTTGTGATTGATCGTTGTTATCTTTGGCCTCAATAATATCTGTTTCATATCTGTCTCTCTACTCTTTGAGCCCATTCATATAAAACAGACCTGCTCCATTTGCATGTGTACCTATGGTGGCTAATAGCTTGAAATAGAAACCACCGGCATGCAAACCGTATAGCCTGAAGTATTCACAATCTTCAGGGACAGGAGATGTCTGCTTTTGACAACTACTGAAAGTGACCTGCGACTCGAGGTGAACGACAACAATTATCCGTCAAATATCAGAACATTTGATTTTAGTAGTCTTCGCCCCTGGAGGATAAAAAAAAAGTTGTTTTGAGTCATTTCAAAAATTTAAAAAAATATGTCCTGGATTGTGACGCCATAGGAGGGGGAAAACTGAAGAAAGAAAAACACAAGCCATGGCTGAGTGACATGAAAAAGCTCAGCTTCATTTTGAACAGTGAAACCTAATCCGTTGAGTTTTGACAGACAAAACTCAACTTATCTCTATAAAGATGTTCAAATTGTGTTTTGTCCCGTGGTGAGCGCTAGGAAGCCCGAGACAGTGTGAAATGTGGGATTGCTAAACCTTAATGTTTGTGCTAGTGTTGTTGATATGGATGGGTGCTGGGGCATCTGTCAGTAGTGAGGGTGGCCCCTCTTCCTCTTGGTAATTGGATCTAAAAGTTTATAGCTGGGGATGACAGATGAGTGCGTTGTTGAGAGAATGGGAGGTCTGAACTTGTGAGTCAGGTATCCTCATCTCCAACTCTGATATGTCATGTGGTGAAACATTAAATAAAAGTCATTAAAAAAGTTTAAAACCTCATTAAGTATATTTTGGCATAATCATTTATTATTTTCTAATATAAAATATATTAACAAAAGTATTTGAAAAAATGTTGTTAGCCAAATCATAGTCACGCGGTCCGACCAACATGTAGAAACATGCAGAAAATAGGAACTAATATATGGAAAGAGCCCATATAGACCCTCATGAAAACTAAATAAGCTTTATGAATTTATTCATGATATTTAATATTTTTACCTATTAATTAGGTTCTCATAGATCTAATATATGTAATATGAGATGTTGCCATCAACAGTTCACTGTTATGAAAAGCAAAATAAAGATTTTAAAAATATATATTTTTTATTTAAAAAAAAAAACATTTAAAACCTTTAAAAATAATTTTCCTTACTGTTTACACCCTTAAACGTCATTGACTCATCTATTAATATCTGTATAATTTTCCATTCATCACAAATCAGTGATTCATATAATAAAAGCTAAGAGGATTTTTTGCTAATGCAGCAGCTTTAGTCATTGCATTGCAAGGTCTAGATTGCCAACTATGGTCTAGATGCTGCGGTTTCCAGATATTAACGTCTTCCTCGTCTGTTTTGCTTGTGTGCAGGTTGTGGTGGACCACATGAGGAGGAAATGCAAATGCCATGGCACATCAGGAAGCTGTCAGCTCAAGACCTGCTGGCAGGTGACTCCAGAGTTCAGAACGGTGGGCTCGCTGCTGAAAGAACGCTTCAATATCGCCACGCTAATCAAAGCCCACAACAGAAACACGGGTCAGGTGGAGCACGCCCACCCGACACACCGACGGAGAGCCAATGCGAATGATCTTGTCTACTTTGAGAAGTCCCCGGATTTCTGCGAGAGGGACCTTGGGTCGGACTCTGCCGGGACGCAGGGCCGGATCTGTAACAAGACCAGCCAGGGAATGGACAACTGTGAGAGCCTGTGCTGTGGCCGAGGCCACAACATCTTACAGCAGACTCGCAGTGAACGCTGCAATTGCAAGTTCCACTGGTGCTGTTACGTGGTGTGTGAGGAGTGCAGGATAACAGAGTGGGTCAGCGTCTGCAAATGAAATAAGCAATCATCTATTAAATGTACAAAAACTAACGTTAAACATAGGGAAAGACTGAGAAATCCCTCCCTTTTGCAATGGACTGCCATTTCCATTATTCGAATGGAAAGCACAAAAGTAGACTGAGATGAATTGAGTACTAGAGAAGTGTGCACGTGTTTGCACACTGCATGGGTCCAAGCACAAGATTTCAGACTGATTTTGGACTTGCACTGCATATATTTTCAGAAAGTATTTTTAATTTAAATAAATTAAGAGTATGGATATATTGTTGAGTTTATTGCCAACAGAGCACTCATCGACACTACGTGGTGTTTGTTTTGTTTCAGTTTTTAAAGAATTCAATGGCTCATAGTCCTGTAATATAGCACCAAGCAGACGCATGGGATTCCGGTACTTAAAGAAGAGAAATAAATATATCTATATATAAATATAAATACCTTTGCACAGAGCCATTTTTTTTAGAAGAGTTTACCAAATAAACTCTCGAGTATAAAAACGGTATCATATACCAGTTAATATCAATTCAAAAAGGCCAGCATGTCTTGTTTAAATTTCCAGTGATTGTATGTATATATATATATATATATATATATATATATATAAAACCACTTTAATGCTGGTAAAAGTGTAAACTGGTCTTCAAAGGCTTTTTAAGCACAGTCAAATTAATGGATTGCAAGCTGTGGATCAGTCCTGGTGACCAGCAGAAATGACAACACTGTTACATGGATCTGGACATTTGTTATGGACAAATCTCATGAAAAACAGATTGTAAAAAGGATCTGAGGAGACTACATGTATGGAAGAAGCTTGACTAAACCTCTAAAGATGCTTGTGTGTACTGTATGTTGTTTCCCTGCAAACTGTTGGCTGTGCCTCTGTTCACTGTAACAGGAACATATTCACCAGAGCTTTTAATGTTAGCCAGTAGATATTTAGACATATGTATAATCACGTCCTGATCACCACACTCGTAATGTGCTAGTTATAGGTCCCCTCAACTCACCAAACTTTATATAGAAATAAAATATCTCAATTTCTGCCATAGTCAAGTGTTCAGACATGACTATTCAACATTCAGAGTTGTCAGATTGCTTGTAGTCTAACATAATATCTTACATAAAGTAGTAAAATATCAGTTGATATTTTATGAAAATAACTGTTCATGGCCAGTGTAAGAAACTTCTATATGTTTTAGATTTTTTTTGTTGTTGTTGTTTAACAACATTTCTGCAAAAATCATTACTTTGATCAATAATAATTACACATACAATAAGCTTTTGTACACTTTTGCCCATCGGAACCATTTTTCATAGTATCTGATGAAAGTAAATCATAATTACTCACATTTTAAAGGGAACTCCTACCAGTAATTTTAAACTTTGTCCCATAATGAAAGAAAATTGTTTTTTGTTTGTTTTAATCTGCTAATTTTGTTCTGTTTTTCTGTTTTGCGTTGTTATTGTATTTATTTATTTGTGTGATTGTTCTCATGTTAAAATATATGCCAAAACATCAAAAGTGCATTTGTCAAAATATACCGAGTCAGTTGAGTTTTGAGTTGTCAGAGTTAAGTTCCTGTTAACGTTTAATTTAGTTTGATTGTTTGCACATTTAGACCAATTATTCTGGAGAAAATGACTGACATGAAATACTGTGCGGGGTGAGCGCGATTATATGCATTTTTTATTTTAAATGGTATAATTTTAAGTTTGAATATATAAGTTATTTTATTTTGTGGATAACTTAATTTTTGTAAAACAATAAAGAACTTAATTATAAATGGTTAAATAGTGATGTTGACATTCCTGCATACTAGCTTTCACATTTCACCTGTTTTGCGTGTGCAGCAGGAAGGAAGAAAACCACACATTATACAGGACTGATCTGTTGGTCATCATGCAGACCAATATACCCTATCGTGCATGTTTTTTAATTTATGAAAGTCGGGAGAGAGAGAGAGAGAGAGTGCCAAAGAAAATTATAAATCATTTCTTCTGTTCTCTGGCAAAAGTAAACTATTTTTCATTTGTGAACTGCATGCATGAACAGTGAGGACAAGTATGTTGTTGCAGCCTGCAGAGAGATGCCTCGGCTTCAGTCAGTCGACAGCCATTTAAAGAGTAGAAAAACTGATCATCTCTGCTTTTATATAAACATGTTGCAGCATAAATTAGACGAGTAACCCTTTTAATCATTAACTGCCATAAAGAACATAGTAAAGTCATAACTCATAAAGAATATCATAAAGCTCCATAAGAGACAAGAAATGCACAAATAAAAGTGTACAGGATAATCTATACTGTGCAATCATAATTCTAATCGGCAGATAGGTGCACATTAATATCTGGCCAAACAAGACAACTCAACTGATTGTATTAAACAAAATACAGAAGAAAATCCTAATGTTCTGTTGAGATTAACCGTATGTTCTGTATTCTGAGGGCCAAAACGCTAAATAAAAACAGCAGTTTTTAAAACTGATTACTTTAATTAGCATTTCATTTTGTCAGGACAGAAGACATTTGAAGTGTGTGATCATGTTGTTTTATAAATATATAATATTTAATAAAAACATTTTAATTCTGATGTCATATGTCTATGTGCGCAAATTAATTTGTTTACAAAAATTATCCACGAGTATTAAATGCAATTAGAGTTGATGCCCTGATTTGTTACAGGCTAAACAAAATTCTACACATTGAAGTTTTATTTTTGCACTTCAGGTTGAACTAAGCTGAAGAAAAAAAACATGATTTATGGTACTGTATTTACAGTATATTTGCACTGACAGTCAAATTCTTGGCTGACACTTTCATACCCATGTGACTTCCTAAGAAAGCGCTCATTTGCATATATTGTGTCTTGTATATCATTCACTAAAGTGTTGTTTTCTGTGCGGTTGAAGAGCACGCTCTGTGCAGGAAGTTGACGCTTAGGGACACGTAGAGAAGTTTGAGAAGACATTGAGGAAAAAAGAGGCCAGCTGGGGAAAGCAGCCGAAGGAAAACAAGCACCTCAGTGCCAATGCCTGATGTGAAATAAATGTTCTGCGTTGTTCCCCAAGGGTGGATCACGTCAAGCTGATGTGATGGGCCAGTCTCTACAAGCACAGGACAGAACAGACAGAGAGACTGTACACACCATGCAAAGCTCAGAATGACACAGTTTTTATTGCAGCCAGAGAGAAGTCATTATTATTTTGTTAGCTGAAGCAAAAGCATGACATGCGAGAGGCAGAGACCAAACCGTGTGTATTGAGACCTGTACACCATTTGGCCATGGTTGTTTGCTAAAGGAATTATGATCTTGAGAGTCAAAGACTCATTTAATTATCTGTTTGCAAACATAAGTGAACTTTGACCTCCCTACATGCTCAGAGACCACACATGAATGTTTGAGCAGGTATTGGTTTGCAGATACATGAGGAATTCAGCATGAAAAGATCCTGTGCAGGCAGATGAACACACTAACAGGCCCTGGGTGGTGGTTTACCCGCACTTCACCAGATGGAAAATGACTGTCTGTTCTTCAACTGGTGTCATTATAAAAATAAAGTCAGTGTGATACAACTGTCCTGATATCTTGAAGAAAAAAAAGAAAATCAATTCTTGAAAATAGGTAGTTTGCCATCATTTATTAATACTATATATCATATATCTATAAGGTTGTTAATTATCATGTGGTTCATTTCCTTAAAAGCTTAATAACAAATTAATAATAAAAAATGTTTCTAATACCATTTAAATGTTTGTGTGTGTGTGTGTGTGTGTGTGTGTGTGTGTGTGTCTGTGTGTGTGTGTGTGTGCGTGCGTGC
>NW_015537975.1:280883-354107 GCF_001515605.1 Sinocyclocheilus anshuiensis | reverse complement strand
GTGTGTGTGTGTCTGTGTCTGTGTCTGTGTGTGTGTGTGTGTGTGTGTGTGTGTGTCTGTGTGTGTGTGTGTGTGCGTGCGTGCGTGCGTACCGGTTTGGGTGGTTTATGAGGACACAATTTTGTATAATGACATGGGTATGACATAGATACTGCAATGTGAAGGTGGTTTATGAGGACAAATAAATAAATATATAAATAAACAAATAAGAATAATTAATATCTGTACACTAAACTGTTGTGTACAGAACATTTCTAAAAACTTGTTTTCCGTCAAGATTTTTTCTATATCACAGATACTCTTATTTGTCATTGTACCTTTAATGTTGCTGTCAACATGATTATTGCTTCGTCTATAATAAATATTGACGTCATAATGCAGAGGAAATCAGCCACATTCCTCTTTTATCAATGCTATCAATCAAAGTTTTTCTTGTGATTGTGCATAGTAATTATATTTGGTAACACCCTTTGTTTGAATGTCAGACTCTGCGTGCAACAGCTGCCCCTGAAATTCTGTGGTTCTGTGATGCGTGTGATTTTGTGAACATTCAAAATGAACAGGCAGGATTGAGCTTGTTTAAGATTTTTTCTTATTGTATAGCACACCCACCCCACCACTATCCAGTTTTGGTCTATTATACACTCATTCAATTCTCAACAATATTTGCTATTTGTCATCAGTTTGTTCTTTAATTTTTCAACTGATCTCAGGGTTGCAAAGCACATCTTAAAGGGTTAGTTCACCCAAAAATGAAAATTAGCCTATGAATTACTCACCCTCAAGGCATCCTTAAGTGTAAATGACTAATGACTAACTGTGCTAACATCACAGTTTGATCCTTATGATTATTTTAATAGGCCACATCAGTGTGGCAGGGTTTTTGAGGCAGCGAGAGGGATAATTTGCGCACAGTTTTTATGAAATATTGAGACTGGCCCAGCAAGTACATGCTTTTAACACCATTTGCAACATGTTTGGGGTGACCTTAGGCAACACTGCCAACGCATTCACTTCCATTTTCAGAAAGAGAAGATGTGAAGTGGCGCTTTCCCCAGCAACTGCTCCACTTTACTCTCAGATTAGGCTCTGTGACAGCTGCCTCACAAGTGCGGAGATGGGGAACGACACTGGAAGCCATTCTTTGAAATATTGATAAACAGGGTTAAATATTTCCACGTCGCTCGTGCTATAAATGGATTTGAGCCAGCGAGCGACGCTCTGCTTCCGGCCCCATGCGTAAAACCTTTAGCTCACAGTCTACCCACTCCTGTTCCTCGGTTCCCCCGCCTGTCTTTACAGCAAATCTGGACTTTATTTAAGTGCGCCATCTGTACTGAGCCGTAGTGAATACTGCATGAGCTCTGTTTCTCATAGGCTCCTTAAGTCACTTGTTGCATGTCTTAAAGAACATCACGTTCTTCAGGCGCACAGCGGGAGAGCTGCGATCTGACAGAGACACAAACTGTTTTTTCCCCTTCCAGGTCCGGGGATTTCGTGTCTTTCTCAGAACTTTGAATATGTCGCCTGGTGTGCCGAGATGTTAAAATGGTAGCTGCGGGTTTTAATGGCGACTGGTAACAGCGCAATAACATATCACTTAGCGGAGGCAAAACCACATTTGTTCACGTTTTTTTTTGCAAGTGTTTACTTCCTCTTAAAGAACTATAACAAAAGGCTTTATTTTCATTGACCAAATATTTATCCCGCCCACACAGCAGGATATCAATGAGCATAAGACATGGAACATGTTCATCTGAAAGGACCAGATCAAAAGTGGTCCATGTTCTTGGAGAAAAACAAACAAACATTTTTTTGGGTCCCTCGACTGGAGAAATCCTTGTTTTACAGCCTACCCAGCCCTGTTTTATATAATGCAGCAGATGTGGTTGCCACTTTACTACTACACTCATTTTTGAGGTCCTCGTAGATCATCTGCTTCCATTTTTTTGCAGGTGAATGACCGTAGTGAGATGAGTTACATCAGGTTTGGTAGCTGCAGATCACTGAGTTTGAACTACTTGTTAGTATTCTGGCTTAAAATGTTGCAAAAAGGCATCTATTTAATTTCAGAATACAAAAAAATACAGATAATCTCTTTCTAGATTTCCATCCCCACATATTTGAAGCTTAATGAAAAGAAAAACACAGTGCGTAAGGTAAGGAGGTTTATCTTTTTTCCTTTCAGGAGAGCCTTTCGAAGATCTTTGAACAATTTCACCCTTGATTGCTCTAAAATGCCTAACATACCTAAAATACCTACTAATGTGCCAAAAGAGCCTAATATCAAAAACAGGCCTTTATCACAAGCTCGGCCACATATTTTCATGCATCTATCTGGAGGTTAGCATGCAGACGGCTGGAATAGCGGGGCCTCCCACCATCTCACCACATTCTGACATATTTAAATACAGTCTTTGAAAATGTTTACTCATGGTCATCCTGGAAATCAAGTGTTCTTGTCTATGCCCCTTGATTTACCTCTAAGCTCCGACCCTCTCACAGTGACACTGGGCTCTACAGCTTTGATCAGAGTTATCTGCACTAAATGAGTTAAATTGCTGCATCGTCAACCAGCCTTTAAAACTTCTAAAGAGTATAATTAGCAATTCCAACATTAATAACATAAAAAGTAGAAGCAAACTTACCCTTTAATCTTAAGCTCCACAAACGTTTCTCTTTTTTTTCTCCTCCTCCTTCCCCTGTCCTCTCTCCTCATCCATTTTTTCAGTGACTGACCCAAACAAGCCACAAGTAAGCTTTATGGTAGGCCTATATTAGATGAGACCATCTGAGTCGTTTTATTGATAGTAAGGAAGGAAAAGTTTGAGATACATCAAGAAAGGAGACAAGAAAGAACAAATCCAGTGACAGTAAATGGACATTTAAAACCATCAGATTTCACCCCAAAAAATCCTTTATTAGTCAAGCATTTGACTGAACTGGTGTAATACAACCTCAGTATAGCCTCAGTTAAAATCAACTTTTTATCTTAAATGCACACAATGCAGCGGCAAAAATACTTGAAAGGCAAACAAACACTGAAGCAAATTGCAAAACTCTTCTGCAATGCTGTCTTTGAGAGAAAATGTTTGTTCCTTCAGTCAAATGCCATATTTACATACAAATGAATGTTCCTCTTTTTGTGGCCCCCTGACACAACATCAAACAAGATAGCTTGGTATTATAGAGATATAGTGAATAGACCATTCATCTCTACGTGGTTTCCCAAATGTATGTTTGACTTAGAAATTATGACATGGTACTGAAATGACTAAAACATCAAACCAAACCAACTAATTCAATTGAACAAAGCAAAATCAAATTAGATTTACTTTCTTTCAAAGGTACTATAATATGCATCAGATTATTGCATTAGCAGAGCATGCAAATAAAAATTCACTCAAGACTTGTGCAACTGTTTGCTTAGATTAATATTTTGTCAGTCTGTTGGATGTGAAGGCTTTGGCCTCAGTGAGTGTAGATTCGATACACACTAATCAGTTATACTTCCAGTCCTTTGTTAAGAAAAATAGCTAGAGCCCGAGGCCAGTTCTGCTCGCAAACAGAAGTTCAGCATGCCGTGCACAGACCTGCCGTGCTAAGTATGAGGATCATTCCTGGCATTTTTCCTCCTGTTTTCTGTGTCTGTCTAAAACTGTGAACAGAATGAAATCAAATACATTATTTCACACCATTTTTCCTTGGAAGCTGTCGATCTGTGAAAGATCAGCACCGAGTAAAATACATCTGTAGAGAAGGTGAACAAGGATCACTGGGTTTGTAGATTTGTGTTTAACGTGGAACATATCTATTCATGCATCTTTGAAACAAGTAAATCAGCTGCAAACATTAGCTCGTCCTATCATTACCTACAGGTGGGTTAGCATGGAATGTTCTTAACTTTCCCTCCCGACTCGAGCCGCTCATCTGAACCCTGATTCACAGTGGAGCTGCATGACGATGTGTGTCACATCAAACCCTCTCTTAAGCTTCATACGCTTGCGCTCCAAAAACACGGGAGTGAGAGAGAAGAAAAATAAAAGAAGATGGAGAGAGAAAAGGAGGAAGAGAGAGAGGAGAGGGCAAATTGGAACATGTCTTAGGGGGAGTGCCGGAGCCTCTCTGTACTTTAATGTTATAACCTGCCTGATCTTAAATGTTTGTCCTTACATCAAAAAGTAATAGAGACCATAAGTGCCACAAATGCCATCTTAGCCTTCAGAAACAGAACCATCATTAGGTAGTGATTAATGACCTTCACATTTGAAGAAACCCGGTGACTTTTTACTCTTAAAGGGACAGTTCACTCAAAAATAAAAATTGTGGTGTTATCATGAATTGTTAATTTATGGCTTTCTTTCTTCTGTGGAACTCAAAAGAAGATACTTTTAAAAATGCCAGTTTTTTTTAAAGTCTGGTGTTTTGGATAAAAAAACATTCTTCAAGATATCTTCTTTTATATTCCACAGAAGAAATAAAGTCATATAAGTTTGAAATGACACATGAGGGTGAGTAAATGATGACAGAATTTTCATTTTTGGGTGAACTGTCCCATTAAATCTCTTCAGTTTGTGATGTGGGGTGGGTTTTTTGTTTGTTTGATATATATTGTGCATTTTAGCGCTTTTATTCTTACATGATAAAACATAAAAAGATGTTTCAGGCCTCTCACTCCCTTGCAATAGGTGCCAACTAGAGGACCTGAGCCTTTTGAAACAATGTATGAGGGCCAGCTGCACCTCTCAGGGTTATGACATAAGGGTATTCTTTTACACAGATAAACAGAGCACAAAGAAGCTGAATAAGTTAGCTTGAAGGCGTTACAAACAGACTGTGACACAGGTATACGCTTCATCCTCATGTGTCAACCACAACTGAGCGCAGATACCTCCCGTGTCCTTTTGACTGATGGGATACGCTTAGTCTTAATTGACATTTTTGCATTTTGACTAGAGGGCTAGGCAGTGAAGTCACTTGTGGGATTTTACTACGATGGAGAAATCCTGCCCACAACTCCTTCACTACCTCTGCAGGTTTCATTGTCTAGCGGTTTGGACACATGGAAATGACTGTTATTTGCTATTTGGATGATGTGGTAAAAAAAATGGAAAGCCTCTCCACCCCCAAAACCATTACAGAGCAAGTGGTTGCCAATGATAGCTAATTGTCCAATCTTTTTTCTGAGGGAAGTCTCCCTTTTTAGGTTCTCTCTCTGTTCTCCCCTGCCAACTCGGTGGTTGAACATGAAGACGAGTGAGTCACTGTGCATTCTTTGGATGTTCAGTAAGAAACAGGCAGTAATGACACACTGCCTGCATGAGAGTGTAATAAAACCAAAACAAGAAAAAAAACGAGGAGCGTCTGTGTGAAACGTGATTAGGAGAGGAGAATGGGGACACCCTTTGAAGATTTTAATCAGTGGTTAACGTATTGGAAAACGATTCGTAAGGCATCCCGCAAAGCGCCGCCATTCCTATTCCTCCCTGAATATTACAGTTTATCCAATTTGCCACTAATGCAAGAGAAAAAAATGTTTCATGGACAGGAATGTGTTTAATTATGGAGAGCTTGAAGTGTGTGCCAGAAGCGAACAGAAGCAGTGTGAGGGCCTGCAGTAAAGGAGTGTGAGTGATGAATGCTGTGGGGCTTCCCACACTGAAAGAAAAACATGAGTCAGTGTGCAAATTACTAAATTATGAAGAACTTGTGGATGAAGCAATGTGGATTATATCAGCTCAACAAGTGAGTGAGTAAATAGGACAATGAGTGACCTTTCATAAGGAGGTTGAGTAAGTAAATAAGCGCAGGAGTGAATGAATGAGACTCTCTTGCTCTCTCTTTATATTTATGCATTTGGCAGACCATTTTATCCAAAATTATTTACATTGCATTGAAGTCATATATTCTGTCATATATGTCTTTGGAATCAAATCCATGACCTTGGCCTCGCTAGCGCCATTCTGTACCTTTTGATCTACAGGAACGTCAGTTCAGTTAAAGTGTGGTCAAATTTACCATTGCTCTGTGAATATTCGCAAGCAAATACAGTCAATTCAATAGGAATCAGCGCAACGAACAATTTTGCTTGATGGACTTCTGGTGGCGAAGACATTTTCTTATTGCGAATTTCACATCAGGTTCAAGTTTGGTGAACTCTGACACAAGTTCGCAGCATCAACCAAAACAAAGCCTCTTGGTTCAGCAGTGACCTCTATGTGGGCAGAGATTTGTAACTTGAGGCACTCATACTGGAGGTGTCTACTTAGCCAGTTTCATATTACAGTACACATCAATATTATAAAATGATCCATAAAAAGATGTAGTTTGAAAAGCAGAGCTGATTAGTTTGCTATACCCAGCAGAATAGATTTAGATGTTTATTTTGTCGTCATTATTACAGTATCTATTATTGTATTTAGTCACACCTGGTCAAGCTTTGTTTCGCCTGCTCATATTCGATCATTCACCCTGATTCATACAACAACGTAAGGGAATGAATTAAAGGAATAGTTCATCAAGAAATCAAAAATTGCCCACTCTCAGGCCATCCAACATGTCAATGAGTTTGTTTCTTCATCGGATTTGGAGAAATTTAGCATTACATCACTTGCACACCAATGGATCCTTTGCAGTGAATGGGTGCTGTCAGAATGAGAGTCCAAACAGCTGATAAAAACATCACAATAATCCACAAGTAATGCACACAACTTTGTTTTTTTGTTTTTAAGAAACAAATCCATCATTAAGGTGTTTTAACATTAAACCATCACTTCTGGCCAAAATACATCCATAATTCATAATAAAGTCTATCCCTTGTTGTCCTCTCACTTCAAAATCCACCGGCATATTTGTTTAGAACTGTTTTGGACTGTTTTCACTTATAAAAAAGCTCCTGATCTGTACATATTCATCTTCTGATTCAGACGAGAGGAATGTCCATAGCAATAAAAGCAATGATTTGGCATTAAAAAATATTTAATAATGATTTGTTTTATTACAAAGACACAGCTTTTCACTTCACAAGATGTTAATTGATGGACTGCAGCTGTGTGGATTAGATCTCATAGAATTAGAATGATTATTAAAATTTGTATTAAAAATCATCCTTGGTGTGAACAGGCCTTAAGTTAATGAAAAAGTGAGTAAGATTCACACTCACTAATTTCACCCATGCACTCACCCATTCATTCTCTCACTGACTCATTCATTTATAAAGGGTTTGGGTCATTGAGGAAGTGAATGAATGAAATAAATGAGTCAGTGAATAAATGAATGGGTGAGTGAATACATGCATGAGTGAGTGAATGACTATGAGTTAATGTTTGAGAGTGAGTGAGTGAGTGAGTGAGTGAGTGAGTGAGTGAGTGAGTGAGTGAGTGAGTGAGTGAGTGAGTGAGTGAGTGAGTGAGTGAGTGAGTGAGTGAGTGAGTGAGTGAGTGAGTGAGTGAGTGAGTGAGTGAGTGAGTGAGTGAGTGAGTGAGTGAGTGGACCCTGGGCAGCAGCAGCAGCAGTGTGAAGTGCAGATCAGTGTGGAGAGCAGTAAAGCTGGTCTTTAATCTGGCTGCAGCAGCTGGATGCATCTGACAGCACAGAGGTTCTCATTATCTCCTCATTCCTCTGCTCCGCTCTCTCTCATGTGGTCACACAGCTGCAAGTGGCGTGCCTTGACCCCATCACGCCCAATGCACATGGGACTTTCCACCAGAGAGAGAGAGACAGAACTGTGAGCTGGAGAGAGCGAGAGACAGAAAGGGAGAGAGACAGACAGGCCACAGAGTTGAGATAGAAAAAACTGTGAAATTGTAGAGAGAGAGAGCGAGCAAGCAAACCTTTTAATCACAGTTTGAACAAAAACGAGGGCCTCCTGACATGCTCTGTTATGTTTCAGTGCCGTATTGTAAACACATCTCATGACAGAACAGCACAGCACACGCGCTGACATTTCAACAGCTCGTGAGAGACTGCTACTGAGACAAATTATAATCTTTCTACAGCAAAAGTATGACAGGCAGCTGATTGGCCGTGCACATTTAATGTTTTGTGATTATGAAATGGAGTGTATCATGTAACAATAGCAGCGATGGAGCACTCACAAGTTTAATGGCTCATACATTTCTCGCCTGCGGCCAAGCTCTCATAACTCAGAGGAGGGGAATGCTGCCGTACCTCTGTTAGCTTACGGACATCATACTTTGTGTATACAGAGGTGTATAAATACAATTATATTTGATTAGATGCTGAAAGAAATTGCTTTTATGATGTTTAGTTACGGGTGTTGAAAAATAAGCAAAACTGTCGATGTGTAAATATACTGTTAGTTGGTCGTGTGAGAGATATCAAAACACATCAACCGTTTTTCAAGAGAAACACCTTGGAGAGAATGCTTCGGAGAGCATATTATCTGTGGCACCTGTAATTGCTTTCAGTTGAAAGATTTACATGAGCATACAGAAACAGTGTCTGCCACATGCATTCTTGTACTGTCTGGCATCTGTTAAACAGAAATGTTTAACAACCATTAGCCATTTGAACCAGTGGTTCTCAACCTGTTGTTCATGACCTAAATGTTGCAAGACAGAGAGCAAGCTAATATTAAAATATTACTCACTAATTATGCAAAGAACAACAAATAGGCAACAAATGCGTAAATTTACCACTGTCATAATTACAGTAACTAGCCATAAACATGCATTTGTTGTTGGGGGGTGGGGGGATGTGTGGGACAGAAACAGAAGACATTCACCTTATTAGAAGTCAGTGTACCATTAGAATGATTTTGAAATTGATATTTCAAGGTAAATATTTTGGATTTTACAATTCAAGGAGTTCTGATGATGCGTGTAGAAGTTTTTTGGATTTTTCTCATAAACAAAGCATTCAGCATGTGACACCATCTCTCTCTGTTAGATTCTTATCAGTGTCTCGAGGTGGTTGGTGAATCATGGATTTCCCCATATGGCCAAGAGCAGACATGAGTGTATTTACGACTATTTCTTAACATAAAAGTGATTTATAGCCAATAATTCCTTTATGAATTATACATTAAACTGTGATCTTTTCCTCTGCGATGTTTCTTTGTTTCTAAAATGTTTAAATAAATCATAAATTTTAAAAAAAAATGTGTTCACTCAGTGCTTCACTAATCATACAGTAAGTATTCACTAAACTCTCACATTCATTAATAATTTCAGGAAATCACACTGCAATGAGATGTATTATAGAGTAATTTCACAAAGACTTGTGTGTTATTTGAATCTGACCATTTTTGAGGACTTATGACATTTGAAAAATGCTTGAAAACTTTAGCAAATATACAAAACTTTTTTTTGGGGGGGGGGGATAGTAGTAATAATACCTCAGGCTCAGTGTATTGTAGTACATCGTTAAACAGTGTAAATAATAACAACACATTCCACGTATTTTATCATCATTATTATTTTTTTTATTAAAATAATAAATGAATGCTGCCTTATTGGGATCTCACTTGTCCCTAACCCTATACCTACCCCTAGCCATACTGAACCTGCTGATCAGTAAAGGTGTCCTCAAAGATCTAAGATGAGAGCCACATTATACCCTTTACTCCACTTTTTTGAGTATCTTCTTCATTTTTTATTTAAAATAATTTTTTTATGGGATGTGATGGGAAAACCCATATGAAAAATAAGTACTCTTAAATGTGTTAAAATGCACTTGAAATTCAGATAGTATAGTTATAGTACAGTTGTACTATTGACATGCTTACCCGAATGTATTGAATTGCATTTTAATATGTTTTCTAAAAGTATACTAGATGTACTTTGGTAATAAATATATGCTTAGTTACGCTTTTAAGAAATATGCTAAAACACAAGCATACTTTTGTGACATTTTAGTGTATTTACGGAAAACATACTTATTTTACTCTTACCTAAAGTATGTTATATGTTTACTTTGTGTAAGAACATAGTAAAATGATACAGCGTTTAGTGGGTTTAAAGTATATGCATATTATTTATAAACCATAAGTAGACATACTGCAATATATTTTAAATATTTATGTAATGAACATGCTTCAGCCTACTTTTCAAAAGGAAGATATGTTGAAATTTTTGACATTTGAATATATTTCATAAAGTATATTCATTCACTTACACATAAATACATTATATCTATAAAATAAGCAAAAGTATTCTTACATTGTACCAACTTATAAATATACATTTGTCAACTATACCTTAGTAATAAGCACACTTAAAATCAATGTATATTGTTTGGTTTCACTTGTTTGTACTTGTAAAAGAATATTAGGCTGTTTTGCAATACAAATGAAATACATTTTAATTTCACTTTTAAATACATGATATATTAATTGTAAAAGGCTACTATTTTCCACACCACAAGCATTTCAACATTGTATCATTTGAAGTGCATCATAAATCATTTTTCCAAAGATATGCTTAAATAACTATTTATTTACTAGTTTATGTACCTAAATTCAAACAAGCTCAGCCTACTGCGTGATGCGTGAAAACAAACCTCATTGGCTTTTGTGGAAGCTCAGGCTTGTTTTGCGTAACACGCGTGACCAAATCTGATTGGTTCTCGCGCACATCAAGCAAGCACGTTTGAGCTTCTGTTTACCAGTTCTGATGTGCGTGTGCAAAGTATTTATCCTCTTGTCTGTCTTATAACAGCTATAAAAACATTGTCCAAAGTATTGGCAGAAAGAATAATTTGTCGTTAGAATGTACATCATTAACATGCTTTTTTAAAATTAAAATGAATGTGTTTTTTCCCCTCAATTTGCAATTGTAAGAAGTAAATTTTAAATATAAATGAATATTTCATTGTGAAATATTAAGTTAAAATTTGTTGTTTTCAGATCAGCTGCTGTTGCAATAGAAGCCAAATTGAAATCAGATTAAGAGAGTGGTAAATATGCTTTAATCTCATCAATGAATCTCACAGGTTTAATTCTGGCTGACATATTTCCTAATAAAGTGACTATTGGGACTCTGAATATCATGCTAACTTTGGATTCAGCACTTCTGTTGTAGAGATGTTGGGCCTCTTTAACCTTATGTTCAGTGTTACACAGAGTGCTGTATAGTGACGGCAGACAAGAGGATAAAAACAGACAATCATTCCAAGCTTTGAAAGGTAAACCGAGAACAGAAATTCTAATGCATTTCTATGCAAATAATAATACATATGATATTCAAAACACTTAAAACCACTGATTCATTAATTTTCCTTTTACAGACCCTGTGATGAAGTTTTCAAAAACCACAGTGTCTGTATTGCAAGCCCTCAGATGCAGAAAATGCAAGTCATACTCAAAGAAAAGTGATCCTCCACATGAAGATGACGATGGTGACATTTGTTCTGTTTCTTTGTTTGGTTTAGCCATTTGCAGGCTTAACTTTGTACAAAAAAATGCACTTTTTGTTCACTTCTGCACTTTATTGTTTTCAGTAACTTATTTATGTATGTGTGTGCATAAAAATACATTATGCATTTTTAAGTGATGGAATATTCATAGTGTACTTTCCAGTAATACAGGTGTAACGGAAATGTTCCACACATTGATTGAAGTAGTTCTGTTATAGCATTTCACTGATCTTTATTTGATTTTATCATCATTTATTATAATTATTTTGGTATATGCTGCTGTACTTTTTAAATGTACTCAAGGAATGTATTGTTGTAACGTACACAGGCTATAGCACATTAAAGTTTTCTAAATGTGAAAGTGTGTGTACATGTGGCATGTTCATTAAATGATTTTTGTACTTTTTAATATCAAATGAAATGCTAATTAAAATGTACTAGAAGCACAGTAAAGTGAAGCTTAAAATATATTCTAACTGTACTTCAAGAAGTATAAAAGTGTATTTTAAATAATGTGAATGTACAATTACACTAAAGATACTTTAAGTTGTTCCATTTTAACACAATTAAATATATTAAAATATATTGCTATTAGTATAAAGTTCATCGTAAGCATATCTTAAAGAGCACTTAACATACACTCTAAAAAATGCTGGGTTGTTTCAACCCAACTTTGGGTCAAATATGGACTAACCCAACATTTGGGTTAAAAATTTAATGTAAAAATGTAACCCAACGGTTGGGTTAGTCCATATTTGACCCAAAGTTGGGTTGAAGCAACCCAGCATTTTTAGAGTGTACTTAAAGTTGTTCAAAAATAACACATTTATTACACACTTAGTATATTATAATAAAAATAAAAGTGCATCAATATTAGTACAACTTAAGTGTATTTCTTTTTTACCTGGGAAGGGAGAAGAATTGGAATCAGAAAAGGCAGAATCAAACTCTGGCCATTCGTGTCAAAAGCTAAATCCCGTCTTTACTCTCAACACTACTTTCTCAGTTTATACTGGACTGGTACAGTATCTTTTTGTAATTGTGGGCCAGACAGTTGTGGGCAGAGTTAGTGTAAATAGACTTTGCCAGCATGACTGGCTATTTGCACTTAGTGTAAATAGACACTTTGTTTCATAATAATTTTATGTCCATTAATTGTATGTTTACTTGACTGTAGGCTAGTTAGCTTGCTACAGTAGTCAGTTAGCTTTCCTGGTTATTTCATCACTTATATTGCTAAAAAAAAAAATCATGATGATGGTTTGAAACGTGTTTTGATGGATTTATTACTAGAACTATATGACATGGTAACATGTTGTTGTTCATTTATAATGTGTTCGCAAAGATTACTTATGATTTGACCCCAAAAGTGTGGGCTTTTTCTTGCAAAACAGTCTGGTAGAGCCATGTCCAACCATCATTGATCTTAAGTCATGTGTCACATCATGTGATCAGGTTCAGGATGTATGCAGACTCAGTAGCTACTGTATCCTAGATTCACACAGGTCTAAATAAAGCAATAAAAGCCTGGTTACAGATGCTCTCATCAATATGGGTGACCACAGCCGGGCCGCCGGCACATCTGCTCTTGAGGTCACCCATCCCTCCACATTATGAGAGTCCATGATGATGAATGTACGGGCCTCTGAGAGAGCACTGTGGTCCCTATGTGGTCTCATACTCACATTCAGCCAGGTTTAGACTCTCTCCGCTCCAAGCCAATTAGCGAGCAGCACGTGTTCTGATGTGCATTTGAAGATACAGTTGAGGTAAATGCTCATTTAAAAGTTAAAATGGCTCAACTAATGACTTGTCGAGCGATCTCTCAGTGCTATTAACCTGTGAAAGGTCATACTGATGAAGATCTCTTTCAAACTATAGCACTGAATGTTGTAATGTCAGGTTTTTATTTTTTAAATGGTACACGCTACGACAGTGTGCGATCTTTTCTAACTTGCAAATGACATCTGTACGACAATCAAGCTATATAACAGTTCCTCTTTTTATACACTTTTTAAATGTAATATCCTTATGTACTATGAATGCCGAACCTTAAATCAGTGTCTGGCCAGTGCTATCCATTAATACTAAGTGTTTTGGCCTGAAGTGCCAAAAACAAACCAGGTCATCACAGTTAGTAAGTGGCAATAGACGAAAGACTTATTAATGCTTGGTAAACTTTATAGGCGCTTTCACACTAGAGTTTGTGGTGCAGACCCAAGTCCGTTTGACGTCAGAGTTTGGTTCATTTGGTTGGTGTGAAAGCTGTTTTCCGAACTCGGGTGCGCACATCAGCGAACCACACCCCTCAGCTTAAAAAGGTGGTCTGGGGTTCGGTTCTTGTGAATTCTGGTACGCTAGGGATGTGCCCGAAGTCAAATGCCTCATCTGCAAAGGTCCAAATAACGACTGAAATTAATAATCAATTTCAATCTAGTGATACATAAAATAGTTGTTAAACTGATTATCCAACAAGCACAAAAGTTATTTGCTTATGAACATATCTGAAATCACAATGCAATTGTGAGTTTGTAAAGCCTGTAAAATCTGACTTAAGTCTGAACTTTACTACACTACCCCACCACGCTACTACAATATACTACACTACCAATAATTTTTTAAAAGAAATTAATAAAGGATGTATTCAATTGATCAAAAGTAATAGAAAAACACAAAAACATTTATGTTATAAAAGATTTCTATTTGAAATAAATGCTGTTCTTTTGAACTTTCTATTTATCAAAGAATCCTGGAAAAAAAATGTACCATGGTTTCCACAAAAATATTACACCGCATAATTGTTTTCAACATTGATAATAATAAGAAATGTTTTGTGAGAAGCATATTAGAAATTTCTGAAGGATCATGTGACAACTGGAGTAATGACTGCTGAAAATTCAGCTGGATTCTTTCACAGGAAAGGATTACATTTAAAATTATATTCAAATAGAAATCAGTTCTTTTAAATAATAAATAATAGTAATAATGAATAATAGTAATTATATTTTTGATTTTGTTTTATTTATTTGTTTGTTTGATTAATCAATTAAATGCAGCCTTGATGAGAATAAGGGACTTCTTTCAAAAGCTTTTTTAAAAAATTGTACGACCTTAAACCCCAAATCTTTAAAGGGATAGTTGAAGTGATAGCCAGAAATGAAAACCCTTTTACTCCTGATCAAATTGATCAAAACCTGTATGATGTTCTTTCTCCTGTGGAAAATAAAAGAAGATATTTTGAAAAATCTCTAAAAAGTGTCCATAGTCAGTGGAGTACAATATTGTTTTGTGAATGTGTTACAGGTGAATTTTTATTTTTGGGTGAACTATCCCTTTAATTATAATTGTATTTAAATACAGTAGCGTGAAGATTAGATTTTGTTAGTGGTAGGGTGGTGTAGCAGCTGGTAAAGATAATCAAAACAATCAGTCCCTGCATGGGCAACACCTCGTGCAATGTAAATAAATAACTTTTTGAGTACTGTAAATCACTTTTTATAAAAACACTGATACGTGGCACATTAAGAGACAAAAAATGTTTGTTGAGTTTGTTTAGAGCACAATTATACATGTCTGTCCACATAAAATACTGCTACCCTAAAGAAAGGTCTTGGTCTCTTTGAACATCTCACTGCAATTACAAAGACATAACCTTTATATGAGCAAGTGCACGTCAGTAAACAGTGAGACGATCAGACCACACAATCTGAACAATCTTTGTCTCACTAAACTTTAATAGGCCTGCATCTAGCTTCCTCTAAAATGTCTGACCTGAAATAAAAGAGTGCTTTGAGAGAAATAAACTGAAAAGACTGAAAATTACTAGTCTGAGACTTCCAGAGGTAAGATGTCAAACACTTGACAGAAGGGGGTCAATTGTTCGCAATAGCCTAAGCCTTTGATTATAAAGCCAGATGATTACCACAACCATCATTAGATAAAACAGAGGTCGGGCTTAGAGAGAGCCAATTTGCTTGTCTAAATGTCTGGCTACAAGTGAATAAATAGTTTTCTAACCAGTGTAGCAGGGGAAGATGAGTGGCTTAATGACTCATGTTGGCGTAGTTTATGATGAAAGAATCAGTATTCTGAGATGAAGTCATGCCTACAAAAACTTGAGCTCAGGTGAGATTCTGAACCACAGGACAGCAAAGAGTGATGTGATTATGACTACATCCATAATAATAGACTGAAATCTCTCCAAGCAAAATAGAAATGAAAGCGATGCTTTTTTCTCCACCTTTGTTTGCACCTGAGATGTTTGAGGGAGGAAGATCACATGTCTGTTCTGGATCTGATTTCAAATTTGTCAGGTCATTAAAGACTGAAATAACAGGGTGGTTCTTAATGCAGCTATACACACTGGCAATGGAAAACACCTTTGGTTTGAAAAGTTGCAATTATTATCATATTTTTTTCTTTTTAATTGGAGATGAGTCAAACTTTCTCAGACTGTAACCATTTAAAAAAAAAAAAAAAAGCATAATTTAACCAGATCATAAATGAATTATGTTTTCAGTAAATCTTACAAACTTAATTCCTTTGATTACATTGGCAACAAAAAATCTAAAACTACTGTAAAATGATTAGAACAATAGCTTAAATAATACTCCATTTAAAAAAAAACAATGGCTTCACATTTCTGCTTTTAAATCCTCAAAAATTGGCCTGTTTTACTTACTGTTTAAGTGCCTAACTATAACCTCGATTTTTGCTCTTTAGAAGGTAATCAGTGTTATGCCACAAATGCTGTTGATTGCGCTTAACATGTACTGAACCCAGAATATTCCTTTAAGAACCCACAGGTGCTTAAAACAGGCCTACATTTTTGCCTTTTTTTACAGCAGCATATCAATCCTTTCGCTGTCCTATAGGTTTGCCATATATGTTTGTAAACATTATCCTCTCTAATTGTGTGATTCCAGCTGCCATCCGTCTGCAGCTCAACTTTCAATCACTGTCCAAGCATAATTAGAGATTGAATGACTTCGCTCTTTTCAATTAGCAGAAGATGGGAACAAGGGAGTGGATTTTACGGTAACCGCCCATGTGAATTATTTTGTCATTTTGCGGCCGACCTACAGGCGAACCAGAGGTCAGGAGGGGTTGCGTCACGGGCTCACGCTGCAGACTCATTTTCCCACCACACTGCATCTTGTGTGGCTTCACAATCTCGCCCCCTTGTCTGCATGGGTGGACGAAGACCATTCTCTAACCGCTATCAGCTGAATGTTTAGCTGTGCCCACACTCACAGACAGCAGTAAGCTGTAATGATAGAATTGTATCCAGATGATAAGCCGGGGTCTTTTATAACTCATCAGCCAGCGCCACACTCCATGTGCACTTTGGTGCCAATTTATGGGGCCGGCATGTGAACCTGCTGTTGTTGCTGCCGCTTTGGACCACATCACTTAGATCTGAATCACTAAAGCCTTTCATCTGAGCTCATGGACGGCAGCTGGGGAGGAGGGAGAGAGCGAGGGAGGTGTGTCCTCTCCTCCTCACACTAATTACAACCATACTGCTCCTTTGTCGTGTCTGAAGTGGAGAAAGATCAAATGAAGGCAGCGCTTTGTGCTCGGAGCAGGACGTTTAAGGGCAGACCTGTTCGTATGGGGGAAAGAGCAAAGGGAGAAAGCAAAAAACGGCAGTGCCTCAGCTTTACATCTGAGGTTTTCTTCTGATCGACTGTCACGTTAATGTTAATTAAGTTTTAATTTACAGTTGGGTTTCCTGTCTCGTCGCTGGAAGCAGTGTTGAGAGGTGAAGTTTCTAAGAGAGTGTCTGACTCCACAGAGCACACCTGTGTGCTATTGCCTTATAAAATACCTATTAACACTTAGCTGGACTGAGCTGGTAATATATAACTGGAATTATTAGCTACAAATCTGCCAGAACTATTTTAAAAACAATTCTATTGTTTTTCTAGAGTTCATGAGAGGTTCATCATTCTTCAGCAGTTCATTTAACTGACACTCTTTTTCACACACATTTCCCCCAAAATGGTAATATCTTTTGTCTCCACTTAGAACTACTTTCAGTTTCAAGACATGCTGTATATCAAATTAGCAGGTTAACACAGTCTTAGTTGTGGTAATATCATAGGTTTTATGTATCATAGGGGATGATAATTCATTTAGATGTGTAGAGTACTGAATACATACAGTAATTCACAGAATTACAGTGCAAGTCATATGTTTCTCTTTGACTGTAGGATTATGTTATTTGTTTTATGTGCTTTATATGTATATTAGTGTAAAAATATATATTCAGTTTTTACCTTTTATTTAGCTTTTCTGAGACAAACTTTTGACTATAGGCATTAAGGTTGCTCCACTTTGCTGTTTATTCTGTTTATTACTCACACTACCTATTATACTGATAAGAGGCCCAATGGCACTGACTGTTGTAAGATTGCATAGTCCTAAAACTAAGGGATAAAGTGCAGTCAGCTGGTCATTATCACATAACAAACCCAGGCAGAGCGGGGGGTCTTGTACGGGGGTCTTGCATCACTCTCAAGTGGGTTATTTTGCAATAATGACCGGCTGACTATATTTTATCCCATTATACAGTACCTAGCCAAATAAATAATTAAATAGACATAAATATTGTATTAAGTTGAAATTACACTAGCATTCAAAAGGTTTGGGGTCAGTACGATTTCTCTTATGCTCACCAAGACTGCATTTATTTGAACAAAAATACAGTAAAAACAATAATATTGTAAAATATTGCAAATTAAAATAACTTTTACATTTTAATTCATTTTAAAATGTAATTTATTCCTGTGATGGCAAAGCTGAATTTTCAGCAGCGTCATACTCTAGTCTTCAATGTCACATGATCCTTTAGAAATCATTCTGATATGCTGATTTGGTGCTCAAGAAGCATTTCAGTATTGAAAATATTATCAAAGTTGTGCTGCTTATTATTTTTGTGGAAACTGTGAATACAGTTTTTAGGATTCTTTGATGAATAGAAACAGCATTTAAAAATAAAATAAAATCTTTTGTAACCTTATAAATGTCTTCACTGTCACTTTTAATTTAAATTGAATGCATCTTTGATGAATTTTAAGGACCGTAAACTTTTGAATGGTAGTATGTGAGAAGTAAGAGGCCACAGATTTGTATATAATCTAGTGGTCACTATTCAAACTATTTGACTGCAGAATGACTCAACTGACCAATCAGTATCAAGCCGTGCCAAAAACAAAAAAAGTATGATCAGATTGTTGAACGCCTTTCAAAGCTGAGCTGTACTGAAGATGTGCACTCTCTCACACCTTAACACCTCTAAACATCCAGTGATACAGGATCTGTCGTTTACTATCACCCGTGGAATTTGGCGACAAGACAGAGGTCTGCTCTCCCATACTGTGGTGGCTCTTCCTAACACAGTGCTAGACGGCATCTCAGTTTACCACCATGCTTTCGTCGACTGACTTAGACAATCATGATATTACATCAAATGTTTCAGACCATCATCTTGCTATCAGTTTTGGTTATTTTACAAGCATACACTACATAATTAGCAACAAACAAGCCCCCACCTACAACTGCATGCTAGTGCAGCTCTTCGCAACTTCCTACGACTGCACATTGTAGTTGTGTTTGGGGTCTGAATACTGCCTCCGGTCTTTAGCTGGGTGGGGCATCCAGCATTCAGAAGTGTGTGTGTGTGTGTGTCAGGGGAATGTAGGCAGGCTGCACTGGGCCAGCACTGATGTGGTGGCACTGCTTCACACACACGTCTATGGACAGAGAGTGTGTGAGGATGACTCTATGGGAACAAGAGGGGGCCGGTGCACACACTCATCACTGTGAGATGCTCTGTGGTCTATAGGGAATGATTCACTTCCTACTCAGCCTATGTGCAGACGACCAAGCTTCCTAAAGCTAACTTCTCTATTTACAGTGGCATTATAGTAACATGTGGGCCAATGACAAATAAGAATGTCCATGACAAAGATAGTCTTTGTATTCATGTTGGTTTCATATAAGGTTGAAAGTCTTTTCATTTAAAAATGTCTTATGACGTAACAATAAAGTAAAAAGTAAAAACATATTTTTCTTACAGTTTGTACAAATGTGAGTATGCACTGTACTTCTTAAACATTACTTTAAAAAAGTTTGTAAATATTTTGAATGGTTCAATATTTTTTAACAAATATTTTGAATTATTACTTCTTAGATGTAATTGTTTTTGGAGGGACACAACACATGATTTTACAACCTGAAATAACTTTGCCTTAAAAAGGTCATAAAAAGGTCAAATTACCTGATATTTTAAGATAAAAAATTCTAAATATTAATGACCATATATTAATATTATATTAATTGATATCATTAATATTAATGATATTAATGTCCAGTTATGCATTAACAGATCTAGACTAAATAACATTTTGTCAGATTGGCCCATGTGTCATTCATTTAATATCAGCAATATCATTATTTTTTGTGATTTAAAATGGGATGTAGTTCTATTATTTTGCCATCAAACCTAACTTTTCTCGTAATGACATAATCCTTCTTTTGTTTCCTAAATCTCTTTAATTCATTCCATTGTTGTTTTGCTTAATCCCTGGACTCGTAAAGTCTTTTGCAGAAATCTATCTTAGCGTCAGTTCTGGCAGGTCACGTTAGTAAAGCTCGCATCAGCTGACTCTCAGCTGATCCCCATCAACCTATGGGAATACGACACCTATCTAAGCATTCATATATAAGGTCCCTCAGTATTATCAGCAGTTTTCGCATTGCTCGATAGCTAATTACCCTCCTCCATCCCCAACTCCTCCTCTGTCAGTCAGGATTCAGCCTTCTGATTCTCCTTTGAATCAGACTAATTCTAAAATGTGTACATAACATTATTTAACTTTAACGATATCTGCAATACATTTATGTTGGTTCTGTTCTGTTTACCCTAGGGGGGTTATCGCTGCTCTCCCTGCTCTCATCCATGCTAGGCTGCATGGATGCGCAGGGAGTCCTTGCCCAGAACGGAACCATACCGCCAATCCAAACTGTATGCTAATTGTCAATCATCTTTGACGATAGTGGTCCTGACAGAAATCACTGATACAGCTTGTCTTCATTTCGGTGGAGAATTGTATACTGTGTTTGTTCCCATGTATCACGCACACATTTCATCATTAAAAAAGGACCCTGTGCTTGTCATCTGGATCATTACAGCAAATTTCAAACGTGATAAAGACCAACTGAAATACTGTTTGTTGCTGAAAAAAAAAACTGAAGGAATAACAGGAACATGGATCAAATCCAATCATGTGTTTGCTTGAGGCTAATAGGGAGATGGCGAGAAAAGCATTTGTTTGTCCCACAGTGAACACAGAAAACATCCTATTTCAGCTGACAGCAATCCTATCAGCCTCTGTGGCTCTTTGGGCTTCCCATAGATGTGATGTTCCTAATTGCTGCTGGCAGGAGACTGGCCATGTTAAAAATAACTGTATACGTACTGTGGTATCATATATCTGTTACACAACACTGCTCTCAGTAAATTGTGGCTATGACACATGTCGAGGATCTGGCGTGGTTCTGGCAGCGGTGGCCCACGAGCAGCTGGGCCGCTCCGCTGCTGCTGAAGGAACCGTAATGTTTCCAGCAGGCGACCCGGAGCATTTGAACTCGGAAGGCAGAAGGAAGTTCAGCTTTACCAGGGATCAAACGGCCTATAGGCTGCAGCCACCACAGCTGGCCACCAATCTGGGGGGAACACCCTCGCTGTGGCTTTCTCGACAAATATTAAAGACCGTTCCTTTCGTAGGGACAGGGCTGCTCTTTCTAGCCCTGCCAGTTTGTGGTTGTGTAAATAAAAACTGCCATGGACTCACTCATTTGAACGTTTAATATCTGAGAATCTAGTGAAATCTCAAAATACACAAGAAAACATGCACATGTTCTGTTTACCAGCTGCAGAAATACTTTTGCTGGCCACACTCTGCTGTGCTTTTCACCCCTCTTTTGACTCACAACAAAAATGTGTATTAGCATACTTGTTCATATGCTGTGTAAAACGGATGTGTTAAAATTATGCCAGTGCTGACTAACGTATCTCAATACTAATATGCTGGGCACAAAAAAGACAGTCTCCATAACAACATGGAAAATGTTTGTGTAAGCAATTCATTAAGTGATGCTCCATTTCTGGCTCCCATAAGCTGATCAAACTATATGTGCCAAATTGTACGTGAGTGCAGTGTTTACTGGACGGTAATACAGTGAAGTTAAGCAAACGTTAAGTGAGTTCATACCACAGGTAATCAACTTAGTATTGTGCTTGGCATGTTTCCTTGACAGTAAGCACGCAACTATAGTCTACTGTAAAACACTCTGTACAGGCAGACAGTAGCAGGGTTTTCTGCTGTGCTACATATTCTGCAATCACTGTGTAGTCGCTTAAAGCAATAGCTCACCCAAAATGAAAATATGCTGAAAATGTACTCACCCTCAGGCCATCCAAAATGTAGATGAGTTTGTTTCTTCATCAGATTTGGAGACATTTAGCAGTACATCACTTGCTCACCAATGGATCCTATGCAGTGAATGGGTGCCATCAGAATGAGAGTCACAAACAACACAATAACCCACAAGTAATGCAGTCCATCAATTGACGTCTTGTAAAGGGAAAATCTGCATCTTTGTAATAAACAAATTCATCATTAAGGCATTTTAACTTTAAACAGTCACTTTAAACATAATGAACATAACTTTGAAAATTAAGTACACTCACATGAGATGAAGAATCCGTTCATATAAGCAGTCTAACAAAAGCTGTTTTACTTTACAGGAGCAGGTCATCTCATGGTAGTAGCCATTTTGAAATCACATGACCTACTAATGCTTTTTTACTACTAGTGGACAAAAGAGAATGGCTGACTGTAAATGGAATTTTTTTAATGTAACAAAAAGTTGCTTTTGCTGGATTCTGCATCCACAACAGGAGGTGTCAGTATAAGCTCAAGACAACCGCCATCATATTAGCCAACAATTTAAAGAGATAGTTCACCTTTTACTCACCTTCATGTTATTTAAAATCAAGACTTGATAAAAACACAAAACTGCTTGAAAATCAACAGAAATATATTGAAGAAATTATACACACTTGGATCTCCATGACAACCCCAATAATCACAGCATATGTGCCAAAAGGCATATAAGTGTCCCTAAAAAAGTATAGGTGTGGAAATGTAGGTGTGGAGATTTTGATCTACCATAACCACATAACCTTTTTAAAGTGACGTATCTGGGATTCCCCAAAGTGGCAGTATTATCAGGTGTAATTTCCTTCACCTTGCCTCACCTTTTCAAGGTTACTACACTACTATAAACATATAGCAGGGTAAGAGAAATACCATCAGCGGTTAGGGCAGAAAGAGAATAAAAAAACACAAACTCTATGAATCATGGAGGACAAGCACAATGACATCTGGCAGGCAGGTGGGTTTCAGAATCACTGGAGGGCTTTTAGTGCCGAGCTTTAGGATGTGCCCCCTCTACAGGACACAATGAGCATTACATCTCTAATCCTTATCTTTGCATTGGTGACAGCCGGTATAGTAGAAGAAACTGCATCACTAGCTGACTCTCTAGCAAATAGTCTTGTTCCAGAGCACAAATTAGATGAAGTTTGTCCTTTAAAAAACTAAAAAAGGAATAAAAAAATAAGTAAAAACATATTAAGCAGTCTCAATGTTATGTACACTACTTATATAACATATAAACTAATTTATAAACTATATATAGTTTATATTTTACTCAATAACAAAAGCTTCATAGAAACCCTAGAGGCACAAAGCATCCTACTGATATTGTGCCAAAGACTGGAAACGTTTTTGCCTTCTGGTGCCTTCAGAAACCGCACAAACAAACTATTTAAGCTCATCACCTCTGATTGGTTCAATTTTCTGCAGCAGTTGATGAGCTGATGATATACGTGTCTCTGTGCTATTTTATGCAGCTGTATTTTCCTTCTGGGCATCTGCAATTATTGCTGCTTCATAATAGTGATGGTATTGGCTGCCAAGCAAGCATGGCAGAAGATTGAGTTATGAAAATACGGAAAACAATCAAATAATGTGAAAGAGTCAAGTAATTCTCAGTTGGGCAAAATGCTGCATTACCCTTGACCCATTTTTCAAAGTTCAGTCCAGCACAAAAATAATCAACATCTGGAGCATCTGCGTGTATTTTAACGACATGTATCATTCCAAATTTTTGGTCTGGAACAGATAGGCTTGGTAACTCATTGGAAAGTTCAATGTAAGCATAAACACATGAAACCATATGGCCCGACAAGGTACCTAACCCCCTCCGTAGTCCAAAAGGTTACCTTTGTTCCCGTCAGCAACGGCAACCATCCCAACGGTAACAAATGTCCATTTTCCCAGTGCCCACCAGAGAGCGTGTCCTCTGCTCGCTTCTCCCAGGACAGATTTATGTGCGCCTTTAGTGCTCTCAGCAGCTGTGGGAGTGTAGCACTCTTGGCTAAAGCGGCTTGTGTTAATGATTAGTATGTTTATGGGTCTGCAGGCAGACTCTCCCAGAGACGGTGACACCAGATGCAGCTCCAGCCAGCAGGCAGACAATGCTGCTGGACAGAGATGGATGAGTCTAGCAGGCTCTCGCTGAGATGCTCATATTGCCTTACAGCAAACAGAGGCCTCACTGCTGGCCATTTTATGGGCTAACACTGGCACATACTGCTGCCCTCTAAAGACTTCAACAATGTCATATAGAGTCATTTCGGTGCAAATGTAATCACAGGATTGTAGACTTGAAGTTCACGGAACGATATATCTATACTCAAATGTCTTCACTCTTCTGTTTCTGTTTCTGTCCATTTTTCAACAAATTTAATTAAATTTCATTCAAAAAAATTTTTTCAAAATTATATTAATTATATTATATTATATTAATAATGTTATTCATACTGTAGATTGGCCATCTGTCAAGGGTGTTTCCCTTGCCTTCGGCCCAAGACGGTGGGATAGGCTTGAGAAGCCCTGCCAAACGATATGGAGAATCAATGGATAGATGGATATCATTCATACATTTTTTTTAAAAGAGTGTTTCTACTTTTTGGGCCACTTAGGTATCTTATTTTGTCCTTAATTTAGGCCTTTTTCATATGGGTATGATATGCATCATGCTGCTTTCTTACCCATTCATGACAGGAGACCACATATGTTGCAGAGCATACCTGATAATTTTACAAAGAAAGTGAAGTTTAAAGTTGTCAAGCTTGTCCAGACACAAGTCTAGGTAGCCGAGGAATGGCTCTTGTCTAATATCTGTAATGAGCTTAGGCACAGTTTGCTCCAAAGATGAACCACGAACCAGGATCATCCCCCCATGACAGTTTAGCTTTTGACATTTCTGCCTTTCACTATCAAGTGGTTGAGTCCACAGAGACATCTGCCCTCCACCGAGGAGAGCATGTCTGACCACAGGGAAATCTGTTTCATATGACTGAGCTAAAGCCTTCTGGAGTGTTCATCAGACACAAGCCATCCTTAATCATTTTATTTCAATTAACATTCTGGCAGTGCTCAATTTTACAGTCCCAAATGCTTTAATGTTTACAATATGCTCAACCTAAATTCTAAATGACAATGAGAAAAACGTAAAATGTATTTTATTTTGCAGATCCAGTGTTATATTAGTATATTACATTTTTATTTACTAGTATAGTATTTATTAATGTTTTCAGTGTATTAATATTGCATTAATGTATTTCTATACTGTTATGATATTTATTAATTAATTTTGAGCTTTTATTTTTTTCAATTTTCAATTGAAATTTATTTTAGGTTTTAGTAATTTTTTTTTCAATATATGCTTTTGGCAATTGTTATTAGTTTTTGTTTTTAAATATCTATATATCTATTTTTGTTTTTATTTTAGTGTTAGTACTTAAACTCATTTTATTTCAGTTAAAGTTTTTTTATAGTAGTAGTTTTAATTAACAATAACAACACTGAGAGCATGTCTTTGTCACCTATAGCAATCAAAACTGTGACTCCAAACAACTAACTGTTGGCATAAAACTGCACTTAAGGCCTCTTTACATAGCTGAGTTAAGGTTGCTCTGTGCCTGCTCAAAATTCTGTGTAAAGACAAGATTCTGGATAAAAGCCAGACTAAATTATGATTGCTCTGACCCACTTTAGCCCCTAGTATTAATGAATACACATGTAATTTTTGTGTAAATGCATTTATGCCCCCTCTGAGCAGCATTGAACATTCTGTGTAAAGACACCAAAATGTTAAAGGTCCTAGAACGCATCTCCATTAATGCCATTTTGCTTTATTATGCATGAGGAGACTTTTTTTACAAATCACTTTGTTGTTGCCCTCAGTTTCTGATGTAATAATTAGCCTTTATGCAATGTAGGATCTAAACTGCCCCCCTTCACTCCAGTCCTAATGGCACAAGTTACATGGACCAAAGCACACTTTAAACAAAAAAAAAGTTTTGCAGCACTTCTTCAACAAACCAACAGACTCTTTATCTCACAAAACCATCATTACAGAATTAGTTTCAGAAGTTATTATGCTCTCAGCCAAAGCATTTTTCACGAGCAGCAGTGAACCAAACAATGCCAAGTGAAAGCTGTTTACTATCTCTTGGCGTTTTTTGAATTATAACAATGCATTTTCAAGTTAAATTGGCTTGATTGCAGTTTCTGATAGCAATCAGGTCTGCCATACCACTAGCTGCATGTCTGGTATTTGTTTTATTGTGTTTGAAGTCTGATGAGCTCATAAATAGAGAGAAAACGACCAGTGAAGGGATCGATGGGGGAAGCATTTCTCGAGCTGGACACACACTCACACCGCTGCACATCGAGACCCATCCCACCCCAGGTGTGGATGCTGGGACCGCTCTCAAACATTCAAACCACTGTCAAAAACACAACCTTTATTGATCCATAGAAGCCCCCCTCCAGGCCCAGCTGGAACGGTCACTGTGTTTTTTCTCTAAACAAATATATTTGGAAATGTTCTGTCACTGTTTATGGGAATGTGTGTGAGAGGCGAATGTTTGAACCGATACCGTGGAAACAGGCGATGTTTAGAGCAGATAGTCTCTCCCCTTTAATTGTGGGAAATGGGTTTCAGATGTGCGTCGCCCGCTGATCACTTTCAGCCCGGCCTCCCTCGTCATGTCTTATAAAACCACTTCAAGGAGTGCCTGATGGGGGGATGATACCAGGGCTGGGACGGAGGCCTCGACAGCTGCCTAAATACTCCTCTGGGTCCCTCTGAAATAACAACAGACACATTAGCAGTAGCTGAGCGCTCCATCACCTCATTTTTCAAATTTGAAAACAATTACTCTCCGTTTAGTCATAATGAGAACAGATGCTGAAATTATTGGCTTTATTTAATATCGTTCACTTGACACGGATTATGTTTTGGCCTATACTTAGCAGCTTTTCATGCTTTGATGAATCATTAGCCTATTGCGGGCAGAAGGGTTATGGTTAAAATAAGAAATATAATTTTATGTGAGTATAGGGACTCGATGATGGGGCTACGGAGCTGGTTTATGCTCATATGGGAGTCTGTGTTGCCCTCTGTTGGAGAATCATTAAGAATGCTAACCATGCTAATAGTGGCTGCTGTAAAGATTAAATAAATACATAACACATAGCCGCTGCTGTAAGAGCAAGATTAATTTTTTTATGGAAAGTTGATGGAAAGTTCAGAGCCTTATTTCATACACTACTGGCTGTTTTATGACCGTATCATGTAGCTGCTACATTGTGAAAGTTTATTCTAATTCTTGCTGCTTTAAGGACGCTTAATGAAAAATGTTTACAAGTTTGCAATGTCTCTGCTTTAGTGTGCTGCATAAATTGTAAAACAATATATAAGCGGTATAAACAGCCCCTATTCTTAGCTTTTAGAGAGTAGAGCGTTTGCCTCTTTCTCATAAACCAAAGTCACATGCGAGTTAGGGGCTGTGTTTTTAATGCTCTCTAATGATTTCTCTTTGTTTATCACGCCATTAAAGCTTGGCAGCAGGTGGATTCTGGAAAATGGCCTCCCGACACACAATCTCCATTTCCCAGAAGGAAAGGAGAAAAAGGCCTCGTCCCGGGGGAACACATCTCTGTGGTTTTCTCTCTTTAATTTGACAAGTCATAGTGTTGCAGTATGGCAGGCTCGGGTGACATCATCACCCAGCTTGGAATGGGCTGCTGTTAGTGCTTTTCAACATGTGCTGTTGATTTTGGACCAGGTGTATGAAGTACTTTGCAGAACAGGGATCCAGCCTTCCCTCTGTGGCAGTGAAATAACCCAGTGTGTGGCCAAAACTGATTAAGAGGTTGATTCCACCACCTGAAAACAGGAATGCGGAAATCTTGTTGATCTCTCCTGTGCAGCATGACATGATATGTGGTGTGTTCACTGTATTTTAAGACTGCACTGATGTCTTAATGGGTGATATGTTACAATAAGATTTAATCTATTACATGGATAGTTCACCAAAAAATGTAAATTCTGTCATCATGTACTCACACTCATATAATTCCTGTATGACTTTATTTTTATTTTTTCTGTGGAAAATATGTTGTGAAGAACGTTTTTGCCAATGTTTTTGCCCGTATTAAAAGTCACTGTGGGGTCCAAAACAACACTGAACCCCATTGACTTTCATTGTATAGACTAAAAATAAATAAATAAGATAAAATGAAATAAAAAGCATTTTTTCAGAATTTAAATTCATGTTCCATGTAAAAAAAAAATAAATAAAAAAAAAATTAATGTTTCACAGAAAAAAAGTCATACAGTGAACTACCCCATTAAATAATGTTCTTTTATACAATGTGAAATGTTAAAAATGTATTAGTAAATGCATAAATTAACATTAACCTACTGTGCTTAGCTCATAGAAAACAGATAAGAAAGACATAAAGGAAGATATTTTGAAAAATGTGAGTAACTGAACAGTCAGTGCTCCTCACTGACTTCCACAGTAAGGAAAAAAAAACAATGGGGACTATCAACTGTTCGATTACCCACATTCTTTAAAATTCTTATTTTATGTTCATTTTCAGCAGAAGAAAGAAACTCATGCATGTTTGGATGTTTTGTGTGAACTATGCCTTTAACTGTAATTTCATAATTACTCTCACTGTCTTTGCTGCTGAATGTACTGACATGCATTAATGGTAAACCAAAGTAAATTTTAATGTCATTTTCTATTAAAAACATTTTATTATGTATTTAAATTAAGTGAACAGTAATACTGGACACAGTTAAAATTCTAATCAATTTCTTTACATGTGATTTAATATGTTATATATATTAAATAAGTGTATTTCCTTAAAGCATGACAAAATATTATTAAAACATTTAGTAAGAAACAAACTATACTCTAAAAATACACTTAAGGAGACTTTTATTTCATTTATTAATATTATATTATATGCAAGTACATTTATTTAAAAAATACACTTTTTTCACAAGGGAAGCAGAGAAAGTCTGAACAGATTACTGATTTGTCAATTAATTGATGCTTTCATCCAAAGCAGTTTACAGAATATAGATACAATCCCTTTGGAGTAACTTGGGGTCAAGTGTTTTACTCTAAGGGGTTATTAGTTTATGGATGACCCACTGTGGGGTTTGAACCTGCAACAGTCCAATTAGTAGCCCAGGTCTTCAACCACTAGGCTGCACCACCCACTATTGTACTATTTAAATTATGCATTCAATAACATCTTTACATTCCCTTCACCTAAAACTAGAGTTGCATCAGAATGCTATCACGTTTGCTTGCTGAAAACCAACTTCTGGACACACGTGGTTGTGCTTCATGTGTTTTCCATGTCAATTCGGTACTTCAAACATGCTGATAAATGGGCCTGGGGCGCAGGAATCTGCTCACTGTGTCTCTCACCCTCACTTTGTCATTCATTGGTGTCATAAAAGACCACAGGACACCAAGTGATGATCTTATAAACGTATTTATACATTTGCCCTGAAATGAAGCGTTGAACATTTCTCCGGCTGATCGGACGTCCGAGTGAGTTTCCCAGCCCTGGGAGAGGAAGATTTTAGGGTTTATTTTGGGAGGTCAGTAAGAGGTGGGTCATGGGTAATGGATTTATCATTGGGCTTTGGCCTTTCATGAGCCGCATTACTTCAAGGATCCGTCTGCTGATTCTGGCAGTGGCACAGCATTCAGTATGACCCTGTCCCCAAACACATGGCCCATTCTGTCCAGTGATTTACAGAGGTCAACACTCATGCTTGTCATAAACAGACAACGATGCCATCTGCTGGTGAAACTCAATTTTGACTTCAGTCAAAGTTTGACTGTCTACTCCAGGGTTCTCCAAACTGCTGTCCTACAGTGTTTAGCTTCAACCCTAATTAAACACACCTGAACCAGCTAATCTAAAGACCTTTAGGTTGAAATCAATTGCAAAATGTGACTACGCTAAGGTTCAAGTTTCCATTGTTAGACTATGAGATATGACCTTAGATACAGCAGGGGTCTCACTCTGCATCACCTGCACTCAATCACCCAAAAGACCATCAGCAAGAACTCATCAGTGGGACATTTAGGCAGTTTGTTAATGTGTACTTCAACGCATTTGCACCGAGCCTATGAAATATATATTATTTACTGTGAGTTTAAATACACAAAATCCCACATTATATCCCCAGAAATATTTAGTGGTTTGCTTGAATTTCTGGTACTGTTTTTTTAATAGCATGTGACACCAGTGGCGGATGGTGGGAAATTTTCTAGGTAGGGCACCACTTCCAAAAATTTTAGCATACATCCCAGTATGATTTATCCCAGTATAACAAAAGGAAAAGAATATTAAGACTTGAAAAATTTTAAATAAAGATACGTTTTACCAAGTTCAAGGTTACGTTTGAGGATAATTCTCACAAATTTGTATTTTCTACAAGCTTTCTTCAAGATAAATTAAAACATTTTTTTTAATTTTCATAATTCAAAATGTATGTATACAGTGCAACAGCAAAAACTGTGAGCCCTTCATTTAATATAGTTAATCTATATCACACTAAGAGTGGCGTTTTTCTCCAGATATCAGCATTATAACAAATGTACTATTGATTTTATACAAGCTTAATAAAGTTATTATTAAGTTAGGCTACTTAAATTTAGATGCCTGTTTTTGCTGTATTTCGCCAATGAAAATAGTTCCAAACAGCGCTGTTTTGCCCCGCTGAGCAACACAGGGTGGTGTTTTCTTATTGAATGAATCTGTTTTTTAAACAAATTATTTAGTGACTCACTCATTTCAACCTTTTGAATGAATCGATTTAATCTCAATGACTCGCTTATTAACAGTGATTGCCACATAGGGCTGCCACCTGTATGGCGGCTTTAAATTCACATTTCAAGTATCTTTTCATGTTTTAAATCTTTTCAAATATCAATATTCAAAGTTTTACATTTAAAACAAAACATTATTTATGCATTTGTAACTGCTGGTTAAATGCATTCATGTCCCCTCAGACCCATGTCTGTTAAAGATTGCTTCATCTGGAAAGCATCTACTGTGTACAAACATCTGATAGACGTCTCTAAGATGTCAGTTTTACATACATTCTAAATCATAAACATCTTAAAGACATTTTCTAAACGTCTATTTGACATCTGATAGGAAACGTCCTATAGACATATTGCAGATGAACAAACACTCTAAAAAATACGTCTTGCAGATGTAAATGCAGACGTCAAATAGACGTCCGTGTGATGGACGTGTGCTATCAGGGTACAGGTCAAGATTTTCATTTGTTAAAAAGAAAATGTTAAGTGATTTATATATATATATATATTATAAGGACAAATGTTCACAAGTTGTGATTTTTTTGGGGGGGGGGTGTAAAATATAAAAATAAACTCAACAGTACTAATATTGTAAGTGACAACATGATCATACTGTAAATTAAAGTACGCTACTGTAATGTACAAAATACTGTAAATGAAAATACAGTACTGTACATAACTGTAAATGAAAGTACAGTACTGTACAAAATACTGTAATACAGTAGCAATAAAACATTTTACAGTAAATTACTGCCATCCAGCTGCCAGTAAGTTTAATCTAACCATCTAGTAGTCACATTTCAGGAGGAGCCTTAAAGAGCAGGTCATATGGTATTTTAAAGTGTCCTAATATTGTGTTGGAGTACCCTACAGCAGGTTTGAATGCATCTAAGGTCAGAAAACATTGTAATTTTCTCAGAATATACATTTAATAGAATCATTTTTCAATTATTTCGAAACGATTCCTCCCTTCCATAAGCCTACTCTGCTCTGATTGGTCAGCTGACCCAGTCTGTGATTGGTCTTTTCGTATGCAAGGCGTGTCGGAAATGAAACACCCATTACCATAATTAATTTTTTTGCTCGTGAACAAAGATGTTATAAGGTTACAAAAATAGCATCGATATTACCTTATCAATTCGAGCCAGAGTCCGGGGATGATACCGATGCTCAACCGGAAACTCCATCGCAAGCAGGACTTGATCAGGACGTTTCGTCTACTTAGTAAGTTTAAACTTTGTAGGTGGTACTTTATGTGATGTGACAGCAGTTTTATTGCATTCATTATTATTATTATTTACTGATTTGAGGTGCATGTGTGGGAACTGTGTTAGAATGGCCAGTGAGGCTGAAAAACACAGCGTCTTCTGGACATGATGTAAACACACTAACTAGCGGAAGTGTTTGTGGGCAGGTCAGAGTGTTCGTATTTCGCGGGCAGGCCGGGATTATGCAAATGTGTTACCTTGTGGGGTATATAGGTAACAGGCAGAAGAAGATTCGAAAATATAACTCGTTAAAACGGTTCAGAGTTGACTCTTTATTTTGAGAGACAATATCTTTATTCATTATGCACTTTTTTGATTAACAACTTTGCAGACTGTTTACATTGAAGGATAGCTACATTACAAACTTCAAAAAAGATATTTTTCGTAAACCCATATGACCTGCTCTTTAACTTAATCTGACCAATCATAGAGTAGGCATAGGTAAACCGCTGCTTCCCTCACTCCTGGGGCAAGTTCAAGCTCAAACCGGTTCTTCAAAAAGAACACAAAGAATGGCCTTCGCAGCTGCCATAGTTGCAACTCTTGCGTCATCAGAACAGGGTGTTCAACGCACCACCGTTTCCGTTTAAAAAACGTTTTGCACCGTTTTTGTCGGGGCTGAACACAGCCCTGGCGTCCTTCCTCCACCTTGTGTTATTAATAAACTGAATAATTTAATTTGCGTGGGATAATTATTGAGCTCCCACCAAGGATCACATGGTTGTAAACAACAAAATGATTTTCTTTGAAGCGATAAATGGCCGATGGTCTGATTCTCTTTGAAAAAGCTCCTTTCGATGTGAAAATTAAGCAATATAACACAAGCAATCATAAATACGGAGTAACTTACATTTAAGAGACAACATTAGTCACTGTTTGTCTACTTTTGCCAAAGAAAATAACAGAAGCGGTAGATTTAACCACTGCACGTCTCCAAGCAGCAGTAGCTGCTTTCCTAATGAGTTGGTTCAAAAACACTGATTCAATCCAGTGAATGATTCAATGACTCACTCATAAAGACAGTGGCGTGTTTCACTTCTTTGAGGTTTTGGCCAATTATTTTGTACATAAATGCAGATTTTACATCCTTGTATAACATTCTTCTGTCTTTTTCGTTTTTGTCTATAATTAATAATTAATTAATTTATTGATTTGTTTATTTATTTATTTTTAATAGTTATGTTTTTGCAGTTTGGAATTGTATTATGCTTTGTGTTTATTGAGGAGTGTTTCCTATTTCATTCAAGCAATAATAAAATAATAATAATTAAAACTTGTTTTTTTCTCTCTCTCTCACTAATCTGTGTTTGAACGAATCGGTTGAATGAATTACTCTTTATGAATCGCTCATAAAGAGTCACTTGCCGCCACCTACTGGCGTACCGATGTGACCTATAGAAAGTCCTCACTGCTACAAATATAAAAGGAGTGATAGGAAACCAAAATTCGAGGACCGGAACTAACTATTACATAAATCAACAGAGCTAATCAATGAAGTGTGACACCTTTGAAAATTATGCCTGGATAGTTATACTAGTTTTGTCACGCTGCGGTCCTCTCAGTGTAGTCGGGGTGTTATTTCTTCCCCTCATTTTCCTGACAGCAGATGCTGTATGATGTCTTTCAGCTTCAGATAAAAACAAACAGGCCTTTCAAGTGATAGCTGCCCAGTTAAATATAGCGTCAGGTTTGTTTGCATGACAGCACTAGGCTATACCGCGTCGTCTTGTGCATGGCTTTCGAGCAGCAGGCTTTGATCAAAGGCAGGTGTGTCTGTGTTCAAGAGAGCTCGGCTAGTCAAATCGAGCCTTTATTAGTATAAACCAGTGTTTGATCTTCATTTAGACCCGTTGAGGTTAAACAAAGCTGGCAGCTTTTATGTTTTTTCGTTGTTAAATACAAACTACAGTTTCTATGTTCTTGTTTTGTTCTTAATAACTGTTCAGCATTCAGCAAAATAAATGACGAAACGAAATGCTCTTGTTGACATCGCTGTTTTGTTTTGTTAAGTCTACGTCCGGTGCGCCATTTGGACAGGACCAGTGTGTTCACTCGTATTCCTTTTACGTATTTTAATTGTGTACGAGTATAGCTTACTGGTTTTACTTTGTGGTCGTATGCGTGTTTCACTCTGGTTTCAAAAAGGGGTTTCAAAGAACCATTTTGGGTTCCCCAAAGAATCTTACAGTGAACAGTTTTTCTTAATGTTTAGAACATTTTAATAATCTAATGAATCCTAATCTCATGAATCACTAAAGTGGAAAAGGAAAGTCAATGCAATGTTTCAATGGATGTTAAAGGTTCTTCATGGAACCATAAAGAATGTTTTTTTGTTTTTTTTACAGTATCTGTTTGAACACTTTTTCATGCTCTGTACTTTTGTGTGTGTGTGTGTGTGTGTGTGTTTCTGTTTGAGACGGTCTGTCTTAACGTCTCAGTGTTGTCCAGCTACAGTATCAGTGATGTGTTGTGCCGCCCACCTGCCTCTGGCTGTGCCGCTAAGCCCTTTCTGGAGTCCTGATGGACAACCCTGTGATAAGAGCAGCAACATGATCTCTGTGTTTGCTTTTGATGTGACCCACAACAAAGAGGTGGACAGATTCTTGTGCTTTACAGGGCAAGAGAAATGAAACAGCCACAGTCTATTGTGCAGAATGACATAGTTGAGTTCATTGAGTTTTTCTCTTTATTGACATTGGCACGGATCATATGCTCACATTCTTTCCCATAAATCCCTTAACATATTTGATAATTAATTGTGGTAGGGTGGTATTTGTTCTCTACACATGCAGTTGCAGTGAGCATTGAGAACATTTCTAAAATTGTTATTACATAGCTCCATAAACTGTATTTAACACCTTTAAATTCCATGGTGCTTGTTCCAAATATTTCCACCTAAATGTGGACAAATTGAGTAAATGGTTGTCCTTCATATGAAGAGCTTTTTCCTCCACTAACAGCTGGGGAGGTATAGTCAGCATTTGTTCAGAGATTTCTCTGTTGGCAGCAGTGCCTCGGCTGAAAGCAGGATTCTGTCATGAATGAGAATATTAGACAGATAGGGACCCCGGGGGTGTATAGTTTCGCTAGCTCTTGCCTGGGGTTATTAAATATTAGCCTGAGGTGCTGAAGGGCGTTGCTGACAGGGGCTATCATCAGCTCTCCCTATCATCAGGATTTTGCACTTCTTCCAAACGCTTGCACTTCTGAGACTTAGTAGATGGTGCCCTCTTCTGTCCTTACATAGTGATCAGATTAACTGAAAAGTGAATTTCAGATACTTTGAGAAAGCCAAGATATACATTTATATAATTAAGAATTCATGATATATCCATATCATATTGGTTATTGCCTGACATTTTTTTATATATTGGTATCTATATTGGATATTCACTTGTGCATGTTCATTTCCCCTATTTAAACATTTCATCTAACACTTACTAAAATTAACTTTTAAAATAACTGATAATGTAATAATAACAAATGTAATCCAAAACACATCTGAAATATAGATTTATTAATACTGTGCTGCATGTTTTTAACATGTTTTAATATATAATTTGATAAATTTTTCAATGTATAAAATAATTTTATATAGTAATAATTTTCTAATTGTAATATGAATACCCGTATACAAGTATCCCTATATATGAGATCAGATATTTATGAACATATGTGATGTGAAGCGTGCAGCTGGACTGTGTCACCCAGTTTTAGACAAGCTTTGCTTTTATTTTTTTATAACTGACCACAAGGTGGTGGGAGAGTGCAAGGAAGGAGTGACTTACGCAAGGCAGATAAAATAATCCATTAGGACAGTGATACTAAACAGCCTTGATTTAACTGCTATATCTAGTCATCTGGCTTCATTGAAGAATGTTCTGATAACGAGTTTGCTGTAAATCTGGGATGTAACTCACATATCCTTGCCTTGACTCAGTAAGTACTTCCTCCACAACAGTTGTCTCTCAACTGTTGCCATGCTGTGTTGCTGATTCATATCTGTAATTAGGTAAACTTTTCAAATGCCGCATCTGACTGAGATGTAATTTATTAAAAATAGATGCTTAATAAAGAGAGCCATTACAATTATGGTTGGTTATTATGAAAAGCAGATTATTTCATTGCCCTTTAGAAGAAGTGTACTAGATTGATAGACAGAGGAGGAGAAAGAAGGAATATTTTTCTGTTCAGAGACATTGCTTTTCGCAGTAACTGTGTAAGGTTGCTGCAAGAGATGAATATGCATAACACTCTCCTGCATATTCATTAGACAGGTGCTGCTCTGACTGCAGTACTGTCAGTTCTAGCAGTGTGACGCTGCACTGTGGGCAGTTCCTCTGAGTCTCACAGGTTCCCTGTGTCCTATAGTTGTTGGAGCATGTTTTGTTATCACACTATGTGCATTGTAAGTTACAATTTGTAACATACCATATTTTCAAAGTCAAAGATAATACTCTCAATATGAGTAGTAAGTGATTGTATTGTATTGGTTTTTTTTTTGTGCCATAATGTGCACTATGCCACATGCCAGTTATTTGTAACCCTCAAATACAATTAAACACTCTACAAACATCATCAAGACTTTATAATATAATTAATTCAAAGTATTATAATTCAAATGTAGTATAATTCAAAGGTACTTCGGAGCGTATTCAAGTTTATCTGTCCTGCCAGCTGTTATGATCAGACAGGCCTTCTGTCATTCTGCAGAGTTACAGATGGGAGACCAGCATGGGGTCAGTACCAAGAAGACAAAGACCACTACCATTTAACTTGCACAGAAAAACATGAACAGTGTGTTTCTGTGCAAGTTAATCTAGCTGTCTAATAAACCTGGCATTATTTATTACGAAAACTGTTGGCTCTGTGACAAACTGCTTTTGTTCCTCCTCTTTTCTAAGTCGCTTTGGATAAAAGAGTAACTGTTAATGTAAACAGGATTTGAGACATTTCATATTTGGATTGCATTCTGTTATATTGCATCATATCTTCTGTATCATCAGGCAGAATGAATGTAAACTACTACTCGTGTAACCTCCGTTTCTGCCAAGACAGAGTGATTTGCTTTCAGTAAATTGTTCCAAACATCAAAAACATGTGCAGAGGGTTAGGAAAAATTTAATTCATTTTATATGGTTTTTAAAAATTATTTTCAAAAGTGTAGAAAACCATCTGGGCCAAATATTATTTAATTTTTTTTTTATTTTAATGCAATTTTTCATTGCATTTATCTTGGTTAATTTCTGGTGATTGTTTTCTTTTTGAACTATTTCAGTGCTAAGTAGGTTAAATGGAGGAGCTGAGGAGAGAATTGTAGCCTGTCTGGGAATAGCAGAACTATACTTGGCTCATGCGGTCTAAAAATTCCACCTTCTGAAGTGATATGTGGACGCAGGCGTTTGTTTCTATTGGTGCTTTAGTCTGTCATTCGTCTTCTGTAGCCCTGAGGTTGGCTAATTACACAGACATGATGGGATAATCCCGGTTAACAGAAGTTGATGTCAGAATGGTTTGGCTCACCACAAATCCTAGTTGAGGTAGGCAATGCAAGACGTCAGTCACTATTGCAGAAGAAGTGGAGGGAGTGTCTGACTGCTCTGGAATTTCCTTTCTGATGGGCTGTCAGTCCACCTGCTAACCTGCCTGTTTAACTAACCAAATGGAGCTGCACTTGTGATCTGATACATTCAATCTCTATTGCGACGTCTCCGCGCGCGCAGGGCCGTTTCATAACATTTTTGTCGCGCGCTCTGCTATATGGGGACCGTGCTCTCTATATCACCTTTTGCAACTAAAGGGACCATTCTGCAAGATGTAGGAGATGAGGCCAACGGGAAAATAGAAAAAAGCCTTAAAAAACAGTCAGTGATCGTGTCCACGCTCACATTTAAGCGGCTAGTGACTGCATCAGGTAAGAAAAAAAGTGCCAAGAAAGTAAGTCCGAATCCTCTTCCGCTGCCAGCGAGCAGCGACAGTCAGGTCGAGCATCTGAATCAGGAGAACTTCAGGAAATCGCAACAGTTCGAGAAGAAAACGAAAAATGGACCTCTTGCGGTGCCCATCCCCACGGTTCCTCCCCATCTGGACCAGGATCAGGACCAGTTCACTCCAGCGGCGAAGCAACTGGTGTCGGTTCAGAAGCAGCCCAGCAGCCGGTCGCTCATCTCGCCGAGGCGCGTGATCGTCCAGGCCTCCACAGGGGAGCTGCTCCGTTGCCTGGGCGAATTCCTGTGCAAACGATGCTGCAAAGTCAAGGAACTCACCGCAAATGAGGTTATTCTCTGGTTCCGAAACGTGGACAGGACTCTGCTGTTGCAGGGCTGGCAGGACCACGGGTTCATTACACCTGCCAACCTCGTGTTCGTCTATCTGCTCATTAGGGAAACTGTAACCGATGATGTTGACAATCCACGTGAACTTCAAGGGACCTTTCTGACCTGCCTCTGTCTGGCGTATTCCTACATAGGGAACGAGATCTCGTACCCCCTCAAGCCCTTCATGGTCGAGACCAATAAGGACGTGTTCTGGGAACGTTCGTTAGATGTCATCGATAAACTGAGCGGCAAAATGCTGCAGATTAACATTGATCCGCAATTTTTCACAGAGGTTTTCCAAGACTTAAAAAACGAAGGAGATTATAAGAAGGATGGAAGCGAACTGGACCGCTGAGTGTGATCAGAATCTGAGCAGAGATCAATTACTGCTGATTTATTGGACATAATTGTAATCAGCTCTGCCTGACTTGCATTGCACCATGAGCCGATTTATCAATTTAGTATTTATGACACTGTTGTGTTGGCTTTGTTTTAACAGTATTAAGTAGCCCGGTGAAGTGATTTATAATAGCCAACATCGCTTCACCGGTGTAGCTGCAGTTTTATGCATGTCGTAGCCTATAGATACATCAGTTGCTGTGATTCACAGTCATTCATAAAAAGGGAAGGCACAACGTTTATTAACTGTCAGTCTCATCTGTCATTTCTAAGTTATCTGGGTCTCTATCCTCCTGAGACCTAAAGAAATGTTGTATTTTTTAGGTATACATTAGATTTGTTTTACGTAATGTAAGTGATTGGTGTAGCCCAAGCGGCAACCTCCCGCTCTCTCTCGTGAATCCAACAAGGAAGTGACTTAAACTGTAATTCATAAACTGGCCGCTAGAGGCTGGCTGCAAAAGGGAGTCAATCCCATAGACTCCCCATGTTAAAATGCACAAAGTTACAGCAGAAAAAAAACGTTTACAGCCTGGTTCAAAAAATTATTTTGGTCTATATAGCTAATTTTGCCCTTCATGACAACTGTGAGGGGGGTGAATTTTTTTACAACTCATCCGTTTAAATTATATTAAGCCTTAAAGTTCTGCATAATTAAGGGCGTGGCCACTTGAGTGACAGGTGGATTGCCGCTGCTGACTGCCGTCGAGCTAGGTGGGCGTGGTTTCAGAAACCAGCTCCCGCCTTTTTGCCCATTTTCGATTATCCGGGAGTGACAAGCGGTGGCGCGCTGCCAAGATGGCGACGGCTGGCTCCGCCCACTTTGAGCTTCAAAAACGCTCTTCACAAAACAACGGGTGACGTCACGGACATTATGTCCATGTTTTTATACAGTCTATGGTGTAGCCCAACAAACTTAGTATTCGTTTAGTTCTAAAAATCTATACCCTTTATGGAATATTGTATTGGACACATTATTATTAAAAAGTCTGGACATTGCTATATCAAGGCTTGAAAGGTACTGTGGACAAATGACTGGGTCTCAGGAGGATAAAGCTCAATTTGAAGAGATGAATGGAACTATCCAAGGTGCTGACCTGTTTGTGCTCATTTATCTATTGACAGACGCCTGTCTCCAGCCATTCTGGATTTGAAACTTGAAAGTGTTTTCTCTTCACTGAGATGTGCCAGTTCATGTGTGATCTTACTGTTTTGATTCATTCACATTGGTTTTAGAAAAATGGGCAGATCATACTTGGAGTTCATTTTATACTTCGACGTGATTTTTTGCTTGAATTAAATAAAACCCAGTCTGCCTGGTTTTCTTGATCGATAATGAACGCATCGAGCTCATTAATGCACTGACCACGTGCCATTTGACTGCATATTATGATAAGATTATATAGCATCCATTTAAACTTTGCACTCAACTTCAGCTGATCTTTGGGACAAGGCCTCTAGGCTATCCATCATCTCTACAGTGTTCACTAAAACTCCAAATCTCTTACACGCAGTCACTTATCTTATACTTTTTCATATAGGCCTAACTTACGCACTACATTCTTGCTCTGTTTATTTTACGTGTTTTTTTGTTTGTTTGTTTGTTTGTTTTTGCCCTTTTAATCATTTCCCTTTGATTCCTATTGATATTTTTTTAGAAAAAGGAAGGACATTAATTTAGCTTACATTATTATATCTGTAGTTAATTTACAGATGGATCAATCCTGTTTATGACTTAACTCCAAGTCTTCACTACGTCTTTGTTTTCTGTGGGCTTTTTCATCATCAACCAATCCCGTTCACCGGAAAGCAAGAATGAGCGAGTTGTGAATAAAATACTCGACATGAATGATCTTCGAGTTCATTGGCCGGAATTTGCTGCAGTCTGTGAGAGGGGTTTCTCTGGGTCAGCGGAAGACATGTGAACTCTAGTCTGTCGCTATAGAAACCGCAGTATCGCTCATTCACGGCATGCTGAACCTCGCACGCTTTGTCTTCAAGCCACATGCACACTAGAAATATACGTCAAGGATGTTATTTTCTTCTATCTATCTATCTATCTATCTATCTACCTATCTATAGGCCTATATCTGTCTGTATGTCTGTCTGTCTGTCTGTCTACATTTAAAAATAGATATTTTGAAGTTGTAAATAAGATTACTGGAGTACTGTTTACAAGAAAATACTATTTCTGTCTTTCAACTTCAAAATTTCATGTTTAAATTCAATGTGTTATACTTGCCAATTCTTAAATAAAACAATTTTTACTCAGAAATTGTACATTTCAAAATAATTACAAAGAAACAGCATGTAACATTGAATTAAATATAACATTTTGCAGAAAGACTGAAGTTGTATTTTCTTGTGAAACATACTCCGAATGTTTTATTTACAATATTGAAAAACAATTTCAGATCATTGTTAGTTCTTCTTCTTTAAATTCCAATTTTCAGAATTTCTTAATTACATTTTTATTAAAAAAGCAATTCTTTATTCAGTTCTCAACTGTAGACAACTGATTCATAATATTCAAAAACAATATCAACGACACTAATATGTTGTGTGATTGTTTCTTATTAGTTGCACCTTTGAAGACTCCAGGATCCTTAGTAAACAAGTGATTACCCACAGACCCTAACCAAAGTGCCAAGCACAGGATGATTAGTTCTTTTTTTGTACTTGTTAAAATGGTTCCTTAATCTGTCAGGAGGATTTCTTCAGTAGTCATCTTGACCTTATGACACTGTTCCCTGGCTATATATATACTGTATATAAGAGGTCTTACCTAAGGTTTTCCATTAACTGATCCCAGATTAGTAGAAATAGGTTATATCACGTTGGAAATCAAAGTGTCAGCAGTAATACTCTTTTGGCAGGTCAGTGAATAAACACCTTTACCATGAGCACATTAAGACAAGCTAATGAAAGCACTCCTCTCCAAACAGACAACTTAATTATCTACGGTACACTTTTTTTTTTTTTAAATGAAGAATATACTTATTTTGTTCTAAGGAATAGTTAAAGTGTGATAATTTACTCACCCTCGTGTTTTTTTGTTTTTTTTGTATCTAAACCAATATGATTTTTTTCTTTATGGAACAAAAAAGGAGACATTTTGAAGAATGTCATGCTGCTCTTTATCATCCAATGAAAGCATATAGTGACCAGGGGCTCCAAATAGAATAAAGTGCCATAAATCAGTCCATATGATTCTTGCAGGGATGGAATAACATGAAGGTGAATAAATTATGACAGAAATCCATAATAAAGGCTTGTTTACACAAAGGACGATAAATATATTGTCCGATACAGTTATAGTTTTAAAAAATCATTCAATGTAAAAGACAGCAGAGTCCACAACACAACTGTAACACTAACGGAACAGAGTAACAACATTGTTGGAATTACTTTTGAAATGATTTTTTTTTCCCCAGCTGACATAGACATCCAATCAGAATCCACCCTGCTTTAAGGATTTCGAGCATTTAAAGCGACAGACAACAGAAGACTAATAATCAGAACCTTATCATCCGCTGGTGTGGACACTAATATAGTTATTGTTACAGTTACTTTTATATTCATCACTCTTGGTGTAAATGTCCCATAAAACAGATAACAGGTTTTTAAAAAATGACATTAATAATATAAAATGTTGCAAATGGGATATTCTTTGTCTGAATTTTTTAAGCATTCAGTATGGAATAATGAGCCACAGACGTGATTACACGTTTTTTCCAGTCTCTCTGGGGGAGAGCGAGATGGAGGATGTTGACTATACAGTGGGCGTTCCGTGACTGACTTGAATGGATGATATATTCAGTGCCACCCACTGGCTGGGAGTTAGTCACTGGATCACACAGACAGATTCAAAGCAGTACTGCTCATTAAGGTTTCTCTAGGGGGCTACCAGCCAACACTCCTCTCCTGTCACAGAGGGTTGTTTACCAGAAAGACTGCCTTACAATTATTTCAGCAGCCTTTTAGGGGGCTAATAACCATTAACAATCCTGAATTAGATTGATTGCTCTTCAACTTCCTTTAGTGATGGCATTTATCCTTGACCCATCATGACCAGCAAGTGGCACCATGTTTGTAAACACAATTTAACTAAAGCATTGGGTCTTTTTAAATGCCTTAAAGCATTACCATTGTGTGAGTTAGTTTATAAGGAAGGAATAAAGTAAAAAGTGTTTTAATATGTTTGATTTTGTACACTTGTTTAGGGCAGAAGAGATTGGAAATGTTTTCCTCCCACCTGTGTGTTATGCAAAATTCGGTTCATTGGACTTAGCACAGATAATATCCAGATTAACTCTTGTACATTCACCTACTCAATGACACCCTAAAGCTCAGGAGAGCTTATTATAAGAGTGATTTAGCTCAGTGAGTACTGAGGAGACCAACGGAGGGTAGACCTTATACAGTGGGTATAGAAAAGAATCACCTCATTTAAAATAATCACATTTTGTTGCTTTGCAACCTGAAGATGCACACAGTTTTTGTTTTATCCAGGTGTATTGCAACTTATAACGTCCAAGTTAAAGATAGAACACCAACATGTCCATGGAGTTGGCAAAATGATCACCCCCTCCTAAAAATGACTTGTAAACTCAATCAGATGTAGCTAATCACCTTCTCGAGCCATCTGACTTTGAACTGTGATCAGCTGTGGTCATTTTGATCAGCTCAGCATGAAAAGAGCTTTCCTGAAGCATTTCAGTCATTGGTAGTGCAACTGAAGTAAACAATCAACTATGGGTGGCAAGGCACTGTCAAAAGATCTCCGGGATAAAGTTGTGGACAGGCACAAATCAGGAGATGGATACCAAAAAATTTCAAAGGCTTTATCAATGCCTAGAAGCACAGTGAAGTCTGTAGCAGTTCTGCAAAGAAGAGTGGGCAAATATTGCAAAGTCTAGATGTGCAAAGTTAGTAGAGTCAGATACATTTCCCAGCAGACTAAAGGCTGTAATTAAAGCAAAAGAAGATACAGTGGGTATAGAAAAGAATCACCTCATTTAAAATAATCACATTTTGTTGCTTTGCAACCTGAAGATGCACACAGTTTTTGTTTTATCCAGGTGTATTGCAACTTATAACGTCCAAGTTAAAGATAGAACACCAACATGTCCATGGAGTTGGCAAAATGATCACCCCCTCCTAAAAATGACTTGTAAACTCAATCAGATGTAGCTAATCACCTTCTCGAGCCATCTGACTTTGAACTGTGATCAGCTGTGGTCATTTTGATCAGCTCAGCATGAAAAGAGCTTTCCTGAAGCATTTCAGTCATTGGTAGTGCAACTGAAGTAAACAATCAACTATGGGTGGCAAGGCACTGTCAAAAGATCTCCGGGATAAAGTTGTGGACAGGCACAAATCAGGAGATGGATACCAAAAAATTTCAAAGGCTTTATCAATGCCTAGAAGCACAGTGAAGTCTGTAGCAGTTCTGCAAAGAAGAGTGGGCAAATATTGCAAAGTCTAGATGTGCAAAGTTAGTAGAGTCAGATACATTTCCCAGCAGACTAAAGGCTGTAATTAAAGCAAAAGAAGATGATTCAAAAAAAATACTGACACAAGGGGGTGATCCTTTTTCCAAATCGGTGATTCTGTTTTTTTATTAGTTTGTTTTATTATTATTTTTCTGACATGTTGGTGTTATATCTTTCACTTGGATGAGTAAATACAGCTGGATAAAACAAAAACTGTGTCCATCTTCATTTCAGGCTGCAAAGCAACAAAATATGATTATTGTAAAGGGATGATTCTTTTCAATACCTACTGTATATAGATTAGACTCTCTTTGTTGTTATGGTTTACATTTTCTCTTTCCCTACTTCTCTCAAATAAAAAAGGTTACTATTTTTAATGTAATAATAACTAAAAATTGTGCTTGTATTTACTACTGTAATTGGATGTATGTTTTTGTAAGGTTACATATAAACAGGTCAAAAGTTTTAAACATCATAAGCCACAGAACGTTAAAAATATATTAAGAACATTTTCTATGTATACCTTCAAATTATAATTATAATTATTGATTATTTTGGAGAAGAAAATTATTATAATTTAAACATAGGGGAGGCCAGGGCTGATTGTCACAACAAAGTGTTTCATAATTGTTGGAATCTTTAAATTTAGCATAAGAGCTTATAATAGATAGGCAGGTTCTGTTGTGACAACTTGTCCCATATAGTGTAAGCACTATTGGGGCATATTATGTGTTAAAGGGGCTATACAGCTTTTTTGTAACCAAGTGTTTACGGTGTGTCTACACAAAAACTGACTTCCAAAAACAAACCGAGCCTGAGAAATATTTTCTGGAGTAAAAAGTGTCACGATTAAGCAAAACCTTGGAGGTTCCTTAATTGTTTGTTATTTATCTTACACTCACATACAAATATTGCTTTGACTGAACTAAAGCAAAAAGTCTGTGCAGGCACTTTCTCAAAGCTGGAGTCTGTTGGCCAGACTAGAGCTGGATTTAAAATAGGTCCAGTGTGTCAGTGCAAACAAATCCTGCCATAAATGGCGGACCCCAGTAGAGCTGCTACTGACATGCAGATCACACTGATGGGACTTATGAGTCTCCTCACAATGCACAGCAATGCTAGAGAAATTCCTCATCTATGACGTCAAATAAACTACCAGTCAATTAAACAAGAAGCCATTTGCCACAAAGTAGGAAATGCATTGCCATTTGTATATCTTAGTCTTGATACGTTAAGGAAAATGTCGGGATTTCTTTTTATTTTACCCTGTTTGTCTCTTTTAGTATTTTAATATATGAAGCTGAAAGAATGTCCTATGGCGCTGTCTCTCTCATAGGTGTAGCTATGGTCTAATATAGATACATGGCGCCCTCTTGTGTCCATATTGTGTAGGCCTAATTGTAAATCGAAGAGTGCGGACTGCGCACACGCACGGTCGCCACTTTTTTTTTTATCTTGAGGGAGACTTTCCACTTTTTATACGATAATATTTTCCATCCCCTATTTTATTAATCCCCTTTCTTTTTTCTTTTTACAATGCCTGTGAGGCATTTAGTTAGCCTAAATATGGCGATTTATAGGCCTACGGGAAAACCCACACACGTTTACTTACTATCATAATATAGGCCTAAGTGTATTTTTATTACTAAAATGTACTATTTTGGTTTTTAGGCTATAGACTAAGCTTATCCTTAAAATTAAATAAACATGATAATAGCCTAGGCCTACTAATAAAAGCCTAACAATAATGATAAACGAATCCTTTGCACAGACAGTGACGCGACGCCCACAGCATCAACGCCATAAATACAGTAATTCTGCCCTAATTATAGGGTACAAAATAATTAAACAAAATAAATTAGGCTACATGCCAAGTACTTTTTTAAGAATAAATTAAAATTACTTTATAAACCACCCAAACTGAGGTTGTGTTATTACAGAAATACACAAAGACATATATAACAGGTCATGATTTTTACCTTAACAATTTGAATGTATTGTCACAGGGAAAATACATTATGAAATAATCAATCGAGTGAAAACAAGACAAGGACATAGACTGGTGATCTGGGTCAGTGTATCATCCGATCATTCAACTATTCCGTTCAAACTGGCAAACGCAAAACGGTAAACACTGGTCAATATTTCGTTTTTCCGTTTTTCTGTATGAACCAAAAAAATTGAAAGTTGGTAAATGGAAAGATCGTTCAAATGAGATTTTGGCTCGACATCTCTTATTTTGTTTGTGGTTTACAAATCGGTTTATGGCTTCAATATTTCATTCGCTTGTGGGCGGTGCTGAAACGCCCCTTTTCATTTGATTGATCAAACAGCCATGTCTGCTGTACTGCGTTCATTCATACGCTGATAGTGAGGCCTGTTTATTACTTTTATTTGTCATAACATTAATTATGATTCTGAAGTAGGCCCTGCCTGTTTTTCTAGGTGCCATTGATAAATGCTACGTCACTAGATAGGCCTATATTGCAGAGTTAAAAAAGAGAGCAGGAGATGGACCAGAGGAGGACTTCGTCCTGCAACTAAAGTTTTAAAAGGAACGAAATTATTTTTAATGTCACCCAATTATTAATTCAGGTCCTATATTTGTCTGTTATTTTTCTCATCAGAGAGATGCCTTTTCTCGTGGAGCTCCTGAGACTAAATTTAAATTATTTTATAGCATATAGGCTATAGCCTACTATATAATATAATATAATACATTATAGGCAGAAATACAGGGCTCTAATCCTTTCAGAAACGCTAAACCACGAGCTTTACTGTAGGCTAAATCACGCTTCTTTGGTCAGCATCCATTATAACAGTGGTTCTCAAACCTCTCCATGAAGTAGGCCTACCCCCAGCGCTGCACATTTTGTATGTCTTCCCTATATCTGACACACCCACTTCAGGTCTTGCAGTCTTCACTAATGAGCTGATGAGTTGAATCAGGTGTGATAGATGAGGGAGACATACAAAATGTGCAGGGCTGGGGGTACTCCAGGACAGGTTTGAGAACCACTGCATTATAAAACACTCGCAGGATGACTTTTGATAACTGGCATTGCGTTCAGTGCACCGAGAGCGCGCGCAGACGGTTTCTTTGCACATCAGTAGCCTAATGCCGAGTTCACACTGCACGATTTTCAAAGACGTCGCATCACTGTTGGTTTCACACTGAACGACTATCTGGGGTAGCATTCAGTTGTTGCTGTGTTCACACTGCACGATGGAACGACGACAGGAGGTTACACACTGCATGACTTTACAATAGGAAGAATCGCTGACAGCTCTGTCTGGTGCAGGGTTGCCAGGTTTTCGCTACAAAACCCGCCCAATTACTACTCAAAACTAGCCTGAAAATAGCCCAATTGCTTTCGAGGGGTCCCCCAGTAAAAATCGCGTTCAGGGGGTAAAATACAATTTTTTTTTTGTCTGGGTTCTCCTGGTACAATTCACATTCCAGGGCCTAAATATCACGTTATTGGGGTCGCTTCAACCTGCTGACATAAAAAACAACCGGCGGCAATCGCGGATTTGGCAACACTGGTCCGCAAACTATGTTTCATATAACTCCTCCCCGAACTTCCCGCTGCCCTGTATCGTGCTCTCTCATTTGCTGTAGGTCATCGCCAATGTGTTTTTCATTCAGAACTCATTGCACACAGCGTGATTGTGAATCGGCGACAGCTCCAGATATTTAGCATGCCAAATATTTCATGGGTGTCAGCGATTCCCTCAGATTGCGTCTTTGATAATTCACACTGCGTGATTGTCACTCGCGTGAACGAGCACCGATTTGCCTCCGATTTCGGGCATTTGTCGGCGATTTCGCGAAACCTGTCGGCGAGTGAAAAATCGGGCTAAAATCGTGCAGTGTGAACTCAGCATAACGGAGGCGTGCGTGCCGAACATACCAATTCTGTTTGTCACTGTATCATGTACAGTATATGTCACATCAGCATATAAATATGTGCCCAGCAACATATTTCATCTTAAAATTGCATGCACAGTTAACAGTGAGAGGTGGTGTGGGACAATATTTTATTCCAGTGCAAAAACATTGGCAGTAGGCCTACTGTACCGACTCTTTATGAATTCATGCAATAAAGAAGATGTGGTTGTTTGACCAATCAAATGAAAGTTCAGCAACGCCCACATGCGCGAGTGAAATATTTCCCATTTCTCGAGTGTATTCCTCCACAGAACGTCAACTTTCAATTTTTGGTTTATACAGAAAAACAGAAAAACTAAATATTGACCGTTTTTCATTTTTGTGAATGGAATAATTGAATGATAGAATGATACATTGACCGATCAGTCCTTGCATGTTTAAGTGGACCATGTGGAAAACTATGAATTCTAATACGCTTCTTAAAATGTAGCCCTATGCCCAAAATTCAGACCTACACCGTCCACGAGTCAATATTGAAGTTATAATAAAATATCAAAATGCACTTTATGTTGTCCAGCTGAATTTTAAGGGGTCATGAACTGAAATCAAATTTCCCTTGATCTTTTGACATATAACAGGTCAATGTAGCCTACTATAAAAACACCCTGTAAGTTTCAAAACTTTCTCGTTAAAGAGGTTTTATTAAAACCATAAGCTCAGAAAAGGACTGGTTTTGGAATGTGCCACTTTATGACGTAATAGTGTGACAAGGCACCGCCTCCGCAGGAGGTCAATGCCTACTTCTACGTCACTGCCGCTTTAGCTCCGCCCACTGATACGCGCTTGTAGTAGGAGGAGAGGAAATAGAGAAACACATGATTACTTTATCAACAGAACCATGCAGATGACATTACAAGATTAGCCTACAAGACATGTGTAGTGTAAGTTGTGAAAAATAGTCTTTGAATTGCCTAACATATCTAGATCTGACCCGAGCGCTGTTGCGTCATGTGAATCAATTTCAGGTCAGAAGCGGCGTGAATGCTTGCATGTCAGAAATAGAGCGGGACATCAGTTTACTGTCGGGGGTTTTGTAGTCAGTCTGTGCCGCATCCAGTGTAAACAGAATCGCTGATTATAATGGGTTCTGTTGTGCCGCTCACGTCCGGTGTAAACACGGGGTAAAATTAGCAAAGAGCTCCAAATCACGTCAGTGGAACATTGTTTGTTTGTTTGCTTTACTTTGGATTCATTTTTAAACAAGACATGATGCAGGCTTTGCGACGGAAAGTAAACGATGATGCAGCATTGAGTCTGACTAGAGTGGATCCAACAGTAATGTCGCAACACAAGTGCGAGTAAACGTGCTTTTACCACTATTTGCATTGTCTGTTCCAGACCGTTCTGCAGAGAGGCTCAAAAACAGGATAGAAAATAGTAATAGTCTATTACTTCTACATTTTTTTTTTTTTTACACTGACATTATAAGTGAATCTCAGAGAACATTATAAAATTTAAAAAATGCAGTTCATGACCACTTTAATGATGAATTAATCAGTGACAGCGTGATAGTATTTGTTTTCCATAAGATAGCGCTAAACGGCTTTCTTATTTTAAAATGATCAACGTTAATAATCCACCAAATAATCCTTTCAATCGAGTTTCTCTCTCTCTCTCTCTCCCTCTCTCCCTCTCTGGGGTGTGATTAGAATAGCCTGCAATAATCAGTTGCGCGTTTGAATATTAGCCTTGTGTAGTCTATTAGCGCGCACTCCTGAGGCAAATAAAAATAAATCAGTTATAGTGATTATTGATATTATTTAGGTTATTTAAACTGTTGATATTGTTAACGCAACTTAAATGTGACGCAGACACGGCACCGAAGGGTCCTGGCGGTTGCAGGTTGTGGCTGTGATAGAGGGTCGGAGGAGATCCGGGCCAGTATGAGAACCCCGACGGACCAGCACCTGGAGCAACCAGACTGAGTTTGGAAATGCCTGAAAATTGGATGGGAGCGAAGTTGCTCTGGAATTTGTAAATAGCTTGTTCGGTTGAGGAGGGCTGGCACACTTGCGCCAGGCCGTTAAAGTCAAATTTGTACGCGTAGCGCTTTCCGTGCACCTTGGTCATGATGTTTTTGTCGTAGTAATAGCGCAGAGCTCGGCTCAGTTTGTCATAGTTCATGTTCGGTTTACTCTTGCGTTCCCCCCACCGTCTGGCCACCTCGTCCGGGTCTATCAGTTTAAATTCTCCATTGGTCCCCTCCCAGGCGATGCAGGTCATATTGGCGCTGTCAGACAGCAGCTCCAGAAGAAATTGCCATAGCTGGATTTGTCCACTTCCTAAAATGCAAGGAACGTAGGCTTACATATATGTAGGGAAAACAGACAGACCTTTTGTAATCAGTATTCTATGTGAAGAGTGAAAGTAAATAACGGACACTCTTAAAAGGTTACTTATCAAAATCACTCTTTTTACAAAAACAGTTTTACTGAGTTCTTGGGTCCTTGAGATGGTTATATGGTTCTTTGGAGATGAAAAACTTACAATGAACATTTTTTTTTCATTGTAGGTTATTTGGTGTATAGTGGCTTCTTGGTTCTGCACCAATCTAAAAACTAAAGGTTCTTTATTGATATCTATGGTTCCATGAAGAAGGTTTTTTTTTTTTTTTTTTTGCAGTGTAAAAAGGTTCTTAAAATGTTTTTCACACTAAATAAATATTCACTGAAAGGTTCTTTTGGGAACACAAAATGTTCTATGGCATCACAGGTGAAAATCCTCTTTTGGAACTTTTAAGAGATGATTTTCTGAAGAACTAAAAATAAATATTTAAATATACCAAAAGTGCAGCTTTTTGTTAGTGTATCATATAATTAGGTTTATTTAATGTTTTATTTTTAGGCCTAATCATGAATATAAAATGAAATAAAATCATAAATAAGCAGTCTAACAATTTTAAATAATGCACACAATAGCATATTTAAAAAATTCTGCAAAAACACTTTTTGCACAAAAATAATAACATTCGCCTGTCAACAATTCATCGCAAAACTCACCTTTTTGCACGCCTGTGTTGATGGGGGTCCAAGAAGGGATTTTGCTTTCCTTCAGAAGATTTTCTGTGGGGTCTGAAAGAAAGCGTTTAAAAATCAGCCTGACATTTAGAATTGAGCTATGATTCACATTCTAAATGCCTTCTGAAAATATTGGAGTAACATTAGTTATTATGCATTAAACATATTTCCCCCGTCTGTATATTTGTAATTTGTACTTTTAGAGAAACCACGTAATGTCACCCGTATATATAAAAAAACAATCGCAGCAAAAGAGGTTAAATATTATGAGTATTGTCGTGTTGCTGCTCGATGTATTTGCCCAGACTTCAGCGCTGAGGTCAGGAAACGCGTCCAGGAAAAAGGATATCCGATTTCCGACAAAAGAGGACATGCGTTCCAGATGGAGAAGTCAGAGACACCGGCGATGGTGCGCAGCATTGCACCCGCAGACCCCTAACATCGCCCTTTTCTTTTCAGTCATTTCAGCAATATTTCTCATTTTACGCACAAAAAGACTGTGTACCTGAGAGATACATGTTAAACATAAGGCTTCCTCCGCAGTTCTGTCGCATTGTGGTGGCGGTGGAGGACGTGAAAGGGTAGGCTTTCATTGGCGCAAAGATTTTTATTAAACTTTATCTCAAAACTGTGATCTGGAATAAATGCGAGACAGATTGAAGTTTCCAGGCAACTGTCACAAGCCCCATCTCTGAGACAATATTCAGACAGCAATTTCCTTCGGTGCATTGGTTTAATTAAAAGAGCAATTTACCTCTGTCATCCCTCCCCGTCTCCACAATAAAAAGGAACCGATAGAAATTCGGCCTTATCAATCCACCATCAAGGTTTAATAAAGTTTCTGCGTTAAGATCAGAGTTTCTATGGAGAATTGAAGTGTTTGACATGGAAACCGGTTCAGATCCATTTTCTTTCCGCCTTTTTACCTCTTTGTAAACAGAAAGGCCTGTTCCATGTTGGTTGAGAATATTTACCTTTTAACTATGCCTAAGTGCATAATGGTAAACAAGAACATTTTATCCCAAACTTATGCTGCTTTAATGAGCAATAGATGGTATGGTAAACCCTCTGCCCTGCTTATCACTTCTGTTGGACTGTTACATAATGCATAGGCATATATGTACTGGTTATTATTATTATTATTATTATTTTCATTTTAATATGACCTTTCTAAATTAGTGTAATATTCTGCCTTTCTAAACTGATGATCTTTTATCATGTGACACATTTTTATTATAGGTCTACAAGTCCTTGAATTGCATGTATTTTTCATGTACGTTTTTTACAAAACCAAATCTTAACAAATAGTAGCCTAACAGAGATAGATTTAGATTCTGATGTACAGATTGTGAGTGTTTAATTATTTAAAAAAACAACAACAATAAAATAGATTGGGTTCACATTTGACAATAATCCCATATGACACTGAATTAATGGAGTAACAGAAAAAAAACGAGAAGGGAGGTAAATGTTTTATTATATTTTTTCTTGTGCCAAGAAAACATGCTAATGCTGTCTGTCTGTACAGGGGTGTGTATTTATTGTTTAAAATGACAATAAGGGTAAATATTTGGTAATAAGGGGTAAAGAAGTCTCATGACAATGAAACCGGTCAAGTTCTGTGATTACACTGCAGTCTGCTTATTGTGTATATTTAACCTGTAGGCCTATATACTGCACAATAATTGATTGCAGCAGCTTTAACTGTCAGAGCAGCATCATTATCGACATGAACAAACTTTAACATCACATGTAGCCTAATAATTTTAATCATCTTGAAGTACTTTCTGTGGATCGTTCTGACGCACGCTGTCGTGTTGTCTCTGGCGTCCCAGACTTGCTTTAGCTGCCTGAGTCATTAAATAGATCGCAGACAACTTAAAACAAGCCCCGGATTCAAGGCAAGGCTTCAGTTTGTCCACGCGACATAGACAGCTACTTCATGTGCATGATGAATACTCCTAAATACAATAATTAGGGAATCAAGGAAAAAGAAACTAGAAAACAAAAATGTAAAGAGAATAGTTGAGAAATCTGGTATAAAAGATATTTTCATTGTGTTTTTAATATCAGGTGATAGCTGTAATTACATGCATGTTTACACACTGTAAAAATGAATGGTTCATTTAAGGAGATATTACCTGAATCCACAGGTTCTCTTGTTTATTTAATTTTTTCCTTGAGAATTTTAATTGCGTTTTGAATTCAAATGTTTGAGCTAAAATGATCAAATGAAATGTTCAAAATCAGATGGGGCCGTGATGGGGATAATAATTAATTTAATAGTAAATTCAATTACCAATTGATAATTTGTTGAAAACCAATTGATAAATTACCAAAATGTAAAATGTCCATGTTTTACTAGCCGTACAAATTTCCTCAGTAGGGGGTAAATTGTAACTGCAGCACCCTTTATATTTGTTATTCATTTCAGTTCAGGGATCTGTAGAAGATTTCTAAATAACGTTAATGTGAAGCAGGCAAACACTGGAAAATTAGTTATATCAAAGTTTAAGATACATAGCACAAACAACATTGTGTTCGAGGTTTAACAAATTGTGTTACAGTACTCCCCTATCCCCCCTTCTATTGTTGATGTAGCCTAACCTTTTAGTCAGGTTGATTTAAACTCTAATAAATACGATTTTTATTTAAATATTTTACTTGAATATAACTAATCAACTTATGTTATAAATTAAAAAAGTAGCATATTTAGGTAATTTATTAAAACGTTTTACTGTGTAGTTTAAAAGGTTTGATTTGTGACCATAGTGCCGGTCTATCTCCTGATTTGCTCCCTTAATAAGTTGACTTACCCCGTCCTGTTATGTCAGACTGCAGCTTGTCTCAGATCCAGCTGCTTTCAGCACTCTTGTCTGTCTTAAAATCATTGAACTTAGAACGAGTGCTACACTTTTGATCAGCTCGTAGTGAAATGTGTATTTGATAAAGGTGTGTACGGTTGAACATTTATTAGGAGATCCTGGACTGGGTGTGGGAGCGGGTTTTCAAACTGCAACTGCTCTGTCCACATCTGATCCTGTGAGTGGGTGTGTGCAGTCAAATACTGCTAGCGTCCTGAACGGTTACACCACAAACAAATAAGAGGCGGAATCACACCCGGATCCCAGGGTTACGAACCGTTTGATTGGACGAACAAGAACCCGCACTTCCTTTAGCGCATAGTTAAAAAGATTCGTCCACTGCATTAGATCTCGGCTGTTTTTAACACTGAATGTACGACATGTATTTTAATCCACAAAGGTCGGGACCTCGGACAGCTCCAAACGAACCCAAATGGGTGAGACTCCCTCTCCCACATTATTCATTTGTCGTACCCCTCCCCCCAGTACTGATATATTTCTGTAAAACATATGCTATCTGTTTTCAGTCCACGTTTGTAAGAACGTAAAATGTAAATAAGATTACTGTATTGGTAATTGTTAACCGCACTTTAAATGTTTTTATTAAAATAATGCAGCTGACGTTTCAGCTTACGTGTCCATAAAGGGCAATTTTTGTTTTTGCTTAAAAAAATAAACGTTTCAAAACTCAGAGTTGCCTTACTTGTTTTCCATTTCCTTTTCCACGACTGTTATGTAGAATAAAGAATGACATTTTAAATTATTTAGTGACAAATTCCGTAATACAGTATTCCCCTCTATAAATACAATGAATTGACAAAACAGATTAATGCAGTAAAAATACATGATACTACAGCGGGATATTGCTTTTTATGATAACAGTACTGTACATGTTGTTTACAGTGGTAGTAGTATAAAATACAGTCAGTTGTGTATATATATATATATATATATATATATACACTGAAAAAAAAAACTGTTGGATTAACAAAAAAAAAAATGTACATCGGTTGCACTTATTTTTATTATGTTCTCTCAACATAATTTATCTCTGTTTATGTTACTTAACTTTTGTTTGTCAAATGAACATGAATTTTTTATGTTGTTTTTATGCTTTTTGTGCCACGTACCTCCTGTTGATTCAACATTATTTTTGTTTAAATAAAAGCTTTATCCACTATAGGCAGTGGTGTTTTAATAAATTAAATAAAACTATGATAAAATGTACGATAAATCCAGATAAAATTAATAACAGAATAAAAAAAGCTTTGGTAAACTATAAGTACTACTTTTTTAAATAAATAAAAGCATTTTAGCACCCTAAGTTGTTCCAAACCTGTATAAATTTGTTTGCTCTGCTGAACACAAAGGAAGGTATTTTGAAGGATGCTTATAACCGAACAGTTTTAGGGGCACCATTGACTTCCATAGTATTTTTTTCCTACTATGGCAATCAATGGTGCCCCAAAGCTGTCTGGCCTCAAACATCCTTCAAAATACCTTCCTTTGTGTTCAGCAGAACAAATAAATTTATACAGGTTTAGAACAACTTGAGGGTGAGTAAATTATACCAGAATTTTCATTTTTGGGTGATTGATCCCTTGAAGTATTTCTTTGAGGTGTATAATGGTGGAGCTTTAAAATCAGCACACTTTCAAAGAAAGTCCTTCCAAAAAAATGGAATTTTTGGGTGAATGTTCCCTTTCAGTTAAATGGGCAGTTTAATTGTGCAGTAGCTAATGCCAAGTTATCCAAATAACTAAGATTATCTGGCCCTCATCCTGATGTCCCCTGGTCTATCATGGGCATTGTCTCCTCAATGCATTCTGGGATGAGGGCTTCATCTGCAGCCTGGAGAATGCACAGTTAAAAAATGAGATTCAGTACGGAAATATCAAACTTAATTTCAATAATTTAGTAACGTCTGTATCCTGAGAAATGTAAACTCGAATATAATAAGAACCAGTCATGGTCAACAAAGACTGATTACAGATAACTGTTAGACCTCAGTTCTAGGATTGCGAATGGTAGGCCAAGAAATCCAATAGTGTCTTCCTACAACAAACTGTAAAATTATATTGCACACTTTGAATACGTACATGGATAATGGCAGAAATGTCATGACATGATCAGTATTATCTTTCAACGTTCAATTTAAATAATTGTAATTGCACAAACTATGTAGGCTACAATTTCAATTTGTTTATTGGGAAATAACTCATTTATGGGTTTTTTTTTCTGTCCTCTGATAAGCATTGTTCAGGGCTGCCGTTCCCAAAAGCTTTAATGCTTTCTTATGAAAATTTATACAGGTTTGGAACAACTTGAGGGTGAGTAAATGATACCAGAATTTTCATTTTTGGGTGAATGTTCCCTTTCAGTTAGATGGGCAGTTGAATTGTGCAGTAGCTAATGCCAAGTTATCCAAATAACTGTAAGATTATCTGGCCCTCATTGACGATCCCGATGTCCCCATTGTCTCCTCAATGCATTCTGGGATGAGGGCTTCATCTGCAGCCTGGAGAATGCACAGTTAAAAAATGAGATTCAGTACAGAAATATCAAACTTAATTTCAATAATTTAGTAACGTCTGTATCCTGAGAAATGTAAACTTGAATATAATACGAACCAGTCATGGTCAACAAAGACTGATAACAGATAACTGTTAGACCTCAGTTCTAGGATTGCGAATGGTAGGCCAAGAAATCCAATAGTGTCTTCCTACAACAAACTGTAAAATTATATTGCACACTTTGAATACGTACATGGATAATGGCAGAAATGTCATGATATTATTTAAAAAAAAAAACTGACCCGAAACAATAGGTAGTCCTTCAGAATGTAGGCTAGATATAGGCAGCAGTAATTTATGATCTAATATAATGCACGCAAATGTGTTCTTTACAGACCGGAGCGGGATCTGAGCGGGAATTGGTTTACGGTGAGCGTGAGCGGAATATTAACGGAGCGCTTGCTTGGGCGGTTAGAGCGACTGGAGCGCACGTCCATAGAGCGGAACACGTAGCGGAGCGCTTCGCTCACATGCTCTGGTCTGAATGCACTGTCAGCAGTGAGTGAACGCTCTCTGTGAGGGATTGGTTCTGTCTTGCAACATTTGCGTGTGTTCAGATGAGCAGGCATATAGTTCTATCCTACACAATTACTCGCTAACAAAGGTTATTCGTCCAATTCAATGCATATTGTACGCATTATTATTATTATTATTATTTTTTTGTTAAATAAACAAAACCACTGGTAAATAAAGCGCACCTTAGTATCGATATTTTTTGTTTGAGTATCAATACTTTCGATACTCGCGTCAGTACCGATATATCGATACTTCGGATCGATACGCCCATCCCTAAACGTTACTCTCACCTGCATTTAGGCGAGGCGAGGGGCATCTCAAATGAGCCCATCGTCTACACTGGACGCGGCACGGCGCGACAAATCCCGACAGTTAACAGATTCCCTGTTCTATTTCTGACGCAGTTCAAGCTCTTTGCAACGGCTGCTTTGTTGCGTCCATTGTAGACAGCTTCAAGCTGTTGCAGCACGACAACGGTAACGACCTGTGTAGACGCGGTTCAGTTTGTCGTACTGACGCCAGAGCCATAGAAAGAGAGTTGCGTCAACGGAAGTCCAAAACGCTCGATCGTCACGTGATTCACGTAGACCTCAAATAGTTCCAGGAAGTTCATAGCGGGCAATTGAAATACATCGAGTTGGAGACAGAACTGGGATTTTTGATATATATATGTAGTTATATTAGTGTTGTTTTTAAAAGATAAAATCCTCTAATATTTGAGGATTAATGTGGTCAGCTATCCTTACCTGCCTTGTTAACATATTTTAGGCTGAAGTTACCATGGTAAAAGTCCGTGTTTGCTATATAAACTACATTGTGGTATTCTACCAAGGTAACTTCAGCCTCTCTATATAAATATAAATGTACGTATGTGTGTTCTTACAACTTGCATGTTAGTCAGGTTCAATAACATCTTAATGTTCATTGTCGTTTTACTAATCTCATGGTAAATGTTAAGTTTGTTGTCTTAGAAAATTAATTCCAAATAAATGAATATATTTTATTAAGTGAAAACTAATCTTGTTTAATGTTTTTGATTCTTGTGCACCCCTCAATTATTATATAAAAATATATTTGTAGTATATTCCAATTTAAAACTTTAAAAAAATTACACATTTAATCATATATTTTATGTATGTTGACTTTTGTTATGCACTTATTTACAGCAATCGATTTATACATTTATAATAAACTATAAAGCATGTTGTCCTTGAACAGTCTCCACTATAGTTTGCTGTGCTGCATGGGAGTGCTCCAGTCATTCACAGAAAGGAGTGTGATCTGGAGGAGAAAAAAAATGATGCATTAAGTTTTGTTCAATTCACATTTATTTGTATTGCACTTTTTAATATACACATTGTTTCAAAGCAGCTTTACAGAAAATGAATGTTTCTACATTACAATTAAGAGTTCTGTTAACAGGTGTAACTGTGCCAAAGTAATGCTCATATGGCAGAAATGTTTTAAAATTAGGCTATACAAATCATGCAGTTAAGTAACATCACGTATTCAGAAACAATGAAATATATACAGAAACAATGAACAACTTAAAGTTCATCATGTTGATTACAATGCAAGGAAAATGTAGCAGTTTTGTATGATTATTCAGAGTCGGCTTCATCTGAAGTCCTCTCAAAGGTTGGCGTCATCTCTTCACAGGTGTTGGGTCATCTGAAGTCTTCGTAAGAGGCTGGATATAGTCAGCAGGAGCAATCTAAATATAGCTATAGATTACACCAACAAAAAGTGATGTAATCATACTTGGGAATTGGCACTTTTTTGCAAAGAACATTGAAAAACTTGCAAAACCCAGTGAAGAGACTCATTGTGAGTGTGATGTCTCATTACAGGGAATATACTTTTTTATATATAAAGAAAAATAGTATTAATTTTATATGAATTTATATGTGAATGTAGCTGAAATCCTCAAAAGCAGGTCCACAAAGAACAAATAATGAGGCATTAACATAAAGTTACTCATGCTCTTGTTTATTAGAAATATCACAGTCTCATATCCATCATATAGGTGGTTTAGGACATCATTAAGCAAGACTTGGTGTTGTTCAGCTAGCATAAAACATCCTAATTGTTAAATATAATGAAGTGGCTTATTCCTCCATCAGTCTAGTCTGACTATTCTAGAAAAAACCTTGCAAAAATTTCTGCATGATTACATATACCTAGAAATGTGGGAGGCCTGTTCTAATTACATATAGCTTTAAAAAAAACATCGGATCTTCTTGTTTTACATAAATAATTGCCTTTTAGCAGATCCATGAATTGAGCAAAGTTGTTTTAATTACAAAAAGCAAGGAATTGCCACAAACACTCTTTTACTATAGTTTAAATAATGTCTTTATTGCCTATAGTATTGACACGGCATGACATGGTGGGTACACAATGGTGTTGGGTCTTATTGCTGAATTCTGCGCATAGACTGGATCTGATTGGTATGTGCCTGGGTGCCGTACTCATTGTAGCATCTGTACTCTCCTTGGTGTCTGTCTCTCTCATAGATGTACTGATATCCACGGTAACCGGGAAACTGATAGCCTACCCAGCTGCCAGAGAAAAAGGCAAATCTCATTTATTGCACTGCACACCAATAAGACTGTGGGTATAGGGAGCTGCTACATCAGTGATACATTATTTGTCACAAAGAAATGGAGATCCACAAAGGACAACACTCTGTATAATATAATATAATATAATATAATATAATATGAGTTATAAAGACAATTGATGTAATGTTTGTTACAAACAAAATGTTTTGATTGCATGTATTGTAGATATGTGTTTTAAAGACATTTACTGAAAATCTATATATCTATATATCTATATATATATATATATATATATAAATGCAATCAAAACATTTTGTCTGGCTTTTGTAACAAACATTCAAAAATACTGAATAATTAAATATAGTTATTCAATATTTAGTTATTTATCCTAGTTTATTAATGACAGATGACCTGTGTTAAAAAGGTGATGAGGTGACTTACGCTCCAGAGTTGACTTTGATTGAGGGAACTTCCTTGCTACACCAACCCATGGCTTGAAGGGAAGGATAATCCTCACACATCTCAAATTTACGTCCCATGAAGACTTCACACTCATAGAGGGTAATCTTACTGTCACTGTGCTTCTGTCGGGGAGAGGGTGAGTGTGGGAAATGAAATGATTTTGAGGATATTTGTTATGACGTGAACCTAATGTGCTGTTTCAACAAAGAAATTGCAGAAATTATGAAAGAGGTGCTGGAGTAACTCTTCACAGATTTGACATAATGTTGCTTGTGCCCCCCGGGATAAACTTACAGCACATTTAATAGGCCTGAAAGAGAGCATGTGCTCTGTTCTGTAACTGCTGTTGCCACTCCAGGCCTGATAACAGGCATAGTCTCCTTTCTCCAGGATAAACTGCTGGCCCTGGAACTCAGGATACTCGTACCCCACCCAGCTGAGCGAGACAGAATGTCATAGTCAACGCAAACCAGGAAACAACAAACGTTTTACATGGCAGTGATCTCTACTGATCAGGACACAAAAGCAAACACAATAGTGTGGACTGAATGGAGTGGCTCTGTGTTCCTTTATCAGCTCATCTGTCATCACAGACAAACGCTACACAGCAGGCAGCTGCCAGCCACACGGACTATCGCTGCTATCTCTGTCATTGTTCCAGTTTGTATAAATATAACAGCATTCAGGCTATAGTTACAGTTGGAAATACTGTTTATAACTATGAAAGGTGATATATATATATATATATATAACTAAGACCACAGCGTGAATTCATGCACATGTGAGAAATTCCTGGGTAGATCAAGTGAAAATCGATTCCTGGATCAAGTGTTGACAGTATGTGTTTCCTGCTGACATGATCTTTTTATCATTGCACAGGTATCTGATGTTTCACTTTGAGGGCTAAGACAGTGGCATACTCACGTACTGAGGTGGGACAGATCCAGTATAATCAATGTGGTGGCCAAGCCCTTTGTCCAGTGTTTTTATAGGACAGGGCCCCTCATTTAGTGCAGAATGTGCATCAGGTCTGCACACTCAGCAGCAGCCAACAGAAAAAAATGCATTAGCCTTTACCATTGTGGAGCCCTGTGCAGCCTATTGTGGAGGTCTTAGACCCACTGACTCATCAAAACTCCACTATCTGCCCCCACATCAGACCCTTGGCTATTTACAATGGTGATGCTTTGACATTAGACTTTGAACGGATAGAGCAGATAATAGCAGAATTGCTGGAGATTAGACTGAGCCCTGGACACTCTCTGGTGCCTGCTTGTAGATGCTCTCTATGGGCAGAACTGGCTGTTGTTGACCTAAAGGAGGACTTCTCTCGCACTCTACTTTTTCTGAAAAATTATGGTATTAGAATACATTTCACAAATAATTTGATCACAATATCCACCTTATTTAGACAACGCGGAGGTAAACTATTTTCTTTGAACGTGCGAGACTTCCGTTTTTTTAGCTGCTGTAGAATAAGTAATTAGTGCAGTTTACGATAAAACTTATTGCGCTACAAACCAGTGTATTTATAATTACGATAGTGAATTAAAATAATATAATATGATAATGATGACACTAGAACGAATGAATGAAACGCATTTGTCCGTGTTTCACTCCGTCTCGAATCGCGCTCGCGGAAAGCGCTTGAGAAACAGTGGGCCCTACATACACCCGGCGCAATGCGGTGTTTTTTTGCTAGTTTCAGCCAGACGCAGTTGTCATTTTCACGTCCTGCGCCACGTTGTTTAAATAGGAAATGCATTTGCGCCCATTTGTGCGCTCATGGACGTGCTGGTCTGAAAACGAGGTGTGTTCAGGCGCATTGCTATTTTGAGGCAACTGAAATAGACTGCGCCATTGACCAACAAAAACCTGCTTTAAAGTCAATGGCGCAGTAGTTTTTTTTTTTGTTATTTAAAGAGCGCGTTAGTATAGGCGGGTCCACAGCGCGCGTACTGCTTATTTCACACACAGGGACGCACAGCAGCACACAAACATGCCAACTATTAAAAATAAACCTGGTCTAAAGTCAATGGCGCAGTAGTTTTTTTGTTATTTAAAGAGCGCGTTCGTATAGGCGGGTCCACAGCGCGCGTACTGCTTATTTCACACACAGGGACGCACAGCAGCACACAAACATGCCAACTATTAAAAATTAAAGGATTGCAATGTAAAAGATTATTATTGTGTAGGCTACATAAATGTAAAAATGCCTACATATCATAATGGATAGTCATTGCATGTATCAGAATTAGACTACCTATTTGCTCGCGCAGGAGTAGCTCCATTTCATCTCTGGAGACGCGTTCTGTCGTTGTGCTTGCAAATTCCGCCGTGTAAATAGCAAATGGCACGAGCGCAACTGGTTCTTAAAGGGAATGGGAGATGAGACTGTTATTGAAGTGGGGTATGAGTGGTTATGAACGAGTGAACGAAACGTATTTGTCCGTGTTTCACTCCGTCTAGAAATGCGCTTGCGGAAAGCGCTTGAGAAACTGTCTATTCTGCGGCTAGGTACGCTTTCAACTCGTTTTTTTAGTCTGGAGCAAGACTGTATGACATTCACATTACATGATTTAACTGATTTTTACGTAGAAAGGGCGACAGCGCACCACATTAAAAGAAATGATCATTCATGTTTTCATGACCGCTGGCCAAATTCAAAAACGAAACTAAAATTAAATCATCTTTGAGAGCAAGGGGGCCCCCTGGTGTTTCGGGAGCCCTACGCAGCTTGCGTATTTTGCGTATAGGGAGGATCATTTTTTTTTAATCTATAATAATTTCAGCTGTTAAGATACATATACGGCACGTTTTTGTACAATAAAACAACGTTTAGAGCATGATCAGGTTAATAAAAAAAGTAGGCCGTTTAAATTAATTTTAAAAATTACAATCAGTCCAGTGGTCAGCCGTGTTGATGACATCTGGTGGTGTGATAACTTTACTGCATGACAGTAGCTAGAATTCAGTAAACTACATTTTAACATTTTTATGACCTTTATCACCACAACAATATGTTGTATTATTCAAAGAACTACATTTATTACAATGATGTTGGAAACAAACCCCTATTAAATATTCTAATAAGCCAAGGCATGAATATGTGTGTGTGTGCATGCACATGTGATTATTCACCTGTTAGGTGTTGTTTGCGTAAGAACAGGCGCTGTAGAGATGCAGCTGGTGTCCTGTTATACTGATTTTACTGATCTGAGAGAAACACTATATTTATAATTAAGTTGCATCCATAACGTAATTTTATGAGAGCACAGAGTAATTGCAACATACTAGCTCTACTCAAAAATCAGTAAATTCGGCAATGATGCATTAAATCCAAAAGTGATATAATATAAAATATAATATAAAAACAGCACAACTGTTTTCAGCATTGATAACAATAAGAAATCAGCATATTGGAATGATTTCTGACTGGAGTAATGAGTAATATATATATATATATATTATATTAGTACAACTTTAAGTTCTGTATATATATATATATATATATATATATATACAGAACTTAAAGTTGTACTAATATTTTACAATATTACTGTTTTGATTCTTTGTCAAATAAACGCAGCCTTTTTTTTAGCATAAGAGACTTCATTCAAAAACATTAAAATAATATGAGGCTACATCAGAAGATGATCTGTAAGTGTGTGTTCAATGTACAGTTCCAAATGCAAAAACAAGGTGTAACTGTCAGAGTGATTTGACATGCAAATCAATCCTTTGTAAATCAGAAAGTGTGGTAGCCTACTTCCGTCTCACTCCAAAAGGATATTGTATCCTCATAGTGGCAGGATTTGGGATATCTGTGTATTTAAACAAAATATAAAGTTTAAGTTCATCAATATCTAAAACATTTATCAAAGTTTAAATACTAATTGAATTGTAAAATATCCACATTTCATATAGATGTGAAGATAAACATATTTAGTTTTTATTATTTTATGTATTATTATTATATTTGTTTTAGTTTATTATTGTTGTGTGTTGTCAGTATCATCAAACCATGTGTGAATATTGTTTTTCCTGATTTTCCTGAGTCATTCATTTACTTTGCAGGTGTGATGGTGAGGTGAAACTGGCCGGTACTTTCTAAATAGTTAGTGCTGGGTGATGTTTTCTTTAGGGTGCCGTGGAAACTAATCCTTCTAAGGGCAAATGTGAACAGCTCCAGACAGCTAGTGCAGGTGACATCTGCTCAGATAACGTCCTTTATGTGTTTGAGCACAAGCATAGAGCTTCTGCAAGAACATGGCCACAACAGACATTTATATCCAGTCTACTGCCAAAGGCAAGAAAAAAGATCATTTGCATTTTCAACAGTAACTCTTTTAACTGCCACATAGCCAACAGGAAATGTCTGTTTAGCAGGTAGCTGTTTGCTAAGCACTTATGGAATAATAGGCTAGATATGCTTCATTCAGAGACAATTATATTGAATTACAGACACAATATAAGTGGCACAACATAAGCAGAACTGTAAATGTATCAAATGTTAAAATAAATAAACAACAACAACAAATTTATAAAGTATTTGTTTCCACTTAAAAACGAACTGACCATGCTAACATTTTTTTTTTAATTTGTTTCTGTTTTATTAAAATAACGAATAATAGCCATTCAATAACCTTATAGAGATTAAATATGCCATTACCTGCTGAATTATGAAAAGAAACATTCTGACAAGGATAGAGATATTTAGTAAGGATATTTACACACTAAAGAATGGGGCTTTTCTCAATTATCTGACTAGAAAATATTTATTTATTCCAGTTTAATGGCAATATTTTATTGGCAATATGATTATATTTATATTGTTCTTAATATAGCGTTCGTGTGTATATACACACATGAAGGTTTAATACTAAAAACTGTTGACCTTATAGTGTTACAGGTGGTCCTGGTAAAAAAAATAAAATAAAAAAATAACATGCCAAATCAATTAATAAAATGAAAATAAGACATATGAGACATTTGTATCCTATGTTGACATATTTCATAAGCATGCATTCGTTATAGGCTAGTTCAGCGCATTAATTCGCATTTTATTACTGGTCTTAAAATGGTTAAGCTTCGGTGAAGAGTGCAACAGCAGTGAAGTGTCCCGCTGCTCTGGTGTTTTACTGACGTGGGTCTGCATCTGCGTAACGCGAGCCGAACGAACAAAACCTTGTCATCTGCAGGTATTGTGCGTGTGGCTCAACGTGAGACAAGTACAGAAAACACACACAACATCCATCCTGGACGTCCATTCATTCATTCATTGGGTTTCTGATGATGACGTCTTCTTTCCTTAAAGACACAACAAAGAAGAACAACAGATCATGTGAGCAATGATTTTCCCAAGTAATAACTTTCTTCAACAATACAAAACATCATATCAGTAGTCCGTGTAAATGAAAATATGAATAGGCTATACAGTTCATGACATTTAAATGATATAAATAGGCCTATACATTGAAGTGTTAACAAAACCTGAGTAAAAAAAAACAAAAAAAACTTACCGTGTAATTTGGCTCATCAGTGGCGTTATAACAGAACTGCTAATGCACACAGACCTGAGACCTTTAGCTTTATAGACCAGTGTCGGTGTATTTAGTGAGCATGCGGGTAAATGCATTGATCTGCTCTCTGTCTTCAGCGCGCGGAACTCTGTCCTGGACACCTGTCACACGCACTTTCCTCTCATCCAATATTGACACAAGGAGTCAAATGGGAGGGCCAGAGTAGATTACTTCTATTAAGTCAATCATGTCGCTCTGAGCAAACCGACCTCGCGTTTCGCCGAGATACAAAGCGCCGAGACATCTGGAGCGCATGATAGGTGTGAGGTCAGAACTTGCGCTCTCCTGCAGGTGAATGCATATGTTGATTTAATAAATATAATCGGAGCATTAAACGGTATAGCCTAAAAGTACAAATTTGCTATCTAACGTTATTTATTTTGTACGTTTGTGCTCTTTGTACAAGAAAAAGGAAAAAAGTTTAAAATGAGGTCACGTAAACTGTATTTATATTTCCTAATTAAACACAAGAATTAGATAAATGTGGATTTTTTTTTAATTAGATAGGCTACGTCTCACTAATGACATTAAACCACAACACAATTGTCAAAGAAGTGTTACTACATAAAGTATACTTAAAAATATACTTGAATTTTACTTACGTATACTTACTAAAATAAACTTGAAGTATACTACTTTTTGGTAAGGGAATGTCTAACAGAAATAAACATTTAAGGCCATATTTTCGTATCAATGATACGAAAGGCTAACTATTTAACTATAATGTTACTGTGCGATATTTTTTATTTATCATTTAAACACCTGACTGGCAGCACCCACATAAAAAAGCTAGTGTGCTACTGCCCCCCTACAGTGACTACTTATATGACGTATTTCCTGTATTTGGCCCAAGTGTTCAAGTGAGCACGAAGACCGCAAGTGTGGGTATTTGGACAAGGGGTTTGTCACAGTCTTCAGCGGGTGTGCCCAGGATGGCCACCAGATGACTGTGTTCTGTGAGCACATGGCTTGTGTTGTGTTTGTTTGTTGCCATGTGCTCTCTCCTGTCTATTGTCTTGCCCCGACCATCTTGTTACCTCATTATTGTTTAAGTTGCTCCACCTGTGTCTCCCTCGCTAGCCTCCTCATTTGGTTTCCTATTTATTCTCCTGGTGTCTGTAATCCTGTGCTGATCCGTCGTTTTTTCATTGTGTGTGTTATGTCTGCATGTAGTGCAGTTCCTAGCCTGCCTGTCTGTTTTTCCCCCTCGGGGTTGTTTTAGTTTGTTTTTGTTTCATTTTATTATTAAAAGAGAGAACCATTCATCCTGCACTTGAGTCCTCGCTTCATCCCTCCACACGCACCGTGACAGATTTGACAAGAGATAACAACAGTAGAGAGGCTTTCAAAAATATTTTTCATTTGGCTTTTCTCGGGGTTTATTTGAAAGTCTTTTTTTTTCAGGTACACTTCTGTTTAAAAGTTTGCGGTCAGTAAGATTTTTAAAATAAATTAATACCTTTAAGAACAAATTTAATTGATCAAAAGTGCTTGATCGTAAATGCTATTCTTTTGATCTTTCTATTAATCAAAGAATCCTGAAAAAATGCATCACGGTTTCCACAAAAACATCAAGCAGAACAAATGCTTTCAACATTGATACGGAAAGTTTCTTGAGCAGAATTTGTTCTTCTCTTAAGACACTGAAAACTGTAGTAATGGCTGCTGAAAATTCAGCTTTGCCATCACAGAAATAAATTCTATTTTAAAATATATTAAAATAAAAAAGTTATTTTAAACATTTATATTTATAATATTTTGCAATATTAGTGTTTTTCCTGTGCCCCAGACCTCAAATGGTACATACCTCCATATCTAGGCTTATTGACACCGTTACCACCACCAGGCCAGATCCAGCTAGATGTACATGACAAAGAAACATAAGCCCCAGTCTTCTCTGTTCATTATATTTCAACTGCAATTGTGCATTAAAATACTACAAATATTTACAAAAAAATGAGATTTTGACTGACATTTTTAAACAACATTTTTATTACCAAGTGTACAAAACATGCAGGGATTAATCAGAATCAGGTTTGTATTCAAGTGGATGGAATGACCAAGCTAGACCACACATGATTCAACTGGCCCCAATTTTTTTGTTCTCTTTCCTGAGGGGGATTCATTATCTGGCATGTGAGAGTCTCTTCAGATATGCCTCCCAGCGTGCAGTTCTGTACTCTTCTGCAGCTCTGAGCCGATCTGAGCCGGCAAGAATACCTCGTCCCACAATGATGATATCAGAGCCTTTAGTGCAGATCACATCTTCTGGACTTGAATACTGCTGTCCAAGTCCATCCTCTGAAGAATAAAAGAGAAATTAATTAAGAACACGTATCAGATCTGAAATAAATTAATTCAAATAAAATAAAATGACAAATACTTTTATTATAAATAGTTAAAATACAACATTCTATTAAAAGGCATTTTTGTTCTATTGTAGCATCACCTTTCTTCTAACAAGACTCCTTATTTGATCATAAAACACAGAAAAGCTAATGCCAGCCCAATGTGTACAGTAAAACATACCTCCCGTCTGCATTTGCACTCCTGGAGTCAAGTGAACCAAACTCGGCTTTTCACTGATCTTTGATCCACTTATAAATCCAAACACAACGCCATTCTGCTACCCTTCCGAGACCCAATGTAAACAAAGTCAGGTGACTGACCCTGAGTGGTTGGTTCACTATAAAACATCCGGGTGAACAAAGCACTTCCTCTTGCCTGAAACGCCTCAGTTCATCCCGAGTGACAAGAGATGGTGACGGTCATCATTCGGTCTCATAGATCCATAGTTATAGTCATAACTTACGATCTATTTCGACCTCACTCAGACCGTCACCACGGTCTTACCTTGGATGACTAGTACCATCAAGGTCACGAGGGGTGAGAAGCCTCTCCTTCCTCACATCCCTGCTTAGAAGCTGACCGTAGAACTGCAGACCCAAATGAAACTGGTTCTGCCACATTGACCCTGTAATACCGGGCAAAGGTACAAGGTGAACTCCATGAGGCTGCTGCACATATATCTGTAAGTGCCACACCTTTCAGTGCTGCCCATGATGTGGCTAGACTCCTAGTAGAATGAGCCACCAGGTTCCCTGGAACTGGTAAGCTCTGGGTGGAGTACGCTTGTGCAATAGTGTCCACTATCCAGTGTGAGAGACGCTGCTTCGAGATTGGTCGCCCAATACTTTTTTTATCAAAACACAGAAACAACTGATTATGTGACTGCCGCCACCCCTGTGTGCGCTCAATGTATGTGCGGAGTGCTCTTACTGGGCACAGACTAGAAAGGTCAAGACCTGTAGATAAGGAATCTGGGTCAGGTTTAAAGGCTGCAAGTTCAACTGCCTGATTGATTGTGCAAGGATTGAGAATCTTGGGAAGAAAAGCCGGATTCGGCCAGAGAGACACCCCTGAGTAATCCGTTTTCCATCTCAAACAATCGTCACTTACTGACAAAGCATGTAGCTCGCCCACTCTTTTTGCTGAACTGATAGCCAGAAGGAAAACGGTTTTCCTCGATAATGATCTAAGATCAGCCTGGCACAATGGTTCAAATGGGGCTTTAATCAATGACTGTAGAACCAAAGGAAGATCCCAGGATGGTGATCTTAACTTCCTCTCTGGATGGAGGCGTCGTGCACCTTTAAGAAATTGAGACACCAATGCATGTTTACCAACTGACAATCCTTCCACAACACTGTGGAAATGAGAAATAGCTGCAACATATACTCTAAGGGGGGGGAAAGCGTATAACAATCCTCCCGGCCACTCGTGAGACAGTGCATCCACTCCCAAAGGTCCACCCTGGTTGCTCATCGCAAACCACATCTTGCAATGAGTTGTCTCGGCTGATGCAAACAGATCAGTATGAGCTCTCCCAAACAGGTCTCATATCAGACCTACCACCTCTGGATGCAGGCGCCATTCCCCTGGGGGAGGCCCTGTTCGAGAGAGGAGATCGGCAGCCCGGTTCACTACTCCCGGTATGTAGATTGCCCTGATTGAGGCGAGTCTTGGATGGGCCCAAAACAGAAGTCTCCTGGACTCCTGGAGGCAACGCAATGACCTGGTGCCTCCCTGATGATTGATATGGTAAACTGCTGACATGTTGTCGGTTCTCACCAGGATATGCTTGTCTTGCAGAAAAGGAATCAGTCGTTTCAAGGCCATGTAAACTGCCCTTAACTCTAACACATTGATATGTTCCATGTTCCAGGGAAACACCCATGAGCCTCTCACTGTTCTGCCTGGCCAGACAGCACCCCAACCAGTCAGAGACGCATCCGTTGTCACCACCATCCTCCTTGCTGGTATGTTCCCCAGAGGTACCCCTTGGCCCAATTTCTTTTTGCTCAACCAGGGGTGCAAGGCCTGAATGCATTTCCATTTGACCTTCAGTCTCACTCGCCTGTGTAATTTGGGGTGGAGTTGAAACTTGTTGATCCACCACTGTAGTGGTCGTGCTTTGAGCAACCCAAGAGGCACTACTTTTATTGCCGCTGATCTCATCCCCAATCATTTTTGAAACTGCGCCAACTCTATCCGTTTGCCTAACCGGAAAGATTGTGCCAGAGTAGATAATGCTGTTACCCTCTTTGGAGCGAGTGATGCAGTCATTGTCAGGGAATTCAGAACCAATCCGAGAAATATTGTCTGTTGACGTGGTTCGACATTGCTCTTCTCGTGGTTCATGCAAAATCCAAGTTCCTTTATATGATTGATAACCCTCTCTGTGTCCTCCAAGACCTGATGACGGCTTGGTGCACAGATCAGCCAGTCGTCTAGGTATGGAAGGATCTTTATACCCACCATTTGAAGGGGGCAAAGGGCGGCTGACACCACTCTGGTGAAGACACGAGGTGAGAGAGAGAGACCAAAGGGGAGGACCTCGAACTGATATGCCTGGCTTTGGAAGGCAAAGCGAAGGAACTTTTTGTGGTCTGGATGAATAGGTACATGAAAATACGCGTCTTTGAGATCTATTGTTGTGAACCATTCGTTTGGTTCTATAATCTCCAAGATTTGTGCCGTGGTCAACATCTTGAACCGCAGTATTTTTATGTACGCATTTAAACGTCTCAGGTCTAAGATGGGTCGGAGACCACCATCTTTTTTGGGCACGAGGAAATAATTCGAATAAAACCCAGTGAGCTGTTCGTTGGGCTTTAGCTGAGAAATTGCCTTCTTTTTTAGAAGGGTCGCAATTTCTTCTGATAAAATCTGTGCCTGGACTTGGTCTTTTACCATAGTTATGTGTACTCCTAAAAATGGGGGAGGTCAACGCCGGAACTGAATTCTGTAACCATTTTTTACTGTAGCCAGTACCCACTGGTCTGAAATTTTTTTCTCCCAACTGTCCAGGCATAGTTGGGAGCACATTCCGGCCCCCCTTTTGGTATTGCTATGCAGTCCCTCCTTGGGGGCCTGAGCCCCTGGGATTCTGCTTTCTCCGCGGTGCATCCCTAATTGATGACCGGGACTGGGCCACCTGTCTGCGCCATGGTTCCCGCCTGGCACTTCGACTGTCATCAAATCTCCGAAAACGACTATTCTGTCTTCCACCAATCTCCCATGATTGTGGTCGATTAAAGTGGGGAGGCTGTGGAGGCTGACCGCCTTGATATGACTGTCTAGTTATCCTAGAGCGACCAAATGTGCGCTGCACTGACTCTCTTCTACAACGCGCTTGTTCTGCTTTATCAAGCATTGCTTGAGAATCCGGGTGAAACACCTGACCTGGAGTAACTGGCATGTAAGTCAGTTCTCTTCTTATAGTGTCAGGCAGGGAGGTTTATGCTAACCAGATCTGCCTACGAGAAAGTATTGCCGATGACATGGAGGCACCAAGGTCCCTAGTAAGCTGTGCATGTGTAGCAAGGGCTGCATCCACCAAACCTAAAACGTCCCGATCCTCCTGACTTATAATTTTCCTCAGAGCAGCCAGAATTATGGCTAGAGCATTACCAGACCGGGCTGCACGTGTGGCCGCATTATAAGTCCAACACACCAGATTATCGGTCTTCTCACATTCTTTCCTGGGACACCGGGGGTCATCACATTGGTGTCTCAATTTCTTAAAGGTGCACGACGCCTCCATCCAGAGAGGAAGTTAAGATCACCATCCTGGGATCTTCCTTTGGTTCTACAGTCATTGATTAAAGCCCCATTTGAACCATTGTGCCAGGCTGATCTTAGATCATTATCGAGGAAAACCGTTTTCCTTCTGGCTATCAGTTCAGCAAAAAGAGTGGGCGAGCTACATGCTTTGTCAGTAAGTGACGATTGTTTGAGATGGAAAACGGATTACTCAGGGGTGTCTCTCTGGCCGAATCCGGCTTTTCTTCCCAAGATTCTCAATCCTTGCACAATCAATCAGGCAGTTGAACTTGCAGCCTTTAAACCTGACCCAGATTCCTTATCTACAGGTCTTGACCTTTCTAGTCTGTGCCCAGTAAGAGCACTCCGCACATACATTGAGCGCACACAGGGGTGGCGGCAGTCACATAATCAGTTGTTTCTGTGTTTTGATAAAAAAAGTATTGGGCGACCAATCTCGAAGCAGCGTCTCTCACACTGGATAGTGGACACTATTGCACAAGCGTACTCCACCCAGAGCTTACCAGTTCCAGGGAACCTGGTGGCTCATTCTACTAGGAGTCTAGCCACATCATGGGCAGCACTGAAAGGTGTGGCACTTACAGATATATGTGCAGCGGCCTCATGGAGTTCACCTTGTACCTTTGCCCGGTATTACAGGGTCAATGTGGCAGAACCAGTTTCATTTGGGTCTGCAGTTCTACGGTCAGCTTCTAAGCAGGGATGTGAGGAAGGAGAGGCTTCTCACCCCTCGTGACCTTGATGGTACTAGTCATCCAAGGTAAGACCGTGGTGACGGTCTGAGTGAGGTCGAAATAGATCGTAAGTTATGACTATAACTATGGATCTATGAGACCGAATGATGACCGTCACCATCTCTTGTCACTCGGGATGAACTGAGGCGTTTCAGGCAAGAGGAAGTGCTTTGTTCACCCGGATGTTTTATAGTGAACCAACCACTCAGGGTCAGTCACCTGACTTTGTTTACATTAGGTCTCGGAAGGGTATCAGAATGGCGTCATTCAAGGTAAGACCGTGGTGACGGTCTGAGTGAGGTCGAAATAGATCAGGTTTTTACAATATATTTTCGCTAAAAACTGAACTAGAACTGAATTTGGCTTAACTCTCTGCTAAAAACATCTGTTTTGGTTCTGATTATCATGTTTATCCCGCTGAAATCATGCGTTTTAAACCATATGAGCTTAAACTTCAGATATAAGGTTTTCTGAGAGCACACATCCAAAGCACACGGACAGAAAGCTGCTGTCACAGCATGTGAATACTAAACTAAGTTCTCATTCACACACAAGTTTACGTTAAAACGCACATGAGTTACAAAAACAGTCGGTTATGTCTGTGAAGGTAAACAACTGGGAAATA
>NW_015537975.1:261781-279946 GCF_001515605.1 Sinocyclocheilus anshuiensis | reverse complement strand
CTGTTTTGGTTCTGATTATCATGTTTATCGGGCTGAAATCATGCGTTTTAAACCATATGAGCTTAAACTTCAGATATAAGGTTTTCTGAGAGCACACATCCAAAGCACACGGACAGAAAGCTGCTGTCACAGCATGTGAATACTAAACTAAGTTCTCATTCACACACAAGTTTACGTTAAAACGCACATGAGTTACAAAAACAGTCGGTTATGTCTGTGAAGGTAAACAACTGGGAAATAAATCGCTTGTTTATTTTAGATCTGGGTGGCAGCAGCAATATACATTAAATAAATAATGTAAAATGTAAATAGTGTTCTGTGCTTGTCTGTGCAGCCAAAGACAGAGCAGTTAGCATGTTTTGCTCAAACTTTCGCCATGGCATTAGAGCTGGTACACCTTTGTCGCTTGCAAAATCAAAATGAAGGCGACTTGAGTGAAAACTTGCAGATTAAGGGGCAGTAATATTATAATGAGATCCCTTTGCCACGTTACCAAGGGAGCGAAATCAGACGTGCTCGTTTTCTCAGACACCTTCAGAAAAAAAGCTTACCTAAACAAAGTTACTGGGTTAATCTTTTTCAGTTTCCTTGGTTGGTAGATGCACCAAGGACCTGATTATAGCACTTAAAACCTGGAAAATCAGATTTTCATGATATGTCACCTTTAAAAATCTCTTCAAAAGAGTTAACTGAATAAAAAACGTTTTCTCACAGGGTTAAAACTGTGGTCTCACAGAACAAAACTCACAGGTAAAAAAAAGTGGTCGACCGATATTGTTTTTTTGACAGCTGATGCCGATATCTTGGAAAGCAGGGTGGCCGATGGCCGATATAAAGCCGATATAATTGTATTTATTTTAATTAATATTTAAGAAATTTGAAATAATTTGAAAATGGATTCAAAAATAAAATTGTAAAATAAAAATACTTAGGGTGATATCAGGCAAATTGGGCCATCAGGTAAAATGGGCCATTTAAGGTTTGAGTGTCTTAACTCTTTAAAAGTTAACAGCCAATGACTGTTTTTCTACTGTACAGACCGTATATTCTATTGCCCTACACCAACCCTACCCCTAAACCTACTCCTCACAGGAAACTTTCTGCATTTTTAGATTTTCAAAAAACTTAATTCTGTACAATTTATAAGCTTTTGTACCTGTGGGGACCACAATTTAGGTCCCCACCGTGACACGAGTCCCCATGAGTCTGTGTGTAGTCAGGTTTAAGTCCCCACCAGGATATATAAACCAGTACACACATCCACACACACACACACACACACACACTAGTTGTTCATGTTATTGTTACATTTTTTTTTTATGAAATTTGTTTTATTGATGAAATCAATTTGCATGGACCAAAAGTCACGCAGAGAACACGTGATCATGCAGGTCACATGCACACTTCACAAGATCTCACAACTGGGCTGCGTTCAGCCCCGACAAAAACGGTGCAAAACGTTTTTTAAACGGAAACGATGGTGCGTTGAACACCCTGTTCTGATGACGCAAGAGTTGCAACTATGGCAGCTGAGAAGGCCATTCTTTGTGTTCTTTTTGAAGAATTTTCGGAGCCTGATGAGATCCGTATAAATACGTGTTTAATACTGCAAAATACGCTCGATGTTACAGTCACTGCCCTTGCCCTCCAAAATAAAGGAGAACATCGATACAGCCATTTGAAAAATAGCAAAAAAAATGACGTTTTCATCTGTAAAAAAAGGAAAAGAAAGAGAGATGAAGGTGCTCAACCACTAGACTTTTATTTTGAAAAAAAGCCTAATACATATTTAAAAAAAAAAATAATACAAATAAAAATTAATATTTAACATTACGTGCGTTTTAAACGATGGTTTAAAATTGTGATCAGTACTTCAAGATCTGCCTCTGCTGTCTTTTTTTTTTGTTGTTCATTTTGTGATGTTTTGCTAATCACATGATTCCAGTAATGTTATAAGGTTTCTTATCAAGTCTTGTTTCTGTAAAGGTCTGTCATCTGTGGAATCAGAGTGATATACTGTCTGACCAAAGGTTAAGTATCGAAGATTACGACCAAACTGATTGTGTGTGTGCTGTCAGCAGAAAGAAGAAGCGCTGGTCATGTGCTGAGCTGAGCTGACTTCTTCTGATCAACTTCTACATTTCTGAGTCAACGCAGCCGGGAGCGGATCATGAAGAGAAGACTTCTTCTGGTATCTAACTCCACTCTTCATGTAGGAAGATATCTTCAACACTGCAAGCAGCAGATCCAAGACTTTTTTTGGAAAGTAAGTTGCCAGCAGCTTAACTAGGAATGTAGGAATAAAACTTTTGGGATATTGATGTTACTGTTCTAAGAATAGTTTTGTAATTACAGTCATAAAACCCTTTATATTAATATTCTGATTAACTATTCTGATACATTTTATATCTGTATGCAGGCATGTCACTGGATAAGTGCAAAGTATAAGTCCATTTAGCAGTTACGACAAGTGTATAAGCGTAATGAGACACACTTTTGTGTTTTTGTAATCTAATTAATCGGACCTGCATTGACCCCGGTTGTTTTTTTTGTTCAACAGGGAAGAGGATCCTGTTTGTCCCATATGTACTACATGATCGAGACACCTATACCAAGACTGCCAGAGACAAGTTCAAGACATTGGGTTTGTGTCTTGTTGATTTTACCACATGTACAGTCATGGCCAAAAGTTTCTGGTGACACGATTCCGTAGCTGACTCCTCGGGAGGAGACGGTCCTGGCGCTTGCTGGACACTCTGGGATGTCCTGAAGACTTCTTCACTGCAGTCGAACCTCTCTCCTTGAAGTTCTTGATGATCCGGTAAATGGTTCTTTCCGGTGCAATATTCTTTGTAGCAATTTCCTTGCATGTGAAGCCATTTTGATGCAAAGTGATGATGGCTGCATTGGCCTTCATCTCTGCTGTTCTCCTCTTTTCTCTTTTTCCAGGCTATGAGGTGGACAGTGTCCATGAGACACCAGACCCTGTGGACGCCGTTAGGAAAGCTGAAGGAATATTGGTATGAAGGATTTTTATTAAATGTACTGATATACTTTATATAAAGTATACATTAAATATATACATATAAATATCAATTTTATTAAAAATTAGAATCTTAAAAATATACGATTTATAAGAATTTCTTAATATTTGGTTTGTCCCCCCTTTTGGAGTTCACAAATTCAATGACACAGATTTGCTTACATTTAATTAGTCACTCAGAAATAATGGAGAATCTTATATTTTTGTCACAGCGTTTATTTGTATACATTTGTCAAAATCCTGAAGCTTTAACCCTCTAATGCATAGTGACCATTACAGAGGTGTAACTGACAGAATGAATAATTTGGGTTATCATTATGTTCTTGTTTTGGGGAAAAAAAATAAAAATATCGGAGCAATACATTGTTATTGTTCACTAAAACTATTCAAAATAATTGTTAATTGACAAAAATGAAAAAAATTAAAATAAATAAATAGAAGAAAAACACAAAAATTTGAGATGTTGCCTGGGCAACTAATTGAAATAAAATAATGTGTATGATTTAAAAATCCCTGCATCACAGGGTTGAATTCCCATGTTTTCAGTGTGGTCTTAAGACTTTGTGCTGTACTGTTTTTGTGTCCAATAGGTGGCGGTAACACATTCCGCCTGCTGAAAGCTCTCTATTACAACAAGCTGGTAACTGAGATTAGAAAAAGAGTTTTAGAGGCGAGTTAGTGTCTTGATTAATCAAAAACTAAAATACAGTATAATTGCCCGTAACAGGTGTGGTTGTTTTCTCATAGGATGGGATACCTTACATGGGATCAAGTGCAGGTACCAATGTCTCCACCATCAGCATCAACACCACCAATGACATGCCCGTCGTCTATACACCCACATTTGCTGCCATTGGTTTAGTGCCCTTCAACATTAACCCTCACAATCTGGATCCTGATCCCAGCAGCAAACATATGGGGGTATGAACAGTTGATCATGCGCAACAGCATGACTAATTATCCATATTGAATCCATAAACCCCCCCCCCCCCCCCACCCCGAAAAAAAAAAATGCAGTGCCATATTGTGTGAAAATTGATTGCCATAAATGAAAAAAATAACCCTACTGAAAATATAAAATGTAATAAACCAAACTTTGAAAGTAGATCGTTCAGGCATCATGAACGCAGATTTGATTTTGCATTTTACAGGAAACACGTGAACAGAGAATTATCCAATACCACGAGGAGCCGGACACACCATGTGTGCTGGTATGTTAACGTACACTACTGCTTGGGTCAGTAAGTCTATTTAATGTTCAACAAAGATGCATTATATTTATAAACTGTGAAACAATTGTTTTCAGGATTCTTTGATAAATAGAAAGTTCAAAGAAAAGCATTTATTTGAATTAGAAATCTTTTGTAACATAATCTGTACTGTAAATAAAAAATATTGATTCAAAAAAAGAAAAAGAAAATCAAAAAAAGTTGAGCACTACCACTGTATGTTGTTGATGGCAGGGTCTTCGGGAAGGCTCGATGCTCTTAGTGGAGGGAAACAATGCCACCTTACTTGGGTGCACCAAAGCACGACTGTTCCAGAGGTAATGCAGAGACTCTTGCTCATGCACATAAAAAATATAACAGAAAACAATCATGACAAATCCTATTTCCTACTTACTGGGCCTATTTGGCATTATTTTTTTCTGAGGCTGTGGGTTTCTTTCTCAGGGGGACGCAAACTACAGGTTATGAACCGGGCAGTGATCTCAGCTTCTTACGAACAGATGCACAGTGAGCTTCTACATTATGTACAATGCAAACATTTTTACAATAAATGATAAAATCCACAATTAATTTTACAGTTCTTAATTTTCTTCATCACAAGCGCAGAACTTATTTACAGCGGTTTTGTTTCAAGTACACAAGGACAAAAACTATGGAAGCACTGTAGAATTTAAAGATGATTATTCTTGAATTTAAAGCCTGCAGTTGGTTATTCATCAACCAGATAATTGTTAACAGCTAAACAAGTCCTGTGAGGTCAAGTTCATCACTGTAGATTAGAAAACTGTGTTATGATAACAGGAGCTTTAGACACCAGAAATAAAATTCCAGCAAAGTCCAGCTATATTCATAAGACCAACTACCAAAACAAACAAACAAAACAATTCCTACTACATCAGTATATTGGTTTATTGAAATACAAAAGCATTAACAGCATGTTGCTAAACAAAATTGGGGGAAAAAAAGAAAAGGAAAGTCAAAAATTCAAGAGTCAGTGATCTGTTTTAAACATGGTAGATTCTTAAAAATACATTTTTTTTACAAACTTTACAAACAAAAGAGAATATATTCTGGATCATTTTATTTGTGGAAAATGCATAATTTTGATTGAATTATAAATGTATAAAATTTTTAATTTAGACAACATACTTATGGCAACCCAATATGGGTAAATTCATATGGGCAGCAGCATTAAATGAATGTGTTTACAGTAGACAAACTTAAAAATATTTTCTCAAAATAATACACTTTACGCCCAAATAAGAAATCAAGAGTCCAAATCCCAACAGCTGAAACAACTGCAAAGAAAACAGATAAGAACTGGAAGTCCAAAGTCCTGCAGAAAGCCCCAAACAGCAGAAAATGAGCTGTGAAAAACAATAACAGAAGATTCTCCCACAGAAGAAGCAGAACCAGCAATCTAATGATGTGCCAAACTACGTCACATCTTTCCACAAAATAAAACTGTAAAAATCATGATCTCATTTTCTATTATTTAAGATTCATTACCTTTATTTTTGTTTCTTGTAAACAATTTGAAATGTATTACGATTTTAAATGTTAATTCCTTATGCCCAACTGAAAATCAAATCTCGTCTTAAGACTCAGTGCAGTTAAAGAAGGACAGGAGCAAAGGGAAAAGGGACTGGCACAGGGATTTAGTCTTATTAACAGAGCATCATGGTTATTCAAACCACCTCAGCTTTGTACCATTCAAATGACGACAGCCATCTCACTCATCAGGGCTGTCTGCATGATTAAATGCTGACCTGCTAATAAAGATTAAGGAGTGTTGTATTCTCATCAGCATTGGTGTAAATCAGGCACATTCCTGCCTTGGCACTGCGATAGGCTAGTGAAGACGAAGAGCTCAGGCTTCTGTGTTTCTGTCTCCATTCTCCTGAGGCTGAAGCTGCTCTTTCTCTATGCTGTCATCCTGGGGCGGCCGCACACGTTTAAAGAAGCCCATCTGAGGAGGAGAGAAATCAAGATGAAACCAGTCACTGATATGTGTGTGCATAGTTCAATACCAAAACTTACATCTCTGATACAAATACCACTGAAAATTTACTGTTCAAGCAATGAACATTTAATAAAAATCAAAAGAGAGAGAATTTTTTTTTTATTTTTTTTTTTTACATTTAAAGGGGTCATATGATGCGGTTTCAATTCAATTTTTTCAAGTTACAAGCTCTTGGTGCATAAAGAAGATCTGTAAAGTTGCAAAGACTAAAGTCTCAAATCCAAAGAGATATTCTTTATAAAAGTTAAGAGTCAACCACGTCTACCTAAAACGGCTCGTTCTAACATGCCCCCACATGTCTACATCACTATGTGGGAAGATTTGCATAACACCGCCCAAATGTTCACGCAAAGAAAGAAGGCGTAACTTCTATTCTCGCTGTAGTATTGTTGCTGCCGCCATGTCGTGGAGACGCTGTGTGTTTCGTTGTGAAAGCGAAACTACTTTGTTTGGTCTTCCAAAAGAGGACACGACTAGAAATCAGTGGTTAAGTTGTATTTACAACACTGTTCCAGAACAGTTCAACCCAAATATTCAGATGTGTGCAGCGCATTTTATGGAGGACTGTTTCCTGATCCTGGAAGAGTAGACCACAATGCCGGCTGTTCTGACTCACAGACTAAGTATGTTTTCATTTAAAGGACACAAAATAATGTTCTTTTTAGCAACATCATATGACCCCTTTAATAAAATAAATAACTATTGAAAAGGTCATGGAAATGCAAGTAACAGTCACTCATTAGGGGCTAAAAATATTAATTAATATTTAATTGATTACAGACAGGACTAGGCAATGCTGCTTCTGACATCCATAGTCCATCAAACTATCAATCAGTCCAAGTAATTTAACTCATGTTTACAGCTGTTCACCTTATACATGACAAAGATGAGCAAAGCCAGGAGAAGAAGTCCAGCCAGGACAGCCAAAGCCACCACCCATCCTGGGACAGGCTGAGGGTTCTCTGAATTCCAGATCACCTTCAGAGAGGCCTGTAGGACAGAGATGTGTGATTACGACACTGACACCATACAACCCTCTGTCATGATCAGTGAAGACAGTTAAAAACACCATATATCTGGCGCACAAATGTGTTCGTTTCATAAACAGTAGTTACACATAACCATTCCACTCACTTTCTGACTCAAGAAAATCCAAGAAAAATAAAGTATATCCAGTTATGTCCCGTTTACATTGATGATCATAGAAACTTACTGATGTCGTGCTGGTTGGGAGCTCAGAAAATAGATTTTTATATGGCATCTCTATGACACTGAAGGAGGCTGTGGATCGAACATTGTACGATTTGTTTTGACTTTCAGCCTAAAAGGAAAGAAAACCACTGCTGTGTTTTATGTGTATTAGCATTTGTGCAGTGAAAACAGTATATTAAAGAACTTTAAGGCTTTGTGGTGTTAGTCAATTGAATTGTTTTTACCTTGAGGAACGTGCTCACGGCGAGTCTGGAGTAAATGAATAGAATAGCACTCTGGCCTTTCTCCAGCCGGCCGACCCAACACTTAATCTCCTGACACTCGGTATTCCCACAATCCTGTGTGGATACACACAAACCATTGTACTTGCATTCATGCATACTGGTGTAAAGGACAGTTCAATGAATGATTAGAATGATTTCTGAAGGATAATGTGACACTGTAGACTGGAGTAATGATGCCGAAAATTCAGCTTCGCTATCACAGAAATAAAATATATTCAAATAGAAAACAGCTATTTTAAATTGCATTAATATTTCATAATATTATGTTTCTTGTATTTTTCATTAAATAAATGCAGCCTTGGTGAGCATAAGAAACGTCTTTCAAAAATAGAAATAAATATAAACTGTATAAAAAAAAAATGAAATGAACAACTTTTGAACAGTAGTGTATATATTTCAAATTCAATATAAAACTGTTCCAAGTACTTCACAGACAGTGGTGGTTGTCAAATGGCAAGTGTTATAGCTGTGAATATACCAGATTCTCCAGGTTCTCTTCCCCTTGTTTGTCCTCCAAGTCTCTGCGGTGGACGCTGTGTCTGTTCCTCCCCTCAGCTCTGCCTCCGCTGGCCGAGGTCTCATTTATTTCAATAAATCTGGGATTCTAGGTGAAAGAAAAAGCAGAAGTTTATCCCTGGTATATTAGATGAGATCCTAAATACAACCAAGTTGTGAACAAGAAAGGTTTTAACTATCCATGTAACTAATTTGTCTGTCCACACAAAATGTCACAACAGATCATACAGCTTGTGTGGAGTGGTGTTTCAGATCCTGTTTACTCCGGTTATTAACAACGGTCTTACATATAAACACATACTATCATGATTCAATTGTGGGATACATACAGTGACATTAAGAGGGTTGAGCTCCCTGTTTGAGCTGCAATTCATGTTTCCGTCCACTTCAATCTTGGTGATGTAGAGCAGAGAGCCATTGTTGAATCTGTAGGGCCACTGCACATCCAAAATGGCCTTACTGAAAGTACTGGGTCCTGTGTTCCTTAGCTAGGAAGATCAGTGATTGCAGCATTAAAATCATAAAAAATGACGCACTGCCAAATTTTAATAAATGTATAATGTCTTCGACCAATGATCTTTATGGTATTTTCTACCTCATAGATGTGCTGTACAAGAGGTCCAATATCATCCTCCAGAACAGGACTCTCTTTTGGCTGCCAGTTAGCGATGGGTAAAAACACTTGCTCTGGCGCAGACACCCTACACAGGATAGAGCAGATAAATACAAAGTGTGACTGTGCCTAGTACAAGTCAATTAATGTACAACTGTTTTTTCAGCATTCAGGTTTTCATGAACATATTCCATCTATACTGAACAATTTTTACTTAATTAATAATCCTGTTCATATTGCACAAGTCATTCTAAATTTAAAAAAATTGCTTTTTAATCTTCTATCTAAATGTAACTTGTTGCAACTCTAAAGTAAAATGTGTTCTAAATGGCATTTCATGATTTTAAAGTCACATTTGTTTAACAGAAATATAATTTAAATGATCATACCCTCTTAATTTCACTTTGGCCAGCACAGCGAGCTTTGTGACAACAGACACCAGATTGCTGGTATTGTTGAACTGATTTGAGCTGAAAGCAGAAGGGAATTATTAACTTCCACAACCAAGCAATACGCGGTGCTGTTGTTTCAAAAACTAATACATTTCATTCATTTACAGATAAAACTCCATAAACTCCACTCTGTGTTTCAGAAATGCACTATAAATCATTGAGCTAAAGACAGGCAAAGACATGAGGGTGTGTAGAAAAAGACACAAAAAGAGCAGTTCCCTGTAATTAACACTTTTAAAAAAAAACACTGGCAGTCAGCAGGAAACAGCAGCATTAGAAGCAAATGCTGTCTGAAGTTTTACTGATTTAAATAAAAAGACAGGAAGTGAAAATATATGTTTAGAGTGTCTTTGCTTTACATTTGTTCTAATGGCCCACCAAACTTAATTTAATTAACATTGCACAAGCAAATCTATAAACTATATTACTGTAAAAGCAATATATTAATTAATTAAAATACCTCTGTATCTGCAAGTCAAACTTGACTTCTGTATCCTGTTCAGAGAGCTGGTGCACGCTGAAGCGCAATCCTGCTATTATCTACACAAACACCACAATTTTACAGAAAAATATTAAATGAAATAAAACAGCTAATTTATGTTACAGTCAGCAACATTAAAAATAAAATGACTTTTGGTACAAATACATATGCAGACACTTCATACTTTCACTTCAGAAAGTCTGTTGGTTACCTTAGTTCCTCCTTTCATTGGGTTCCCAAGATCACACACCACCACTCTGGTCTGATTCTCTTTCTTGAAGGCACAGGACAGTCTAGACAATGTCTGAAATACAGAAATAACAAAAGAACCCTCAACAGATCTTAAATGACTTCACCAAACACAAACACACACACACACACACACACACACACACACACACACACACACACACACACGAAATATAAATAGTTTGTAACTATAGAAAATGTCTTTACTGTCACTTTTGATCAATTTAGTGCCCCTTGCTGAACAAAAGAATTATTTTCTTCAACCCTAACCCTAACCCTTTTAATTTTTAGTACTCTGATTCAACAAAATTTGTGCTTCATAGACAGTAACTGTGGTATTGCTATTGATAAATCGAAATAATTCCAACTTAATTGCACTAAATTATCTTAATGAGGCAATGCTTTCCAAAGCAATTTGCAGCTTGTATTTTTTTAAAGCGCTTATAAATCTTACTTTAAGCGATCTAACTACTGTCCAAACTAAACCAAACAAACTAATTGTTATTAAACCTGGAACTTCTGTTAAATCAGCTCTTTTAATTCAACATTAGTTGTGTCTCATTACAGGAGGTCACAGTAGGGAGGACAGTGCACTTTATGAGGTGTAGATGGGTCACTGCTCACCTCACTGTTACGCACGACTCCAATGAAATCTGCCTGAGATGGTAGGGTGACAGTAAGGTCGGCCTCATATGCCCCTTCTCCTGCATTCTCTGCTGTGACCTCTAGGGTCAGGGGGTTATCATCACCTATGTAGATCTCTTTCTGGTCACTAGAGCACAAAACATCAAAAGCACAAAGTTAATCTCCAGCACCACACCAGCAGACACTGCAGTGGAAATTAAGGCTCAAATGAAACAATGACTCGCCTCACAACAGACAGTTTCAAGTCTGGCTTGCAAATATTGTCTTCACCACAATCAAGGAGTATGTGGGCCTGGAAAGTCACAAGGGAGTATAGTAAATTAAAGTGAGTTTCTAATTTTTATCCAGTGCTATTTAATGTTAATTGTTTGTTGTAAATCACCATGTAAGTCTTTGTTAATGGTTAGTGGAAGATTGTATATTTTGAGCGGCTTCTGCACAATATAACATCTAGTTTAGGGTTCCCACACTTTATGACCAATGAATTCCCATGGTTTTCCAGTTGTTCGTAATAACTATTAAAAAAAAAGTGATAACTATTTAAAAAAAAAAAAATAAATAAAAAAAAAACTCTTGGTAAAAGTCTGAAAGCCATTAAAAAGATTTTAACTCAACCATGTCAGCCATATACACTGAATAAACCTTGTTCATCTATCACAAAAATATTAAGCTTTTTTAAACACTGATAATAAGAAATGTTTCTTGAGCATCAAATCAGCATATTAGAATGATTTCTGAAGGATCATGTGACACAGAAGACTGGAATAATGGCTGCTGAAAATTCAGCTTTGCCAAAACAGGAATAAATTACATTTAAAAAAATATTAAAACAGAAAACGGTTATTTTTAATTGTAATAATATTTCACAAAATGCTGTTATTTGCTGTATTTTTAATTTCACAAATGCAGCCTGGGTGAGCATAAGAGAATTCTTTCAAAAAAACAAAACAAAAAAACAACACCTTAGCGACCCCAAACTTTTGAAAAGTAGTGTATATGTAGTGCCCCTGTAACCAGAGGTCTAGTGTGGGTAACAGCTGTACCTGCTTAGTGACATTTGTAGGTGTAGACTGGTCAAGGATGGGCAACAGGCCGGTCTTATCTGCTGCTGTTTTGTAATCCAAGCTGTACTCCATAAAAACAGAAATGGGTGTGATCTTATCCCTGAATTCTGAGTCATCCTGTTAAGAGAGAGAGAGATAGAGAGTGGATGGAGAGAGAAATTGGGCCTCTAGTTCAATGAGCTCAAGGCTGGGGAATTTCAGTCCAGCTTACAAGCTCTACAACATGCTCTTTTATGTCCAAGAAAGAGAGCTTTGGCTTTCCAGGTCAAATCCTTCTTTAGCTCTGTAACACATTGTTCCTTTTTGAAAACAAAATAACAGCATATTCCAGTGCCAAACATCTGGGCTATCTGCCACTACAGCTTTAAGCACAGAGCAAACACATATTTGATGACATAAAAGCATCAGCACTTCTTCAGTTGGCCAAATAAAGCAAAACTACACTAAACTTTTCACAGCCCAGTACTGGCATAACCAGCAGAAGTGAATGAGTCACACAGAGATTCTGTGTGTTCCTGTATCCCAACTGGTAGAGCATTATATTAGGAACACCTAGGTCATGGGTTTGATTTCCTATAAAATATAAACCTTGCAAGCACTGCAAAATGCTTTGGATAAAAACATCTGTCAAACGACAAAACCAGAACAATCAGTAGTCAATTTTCAGCCCCACACACACAGGACTTCAAACCAACCACACCCACTGCAAAAACTCCCATCTTCTCCTTCTGTCCCCTCACTGAGGCAGAAGTATCAAAACTTCTCCTCTCCAGCCATCCTACAACATGCCCTCTAGATCCAATCCCCTCGCACCTCCTCCAAGCAATCTCTCCTACACTTTTACCACCACTCACACATATCATCAACACATCTCTCCTCACAGGCACCTTCCCCACTGCATTCAGGCAGGCTCGGGTAACCCCACTGCTCAAAAAACCTACATTAAACACTTCACTTACAGATAGCTACAGACCTGTCTCTCTCCTTCCATTCATAGCGAAAACCCTCGAAAGAGTTGTTTTCAACCAGATATCATTGTATCCCCAAATTGTAAGTCGCTTTGGATAAAAGCGTCTGCAAAATGACTAAATGTAAATGTAAATGTAAATGCATAAATGCGAATGGATTTGCTCACTATTAAATAAGCCTGAAGCTCCTCGCAGGCTGGTCCCTGGCTGTTGGAGACAGTCATGTTCTTTGAATAATGAGGCATCTTGTTATGGAGGAACAGGACCCGTTTGATGGCTCCCTTGTGTTTGAGGCGGTCCATGGTCAGATCCACTTGGAAATCTTTGAATGAAAGGGTTTTCCAGGTCACTTTTTCATTTAAATTATAATGGAGAGAAACACAAATAGTAATAAAAAGCAGTAAATTCAGAAGGAATAAGGGAGCTATATACATTTTCCACATAACAGAGTTGCTCCTTAAAAAGAAAGAGGTAATTTAAAAGAAACAAGCATAAGAAATATAATATGCAAATGAAACTGTTTAGAACACAAGCAGTCAACCATGAAACCTTTAAACGCAGTGATACCCCTGAATCTCTGTAAGCATTCAGCTGCTTTAAATCTCTGGTTCAGTCTGCCTGGAATAAACTGGGGTTAATGGTCTTGCTCAAAAGACACAATGAATGGTTATGGCTCTTAGATCTTAGATCTCTTAAGAGTTTCACTACGGCCTTTTAGTTACAAGCACAGATATATAAAAACAGCTGTACTTAAAGGCGGCATATGAGCACTTGACTTTGAAAATCTACTTCAAGAGCTTAAAACATTCTATTTAAAGGGAGAGTACACCCATGCCATTCCAAACCTGTATGACTTACTTTCTTCTGCGCAACACAAAAGAGGACATTAAAGAGATTGAACTACACTGGAAACCAGGTAATACTGGACCCCACTAACTTACATTGCATGACAAACTCTAAGACATTTCTCAGAATCTCTTCTTTTATGTTCTACAGAAGAAAGAAAGCTATTTGGGTTTGGAGCAACATGAGGATGAGTAAATTTATGGGTAAAATATCACCCACACTGACACGTTAACACTTATTCAGTATTCAGAAATTTGTCTGCCTAGTCATAGTGAGGTAAATAAAGTAGGACAGAACTAGTGACTATACCTATTATTATACTATATTTCACCCAAAAGCAATCCCACATCCTGTGTATAAGCACAGAAAAGCACTGAAACTCATTTCACATACAATGTGGGGTTTACATAGACGTCATAAAGGCAGTCACAAAAATCACAGGTTTAAAGGAATGCTGTCGTGGAAAACAAAAATGATCACTTTTTTTAGCTAAACTAACTAGTTTACAATGTTTTCGAAACAAGTTTTTTATGCTCACCAAGGTTACATTTATTTGATTAAAAATACATAAAAAATGGTAATATTGTAAAATATTTTTACAATTCAAAATAACCATTTTCTATTTGAATATATTTTAAAATATAATTTATTCCTGTAATGGGAAAGCTGAATTTTCAGCATCATTACTCCAGTCTTCAGTGTCACAACATCCTTCAGAAATCAATCTAATATGCTGATTTGCTGCTAAAGAAACATTTCTTACTATTACAATGTTACAATGTTAAAATCAGTTTTTGCAGAAACTGATTTTTTTTTTTTTTTAGGATTCTTTGATGGACAGATGTTCAAATGAACAGCATTCATTTCAAACAGAAATCTTTTGTGACAATAAATGTTTTCACTCTCTCTTTTGATAAATTTAATGTTGAAAAAAATAATTAATTTGTAAATTAAAAAAAAAAAAACAATCTTACTGGTCTCAAACTTTTGAACAGTAGTATTTACCTATATACCCATTACATGTCCTACTTGAAACAAAATAACTAAACTGACACACAGTTTATGCATTTCAGATCACGGCAGATCCATTTATGACAGGCCTTGCACCATACACACATCCGCACCTTAAGCTTGCATAACGGCAGCCATTAGTTCAACCAGAGCATAGGAGAACTTCAAAGCGCAGAGAGAAATAATGAATTGGCATCATGGTCTGTGGTCTATGAACAGTGGGCTGTGGGTCTGGTAGCCATTACACCCCAGACTGTGAGATCCATGTGAAAGCTTTGTGAGCACCGGACGCTAGGCTTTTAACAGCTCTGCGCCATACGTCCGGCTCCAAACACACTGATGCCTGACACGTTGAGCTCTAGTTTCCCCCCGCAGCAGTGCTCATAACACACACCGCAACAGCAGGACTCCGTTTACAGCCACCATGTGCTTCTACTACATGCAATAATAGGTTCCTGAATATTACACATTTCAATAATTTGCATATATAAAGAAACAAGTACTTACGAAGAGAAGATGGCGCTCCCTTGCCATTTGCCTTCAGACAGTATTTCACAGTGAAGCTAAGGGAAAGAATTGAATAGAATTCCCATTATTTTCATGATATTCTCAGTGCATAATAGTCAAGTATCTTAAAGATATTACTGATGATGTACCAAATGTACGCTAATTTCTATTTAAGAAAATCACTTCTTTAAACAGCTATTTCTAAACAGACTGTGATACGTTACTGCATTCTTGCACAAACAACTGTAGTTTTAAAAGAAGCAGAATGTTACAAAATAATAATAGCGACCCTCAAATAATCTAAATGTGCATTTAAAGAAAAAGAGAAAATGTTTAGTGATATTTTAGGGATATTCACAATATATTTGTTGTGTTTTTACTGGGCATATAAGATGCAACAAAGTGATTACTGCAATGATTTTAATGCACTTTTTATTTGGCCATTATGTTTCTATCATTACATGTCGCCACTTAGATGCAAAATGTTTCAATAGCTGTTTGGTTGAAAATGTTTGATAAAAAAAAAAAAAAAAAAACTGGACTCACCAGGATACGGTGGTGGTTGTTCCAGGCAGGGTGCAGCTCTTGTCTTCAGGGTTTAGGATTTGTGGGCTTATATCCAGTGTGCTGTTCACACTGATGACCGGACGAGCCCTAGAAACACAAAACAAGCAGGTATCATCAGTCTTATAGTGTAAGATTGTAGACATTCACAGAAAGATAATGTACAGTCATTTTCTTTTAGTTTTACATGACCATTTCAGTTTAGTTTTACATGACTTCCTGAAAAACGGTTCTTTTTGCTGCTGTACCTTTTGGACTTCTATATGTAAATGACCTCTTTTATGACTTGTTATCCTCATTGCATATGAAAATTCCTGCCTAATTCACAAAATTAAGTGCCATATCCAAGATGTTGAATACTAAAGAAGCAGTGATATTAAAATGTGGTGGGTGGTAATATTACTATGTTCATGTTTGAGACATCAATACTGTGTGGTATTCGGAATCATCCACTTTTGCAGCTTAGTAACCATTAATGGTCTTGATGGACAGGGAAGGTAGTTTCACATTGTACGACTAAACTTTTTACAGCTGTTTTTCAATACCCAGAGCTTATTGTGCAATAATGACAAGCTGACTGTACATTAGGGCTTCTACAGTACATGTAATACAATGTAAATCTAAGCCTGGTGGTCTTCCATGTACAAAAATAGATGATGGCAAATGTTCCACAGTGATTTTCTTTTAATACAGACTGTAACTGCTTTCACTACTTGAACATAAAGCAAATTAAATGCTGCTGAATTAAATGAAACCACCTTTAATGGCCCTGATCATAAAAGTCTAGCAAATGCACGTGTGACTTCAAAGTGAAGCATAAGCATACTGTACCTGTACAGAATGGCTTTGTCAGCTCCGAACACCCCAACAATTAGGTCTATAAGAGGAGAGAGTGTGAGAGAAAAAGAATGAGTGGCGGTAGAAGTGTAGGAGAGGAAGTAGTTTTGAATTGAAGTGACTGTAATCAGTTAATTGCAAAAGATGTGTGAATGTGCTGGAATCTAACCAGGGTATCCATTCTGATCGACATCTGTGTCTCCGTTCATGGCGTAACCAAAGCTAGAAGGCATATAAGCAGACGCCCATGCTCCTTCCAGAACTTGAGAAGCCACAGGATTCAGCCCAGTGGGACGCCCGTTATGGATGTACACCAGGCCGCGGTGGAACTGCCCCCCATATGGGGCAGCAATGGCCACATCTGAGAAAAAACAAAGGGATTAAATATAAAACCATTTGAAGTTGTTTATTGGGTAACTGCCATGGGCAGTACTGCGTTTTTATCTGCACGTACAGCCATTGCTCAAAAAGCTCACGAGTCATGATTACGGTTGCACAATGAGACGAGGAAGACCGTGACAACAGCATCAGACCATGACCACAAATGACTATATATGCACTGTCTCTCTGTCTGTCTTGGAAGCTAGTTTGGGCTCTTAAAAGAACAGCACAGAAATTCAGAGAATACAGGAAAGTCAAAATAGTACCATTATATCCATCCATGTTGAGGTCTCCCAGGCTGCAGACTGAGCTTCCATATCGAGCATAGATCTCAGAGCCAGTGAGTTTGATGACATTGTTGAAGGTGAAGCCACCTTTGCCTAGGTAGACATAGACCTGACCCACCTCCCTCAGCTTCCCATCTGAGCCGCGGTCCATGAACAGAGGAGCCCCCACCAACAAATCCATCTTCCTAAAGGGGGAAATAAAGGGTTTATTCTAAGTGAAAAAATCAGCATATCAATATCAGCATACCACACTTACCAACCAGCATAAACCAGCTGGAAGATTCTGTTGAATAAATGTCAAACTTTGAAAGTGATTGTAATGAATTCACATAACTAAAAAAAGATAAAAGAGGATAAAAACGACCTCATGATAAAAACAGGGCCTTCCTGAACAAAAATGGTCAACATGTTCAGGCACAGAGATGCTTGTCGGGAAAACGTAGGGAACTATATCTTCACTGTTGCATGATGTCCAGATCTCAGCTCATTTTTTTGAAATAATGCCAGTGAATGTTCTCAAAACATTGTTGTGCATATATTTAGGCTATGTTTACTTGGCCCAGAGTAATAAAAATGGATTCCTAAAATGAATATAATTTAAAGCAGTTGTTCTCAACTGGTTTCTAAAAAACATTAAATTCAAATGCCCAAAACTCTCATAAAAATCTTTAATTAATCATTTTTACCCCCTTTCTGTTGTTGATGAAAAAGATCGACTCACTTGTTGAATAAATCACATGCCCCCCATTCATTCAGTCACATTCATACAGTATGTGCTAGGAAGTGAACAAGAATGGTTTGTTCACTTAAAAGATTTGTTCATAAGCACTTATTCATCCATGAGCCACTAACACAGAGAAGTTCCTAATAGTGATTCTGGCCTTTACAGACACCACTACATACACACACACATTAGGAATATATATATATATATATATATACAGTGGGTACGG
>NW_015537975.1:250014-261561 GCF_001515605.1 Sinocyclocheilus anshuiensis | reverse complement strand
CTCTGGAGAAGGTTTTCGTCCAGGATATCCCTGTACTTGGCCGCATTCATCTTTCCCTCGATTGGAAGGGTTCTGGTCGTCCCAAATGTCTTCCATTTAAGGATTATGGAGGTCCCTGTGCTCTTAGGAACCTTAAGTGCAGCAGAAATTTTTTTGTAACCTTGGCCAGATCTGTGCCTTGCCACAATTCTGTCTCTGAGCTCTTCAGGCAGTTCCTTTGACCTCATGATTCTCATTTGCTCTGACATGCACTGTGAGCTGTAAGGTCTTATATAGACAGGTGTGTGGCTTTCCTAATCAAGTCCAATCAGTATAATCAAACACAGCTGGACTCAAATGAAGGTGTAGAACCATCTCAAGGATGATCAGAAGAAATGGACAGCACCTGAGTTAAATATATGAGTGTCACAGCAAAGGGTCTGAATACTTAGGACCATGTGATATTTCAGTTTTTCTTTTTTAATAAATCTGCAAAAATGTCAACAATTCTGTGTTTTTCTGTCAATATGGGGTGCTGTGTGTACATTAATGAGGAAAAAAAATTAACTTAAATGATTTTAGCAAATTAATTAATTACATTTATATAGCGCTTTTCTAAGTACTCAAAGCGCTTTACATTGTCAGGGGGTATCTCCTCATCCACCACCAGTGTGCAGCATCCACCTGGATGATGCGACGGCAGCCATAGTGCGCCAGAACGCCCACCACACACCAGCTTATTGGTGGAGAGGAGATGGCTGCAATATAACAGAGTGAAAAATTGAAGGGGGTCTGAATACTTTCCGTACCCACTGTATATATACAGAAAACTGTAAATGAAGATGATAATTGAAATGGAGATGCATACTGTATAGTAAGTGTATCATAGAGCTCAAGCTGCTCTATAGGTGATGATACACGAGGCAACTTTTTGAGAAATGTTGCCGTTAACAGGCAACCAGGTGAGACACAGGTGAGACCACATGACCGATCTAAAGTATCCAGACAGAAATTTGTTGCCCATTCTCAATGGGAAAGTGCAACATTGCTCAAAAAAGTTGTCTCGTGTATTGTCAATTGACTTACTGCTTTGTAAGTGTTGTTTACATTTAAATGAGCCTCAACATTCTATGTCAGTAACAGCAGCTTTAGTTGATATTTGAAATTGAGTTTATATTTGAAATCAACACAACTGTCCCTAAAGCCTTGAAGCCTGATCACATGCTACAAGCCTTCAACTCTACAGTTTGGTGAGTTTCATCAATTTGTCAAATCTGTAAAGTGTTTCTCTAGGCATCTTCATGGAGTACCATTGCCCCAGAAGAAGCAGGGCTCTTCCCACACACCTGAGGGGATTCTTGGTGGAGGGCGTCTCTTTCATTCAAGAGGCCTGTGAGCTTTCACAGCTGGCAGCTGTCATCAGGTTAAATCACACCTACAGCTGCATCTCTGCCAAAGCTCACAGACCCAACAGGTTAGAAGAGCGCTATCTGAAGAACGCTGCTGTCCTTCCTGACATCCGTCCAGGAGCCTCAGTCTCTTCAGTGGACGTGTGTCCGGTGCCTCTGTGTCAGCAGGAAGAGCCCGTCTCCATCCACGGCTGCAGCGTACAGGGTTACCAGGACATTTACCGCTCTGTGGAGCCCATGATGGAGACACGCTGTGGTTGAGAGCGTCCCTACAGCCTTGAGCTGGGGCTGAAGATCAAGCAGCGCCTGTGGGAGACGCTCAACTGCCCTTCACTGCTGCAGACAGAGCAGCCAGATGGACGCGTCCTGATCACCACCAGCAGACGCTTCGCTCCACGAATCCATGTGGACGTCAGTGATGAGCCTCTGCCTGAGGAACCCAGACACTGAGTCATCACAGTGTCACATGCAGCATCGCACAGCGGGACCTACGTATGTAAATACTGTACATATTGTACATAATTATACAGTAAGTTTGTAGAGCAAGTTTTTAGCACATTTCTGCGTGGTTGTTCGGATGTTTTTGGTGATTGTCAGAGCGTTGATTTGTGGTGCTCTGTTGTTCTAATAGGTTTTTAGTGCTTTGCTATGTGCTTGTCAGGATGTTTTTGGTGGTTTCCTGTGTGTTGACGTGTTTGCCAAGGTTTTCTAAACAGTTGTTTGCGTGTTGCGTTGCGGTTGCTGGACTCTTCTGTGTGGTTTTTCATGCATCGCTATGTAGTTGTTAGGATGTTTTGAATGGCTGGTTGACATGCGGTTGTTTTAAACAGTTGAGTAGGTAGGTTAGGGTCCCTCACACGGTTTGCAGCTTGACGTGCTGTGAGGGCTTGTGTGCATCAGTGATGCTGAGAGCTACGCCACTGGTACTTCACAACTACTGTAGGGTCACCCATAGTGGACAGGTCTCAGCTGAGATGCCAGACGAAGACAAACCACATGATTCTGGACGGCAGCAGGTTGACCTGATGTCCCTGGCAGAAGATCAGTCTTGCAGTAACAGCAACAACATCAGAACATCATACTCCAGGTAAGAAAGACCATCTACTTCCATATCTTCCCAAAAAAAATTCAACAGATAGTTGGTTCTAGTAATAGAGGGACTGGGGAAGAGCTGATTATATTATATTATATTAATTATATTTTATTAACAAAATACCGACAATACAACAATGTATAACAGGTAAATATTATCACAGTAATCTGAACTTCAAATCTGAGCTTAAAACAGATGTTCTGCAAGGCCCTCATTTGTGCATTAATAATCAAAATGTACATTAAGGTGCTCTGCAAAACTTCACGGGCGAATTCCATTCATTTCAATAGGAATCCGTGCGATTGGGAGGTTTGCGTGAGGGTGAAGTTGGTCACGCAAATTTGCCGTGCTGACCAAGAGAAAGCTGCTTGGTTTGAAATTGACTTGTGTGTGAGCAGTGCCTCATACATCACTACACTATTAACAGACAGAGTGATCATAAAAATTTATTAAAAGCTCAAAACTATATTAACCCTTTTTTTGTGGATTTCCAGAGAAATTATGTGGTTGATGAAGTGAACAAAATAAATAAATAAAAGTTACTAATTTTATTCCAAGTTATTATTTTTCTAAGTTTCATTTTTAATGTCTGAGTATTTTTCTCTTTGATTAATAGTCTTTATGCATCAAGACAGAACAATATTATTCTGTTTGCCCATAAAGGGATCATTCACCCAACACGTGTGTTTAATTGTGAAATGTTTTTTTTTTTTTTTTGATTCACAGACCTTCAATGTATGGGCAAACAGTTTAAACATTCTTCAAAATATTTTCTTTGTTATCCACACAGGTTTAAACGACATAAGGGTGAGTAAATACACAATTTTAATTTTTGACTAAAGTATCCCTTTAGTCTGTGAGCCTGATTTCCTGAAGGCCAGTTTAAAGAGTGATCTGCTTTTGATTCACAAATACTGAATTCCCACAATGAGAAAAAACATCCAACAGAGTGAGTGTAAAGCATCACTTACCTGTCATTATTGATGTCAACAGCTGCTACAGAATGACCAAAGTAAGCAGCCATCTAAGTTGGACAGAGAGAGCGAGAGAGAGAGAGAAACACTTAACTGAAGATGACTAGATGACTAAACTGGAGCTTTAGACTTAATACGGTTTTTAAGACAAACAAAAACAGTAAAAATGTAAAATATTTGTCTACATAAAAGCTATTGTCCATAACACTCAAATCGACTAACATAACAACAACAACAACAACAATACTACCACTACTGCTACTAATATATCATTATCATTATTATCACTGGTATTGGTGGTGCCCCCTACAGTATATCAAGATTCAAGATTCAGTTTAAGCTTTTTGACTCATAAATCTCTGTTAAGCTTGTGTTGACTTAAGCTTGATTAACTGTTGATGAATCAGAACTGAAGCAATCACAATCAGCCAAAAACAAAGGCCTGCTGACTCCACACCTCAACCTCTTTTCAGCTCTCGCTCTCGTGTGTTGGCGACACTGCTGTCAATAGCTTCCAGATTTGGGAGTGGATTTAGGACATGAACTCTCCGCTCGTAAGCAAATGTTAAACATAACTGTGCCATGACCACAAGCATGGGCATGTCACGTGACCTGCAGGCTGCTCACAGGCAAGACTGCTCATATATGCTTTTATCCTGTCATATAACACACATCACAATGTCTAACAGAATAATAAGAGGTGGAAACATTTTTGTAATGCTCACCTGTGTGCCTGTGAAATTATACACAGACTCCATGTTCTTCCCATTGAAAATGTTGACCTAACAAGACAAAACCAGACAGAGATTCAAGTTTCAAGCAGGGTTGCATCACTTGAAATGGGTTCTCATCAGATTCCTGACCAAAAATAGTATGAAACTCACATAACCAAGAGCCTTCTCCCCTCTAGGAACTCCTGTGACATAATCTAGGGAGGCAGGAAGAATTAGAAATGAGTTGGACACAACAATGCTTTCATTTAGCAGAGAAGCTTCTTGATCCCAATGGAGAGAAAAATCAGACTTAAGCAATTCCCATGATGCACTACTTCAGTTTGCAATACTATAGGGCTGATATTTGGAGCAGGTCAGTAAAGATCAGCTAAATCAAGCCACTGACAACTTGTGGTTGTTGGTGCTTAAAATTGCACTACTGTTCAAACATTTGATTGTAAAAATACAGTAAAATACATTCATATTGTGAAATATTCCTACCATTTAAAATAACTGTTTTCTATTCAAATCTATTTTAAAAGGTAATTTATTCCTGTGATGCAAAGCTGATTTTTTAGCAGCCATTACTCATTAGTCTTCAGTGTCACATGATCCTTCAGAAACCATTATAATATACTGATCTGGTGCTCAAGAAAAATTTACTATAATGATCAATGTTGAAATAAAGTTGTGCTGCTTAATATTTTTCTGGAAACCATAAAACACTTTTTTCAGGATTCTTTGCTGAACAGAAAGCTAGAAAGAGCAGCATTTATTCGAAATAGTGATCTTTTGTAACATTATGAAAGTCTTTATCGTCAATTTTGACTTTACTGTCGATTAAATGCACCCTTGCTGAATAAAAGTATTAATTTCTTCAAAACAATATCTTATGGATCCCAAACTATTTATCATTTCCAAAATCAAACATATCAAAATGATTAAATATCTTACCATCTTCACCATCATCGTTAAAATCACCAATGGCCACAGAATAACCTAAAACCGAATCAAATGATCTGCATTGCACTAGCGATTGTTTAATTTTGTACATTCTTATCAACTCAAAGCACCCAAACATTAAATACATATGTAAGCCAATATTACACTGAGCTCTACTGCTGATTTCCAGGTAACAGTGCAACACCACAAAACAAAATTACAGCTTTAAGAGACATCAAAACAAAAGACGCAAACAGGCTTACCCAAATAACTGTCATCATACTGAGCCCCGGCTGACTTGGTTGATAACTGGTTACTGTAAGGAGTAAAAAACTCCTTATTGTATCTGCTGATGACCTCAGTGATGTCATCTGAGATCAGCTGACCTAGAAAGAGAAAACAGTTAGGAAAGCACAAATATGAAACGCATATGAAATGAAGTGTGCAGGTAATAGAGATTTCTTCAACCTGCATATAAAGTTCGACAGACCAGAAAGCTGCAGTGCCAATGTATGCAGACATGTACACGTTACAAGTAAAAACATGCTTAACAAAAAGTATTCTAAACAGTCACGCCCTCCTCAATCATGTAATATTATTATTAATGGTTGTTCATGCATTTAGTCGTTCTTATGGTCTTTAATCTTAATTAGACTAATCTAGACTAGTCTCAACATCGGTGTTAGGGAGTAAATTAAATGTTGTGATGCTACTAACTTTATTTTTCAGTAGTGTTTTTTAAAAACAGTGTAGCTTTTTCAGCAGCAAGCTAATTTTTTACAGGAAGAGATAAAACAAAACAGTACATCAACATGTTTTATGCTACGTTTTATTGCTCACACAGTCTTACAACAGAGCAAGCTGACGCAACAATCAAACACACTCCCTTCAAACGATCTCTTACTTAAGTCTAATTTATTTCAGCGGCTAAGTTCCTTCAGTCTGTTCATTTAAATGTACCACTAAAAAAGCTGTTAAAAATGTAAAATCTTAGAATTTTTAAATACATTTAATTAATTTGAGTAATCAGTAAAGTTCCCAGACATTTGTCACTTCTTGTAGAAAAATTATTTAGTTAATGAGGCTTAACGATAATGTAGGAATTCATTAACAAATGGAAACACATCAAAATAAATACTGATTTCAAGTCTATCCAAGGTCAGCTTAAGTTTAAAAGCTTAAAGCACTTTACTCTTAGCATGTTGTATAATTTCATACCACTAGCAAAGAGAGGCACTCAGCAGTAAAAAACAAAACAAAACACAAACAACAACAAAAAAATTTGCTAAAAATAATTGAATTGCTTTATAACTCATTTAAGATTTCTTCAAATTACTGAGTAATCAGTACAATTCCCAAACGTCCCCCTTTTTGTAGCAAAATAATTTTGTTAATGAGTCATAAATTCATTAAAAAATGTAAACAGGTCAAAATAAGAACTTCAAGCCTAACCAAGGTTTCCTTCAGTTACTATCAATCACATTCACTTTTCTGAAAGCATTTTACTCTCAGCAGGGTGTATAATTATCATACCACCAGGAAAGAGAGACTCAGCAGAACAACTAAACAAAAAAAAAGGCTATTAGAAAGCTTTTAAACTGAAACTTTAAAATGATCACTGCAGGTCATGAAATTCATGAAAGATGTGTTAGACATTAAATGCCTTTTCTGGGCACGGTTCCTACCATGACCCCACCCTATGAGGTCATAACAGAGCTGCGATTCAGTAAACAACCATCTCAACATCATACAGCGCAACATAAATAATTTCAATGAAACATCAGGCGCATCTTCACTGAAGGAGACAGCATATAATTCTGAATTATTTACTGACTCAAAAACATAGCTCCCTCTCGTCTGAGCAGCATTTCTGACAGGCGGGGGCCAAAGACACATTTGTGAATTTAAACATGTACTGCCCATGTTGTGCAAACATTCACTGGCCTGTTTTGTGCAAATGCTATATCTGAAGACACAGCAGACATTCTCTGAGTCACAAAAAATCCTGACAGAGCACATTGTTGTTTCCCTTTTTTCCATTATGCTTTTCAGTGTCAAATTCACAGAGGGATAATAAAATAAATCGGTTTACCTTGCCAATAAAAGCTTCCTGGTCCTCCAATAACAACCCGATTCTTCTGAAGGAGACATAAAAACATGTTTTGGTACATTTAGTACAAGTCTGGGCAAGAATAGGCAATAACATACACAGCTATATATGGGTCCAAGATGAAACTGCACCACATTTTATATACATAAAAAGCATATTAAATGCAACTGTCTATATAAATGTATCAAATACCTTTTGTAAAAATTCAATATCAAAATATGGGTGAAATTATGTTCCATCATCATTCAGCATAACAGATATACTGTACTTATGTTAAAATGAATCAACATACTTATTCTGACCCGTACTTATTAAAATATATAAAAGAAAAGGTGATGATCATACTAAATGTTATTATATTTGAAATGATTATTATATTTTAAACGATTATCTAAATAACTAAACCAATTTTATTACAAATAATTACAATTACAATTTAATTACAAAGAAAGTTTTATTTATTACAAAAAAAAATAAAACATTTAATTAAAAAAAAATTATTTTGAAAATTTTGATGTAATGAAAATGAGGCATCACGTGTCCTAATATTTTTGATCAGATTTCTACTAAACATATAATACCTTCACAAAGTCAGCACTGAAACCTGCTTGACAAAATCCTTGCCCCTCAGGTGAGTTTGAGTCTGATGGGAAAAAAATACTCAAAGCCATTCATATATTCACAAAAACCAGAAATCGTTTTAAGGAAGTCTCAACATGAAGGAAAGGTTAGAAAAAGGAAGGTAAACAGACAGAGGAACTGTCATAACCATATGACAACTGGCACATTGTCTGGTGAGAACTTATTAACTCAGACATGTCTTAAAAACCATGAGTGATTTGGAGATGATACACAAGTATGATATCCCATGAATCTTAGTTAAGACATTTCTGAGGGAGTGACCCAATAAGGACATGAGCAGCCAGAGGTAAAAAGCTGTGATCATGTACATACTAGAGCGGCAAGGTGAATATTCCACAATGTTATTGCCTTTCTTCAGGAAACATGTCCCGACAGGCTCTCTCTCTGAGAATCCATACGTGCTCCACTGGTAGAGAGGAGCACATGCCTGAAAAAAAAAAAAATTATATGTGCAGATCAGTGCATGAGTAGTAATCATAATCTTTCTGTAAATCAGCTGTGTTGAGTACCATCTGAAACCCAGTTCTTCCAAACAGCATGTCGGAAAATATCTGCTGACATATTTTTTTGCAACTTACTTAAAAACTTCTTTATTTTTAGTGCCATATCAGCACTGAAAGACAAGACTAAAGTACTTTAAAATAAAAGTGGCAACAGTTTCTTACAACGTTACAATAAAGACTACATAATTCCAATTTGACATACTGACTTTAATCTGGGATTTCTGACGCATTTAAAACTGCTTTGCTAATAAAATATTTTTTACTGTCCCTAAAGCAAAAATGTGATCTGTTGCAGAATAATTTTTTTGAGCTCTGTACAATCTTATTTCAGAGCGAATTTCACACCCTCCACAGACAGACTCACCAGAATATGGTCCCCAGTGGAACGCACAGTGGCCCCAAACCATTGATTTGACTTAAACTCCATTTGCTGTCCATTGGAATTCTTCCTGTCATCTGTGATAGGAACGACAGGGCAAGGGAGAATGGGAAAGGATGAGATATGGAGGGAAGGGGGATGGAAACATTAGGCCAGTTAATTTGATTAATCAGACTGTCGTCATTTCCTTTGTAGTGGACTACACTGCTCTTCCCATCACTAAAATCTCATCCACTGGCGTGTTCCTCAAATTACAACTGATTTCAAAAGGACTGATACGACAGAAGCATCAGAGTCCAAAAAGTTGAGTTGATATGCTGTTATGCCACACTCTCTCATCCTCTTCATTACCAAACCATCTGAAGTTCAATCCAAGGTCAAGAAGAGCTGTTAATTGCATTTGCAAACATTCCCTACAATACTTTGCAGTTGAAGGTTTTCCTAGTACTGCCGCGATCCTTAACACGCACACACACTCACACATAGCCAAAAAGATATTCCCTCCCTGCAGCCTTGGTTCATCTCAGCCACAGTCTCAGCCTCAGGACGCCCCAGCTGCTCATCTGTCTGTGCTACTGAGCTGGGAACTTCCCAGTGTTTCTCATGGTCAACACAGTCATACAGCTGGTCAACAACACCCAGGCTTTACTAGAATTAAGCACTTAATTATTGCCAAACAACACAAAAGGGGAGTTGATGGTACAGTGGCTCAATGGAAACACAGTTGTGTAACCATGCTGTAACAGCTCAGCATGAGTTGTTCCATACACAGTGTTTTCCATCTCATACTTCTGACATGTTTCTGTAATCTAGACTTTTCCAGCTTCTCAAACAGCCAGCAGGTCAGCCAGCACAGAGAAAATGATTGTCACGTCATTCACAGTAAAAACATGTCAGGACACAGTTTGGGCAGTTACTTAACAGAAGAATGTTTAAGCTTCTTTCATGCAATAGTGATTGTTAAGTAACAAATATAAACACTACTTTACTGCAGTAAGTGTACGGAAAGAAAAAAACAAAACAAAAAATAAATAAGTATCTTTCTTGAAAGTCAGTGGAAAATATGGTGGCCCCAAAAAGTATTCAGACACTTAAAGAACAGTTCACCCAAAAATGAGAACAGATATTTATAGCTTGGCAATCCACTAATTGTATAATTGTATTGTATAACATATGAAATAGCTCAGAGAAAAGGTCTGAAAAGGTTTGCTATTTAAAATAAATAAATAACTGAACTACTACTGAAATACTGAAGTGAATCTGTCATTAACAACTGCTTCCACATTCCATTTGGTTTAGTGTTTAAATAAATAAAGAAAGAAAGAAAAAGCATTTATTTACTTTAAAAATGATTTTTCAAAGTTGTAAATAAAAACAAAGATTATTGCAGTATGTTTTACAAGAAAAAAAACTTTTTTGTTTTTCTTCTTCAAAATTTCATACCGTTTCTTTGTTTGTAAAAACATATTCTAGTAATTTCATAGTGAAGATTGTTTGTACACCACATTTTTTTCCAATATGTTTCCAAACATCATTTAGTTGGATATTATTTATAAATAAACAAATAAATAAATAGTTTTTGAACAAGATATATTACTAGATTATATCATTATATACTCCAAACTTGTTTGCTTACTCTGCCATGGGTGCACAGGATCCATTAAATCTACTCTATACATGGTTGTTTTTCCAATAATTTCTTTAAGGGTGAAGGGAAAACGGAAAAGTACACAGAGAGGAGTAGTTCAGTTGTTGGTGAGAACTCTAAACATACTGAGTTAATCCAACCAAAGACCTTTTTTGTTTGTCTGGTAGTTCCTCTTCTAGCAATCCAGCTTGGCTGGCAGGGGATATCAGGCCAGACTAGTCTATAACCGTCACTGAATGCCAATGAGATCTGGCACAAAAAAGCTGGTGCCTATATTCACCTCATAGCAATGTAAGGTTGAACGAAGTCCTGTTAGTGTGAAGACTGTGTATCTGCAAACTAGTTAGTAGGCCAGCACATGAATTTTGTGAATGGCAAAAAAAGAAAACATTCTCTGTTGCAGGTCATTGACAAGCTCCCTCTCCTGTTATTTTTCCCCCACCTTTTGAAAATATTTAGAGCAAAGCTGATACAGTATATGGCCCACTAAATCATTAAAAAGCCACAGGCTACTCAGAAGATCCTTTAATAACTCTGACAAACCACACCTCTTCCACTAGCATGCAATGTGAAACAACAGACAGACAGACAGAAAAAGCTTTAAATAATAGCATGGTGGAGGAGCAAAGACTGCACTATGATGGATGAAAACAGAGCTGCGTCTTACCAGTGCTATCAAACTCAATCTGGGTGCATGAGCCACTTTTGTGCCAGGGACAGCTGAAGACAGCACCCCTCTCAGTGACTGTTGATGGGGTTTGATCAGATGTGTTTGCCCTGGGTGCACCAACAAGTATGTTTAATCTGAAATCACAGGGTAAATGTGTTGTAATGCTTTTGTCCACACACTAAAACACAATGCTTTTTTAAATGCTTTTGTACACACACTAAAACACAATAATATAGCATATACCATCTCGCGTTGATAAATCTAACATTTATTATATAATACAATCAATTATATAATACAACAATTTGTTTTATTGTATTATACATATTATGCATTACTATGAATACATTTTATATATAAATATACATTAACTGTAGTCCGTTACCGTGATGAAAATTGTTGTTAGTAATGTAAACTATGAAATTATTCATTCTAGGTAATGTAACTTTATCACATAGATCTGAATGGGATTACTGTGCACTATA
>NW_015537975.1:244707-249858 GCF_001515605.1 Sinocyclocheilus anshuiensis | reverse complement strand
AAAAATTATAATTTACTGTAATAACTATATATATATATATATACATATATATATATTCTTTTCTTTTTTGTGTTATCAACAACATGAAACGCATTAAACATTATATTATGTCAGGGCCAAACTAGGTTAATGAAAGAAATGCAGTGGGTTAGTGAGTTGGTGAAAAGCTAATGATTAATTAAATCATAAAAATGTAAAATTAAAATGAATATTTCATTTAAAAACAACTCAAAATAAAACGACTGAAAACTACAAATATAAATATTTGATTTGCTTTACATAACAGTCCTACAAAAATGCTTACTCTTGCTACAACTTCCCAACGTGTAAAACTATTTCACAATAGACTGTTCAACATTGTTACATTTGTTAATAAACGTATCTTTCAGAATAGTCATGCATATAAGAATCATGTAAGTTATCTTTCGCCAAAAAAATAAAATAAAAAATGCAGCAGGCGCCTGATATCCAAACAAGTTTAACGTACCGACAGCTCACTAGGTGTACAAATACAACTTTATCTATACTCACCGTTTGTTGTCAGGATTGAAGAAAGCCACAGAAAATCCAAAGTAACTTCCTGGAGGTCCAGCGAATACTGTGGGTTTGCTACTGTCCAGATTAAAAGAAAGTGCTTGTTGGAAGTAGAAAAGAGCCACTAGAGCCCAAATCCAACAGCAGATGAGATGTTTGCCCATGGTTTGTATCTCTGTAAGCTATGAGAGTAGATGGAGATCGCGCTGTTTGTGGGTGGACGTCTGGATCAGCAGCACATATGATCGCCACTGATTCCGCACTCCATAACAACACAATCCCCGCAACACTCACACTAACAATCCAGCGGAGATGTCCGTTACATTACTGCAGGCGGCCCGCTGCAATAAAACGCATCCGTTTCCAGCCTGACCTGTAAAATGGAAGCAAAAATCTAAAAGTAGGACAGAGGACTGATGTAGCCCTGCTCGGATGGAGCCGCGGGATGTCCCACTGAACAGGAAGTGAAAATAACCCAGCCTACTTCCGCAGCTTTCACCCGCGGGCATCGCCTGACTGACATCAGTGGGCATGAGTGAACTTGTAAACATTTTAAATGCCATTAAATCTTTGTGATTCCAGGCAAGAGGAATTCGTTGTTTAATTAAAGTATTTTGATTTATGTAGAACTATTTGAACTGCGACCCTTGTGTTATGAAAGGCACGAATTCATAACATTTCATCTGCATTCAGTTCAGTCAATAATAAACAAACGTGGATTTATTTATTTAGACTGAAATTTCACGTAATTAATATAATTAAAATCTAATAATTAAAATCTACCTGTCATTGCATTACACAACAAAAATAACAGATGCAAACAAAAGCCCCCCCGAGCCACACGTTATCTACAAGGTCCAGATAGCAGTGACCATTACAAATGACGGTTCAGAGCTTGAGGAAATGTTATTCATATATGGGCTTGTCTCTGATTCATGACGTTAAACACACTGGTGAAGTATGTCTCCAAGAATGCAGTCTGTAAATCCCCCTGGGATCCCTCATAGATTCTGCATAAAGACATTGGGTGATTTTTATGTCTGGCTGGCTTGTCTTACAAGTAAAGAGGCTTACTTTCAACCCTTAACATGCTGTCAATTCAACTGTATATGGAACAACTGGTGTTATTTGCAGTGTTATAGAGTAAAGGGCCTGAGGAAATAAAAGGCACCAGTTGCAAATTGGAACATAAACGACATTCTCACTCTCTAGGCAACAAAGCCACTTTTGTTTTAGAGCTGACCAGTCATGCGTGTGGTCAAAGGGGCTTTTGAGACCATGTGATACATGGCAGAGTGGCAGAATAATGTTTGCCTGGTGCGCATAAAAAGATAAAAAATACAGTAAACAGTACATTGTATAAATGACGTTCTTCAATTTGAATAATTGTGTCTTTTTCCAATTAGATATTCTGACTTTTTAGGGCTTACTAGAACTAGCAAATGTTTAAAAGTTTAACAAAATGCCATATAGAACAAATTATTTCCAACAGATAACAGTCATGATCTAATTTAACAGAAGGCTTTGTCTACATCTCGTCTGTATTTTCAGAAACACACTTCCATACAGAATGTTTTTAAGAAATCTACCAAGTCAGCATTTATTTACTCAACAATACAGTAAAAACAGTAATTTAGTGAAATACTATTATAGTCTAAAATAATTGTATTAATTTAATACATATATTTTACAATTTATAATTTATTTCAGTGACTGAAAGCTGAATTTTAGCAGTCATTACTCCAGTCTTCAGTGTCACACGATCCTGGAAAAAATCATTCTAATATGCTGATTTGGTGTTTGATAACAATGTTGAATATTTTTGAGGATTTTTTTTTTCCAGATGAGTAGAAAGTTCAAAATAACAGCATTTATTTGAAAATTAAATGTTTTGTAAATAGAACTTTTGAAAATCAGAAAGCCACCTGAGTGTTATTTGTTTTTAATGCAATAGCAGTTTGTATGGCCCCCTCCCTGCTTACCGTGGTGACGGGATACATAGCAGACTGTCGTCACTCAATGGCTGGATGTCTAAGTGGTGCCCGCAGAATAACATAGGTTTTATAGACAATTGGATGAGTTTTTGGGGCAGAGCTGACCTGTCGAAAAGAGATGGTCTTCATCCCTCCAGGGGTGATGCCGCTCTTCTCTCTAGAAATATGGCACATAGTCTTAGAGTTTGTACTTGACAAACTGGGGCCCAGGTCAGGAAGCAGACAGACTGGCTAAACCAACCGTCTGTTAGCCACCTCATGTCACAGAAGTCAGTTAATTCTCAGCACACAGAGACTCTTTCACCTAGATATCATACTATAGAGACTGTGTCTGTTCCCCGAACTAGAAAATACAAAAAACATCCAAAACAATTTAAGTGTAACAATTTAATTGATGTTCAACAAATAAAAAACAGATATAATAAAGATAAACAAATTATAAAGCTTGGCTTAATGAATATTAGATTCCTTTCTACAAAAGCTTTCTACATTTTTGTAAATGATATGATCACAGATCATAACTTAGATGTGCTCTGTTTGACAGAAACCTGGCTAAAACCAGAAGATTACATTATTTTAAATGAGTCTACCCCCCAAGATTACTGTTATAAACATGAGCTGCGTCCAAAAGGTAAAGGGGGAGGTGTTGCTACAATTTATAGTAATATTTTTTCAGTATTTCTCAGAGCTCTGGTTTCAAGTATAATTCGTTTGAAGTAATGGTGATTCAAATAACATCACCCAGAGAAACAAGTGTTAATGATAAATCCCCTGTGATGTTTACTGGCTACTGTATACAGGCCACCAGGGCACCATACAGACTTTATCAAAGAATTTGCTGATTTTCTATCTGAGTTAGTGCTGGCTGCAGATAAAGTCTTACTTGTTGGTGATTTCAATATCCATGTTGATAATGAAAAAGATGCATTGGGATCAGCATTTATAGACATTCTGAACTCCATTGGGGTTAGACAGCATGTGTCAGGGCCTACTCATTGTCGGAATCATATTTTAGATTTAATACTGTCACGTGGAATTGATGTTAATGGCGTTGAAATTCTGCAGCAGAGTGATGACATCTCGGATCATTATCTAGTCTCGTGTATACCCCATATAACTAAAGCTGCACATTCAATTCCTTGTTACAAATATGTTAGAACCATCACTTCTACCACAGAAGACTGCTTTGTAAGTAATCTTCCTGACTTGTCTCAATTCCTCAGCATATCCAATAGCTCAGAAATACTTGATGATGTAACAGAAACGATTAAATCTCTCTTTTCTAGCACTTTAGATATGGTTGCTCCTTTACGCTTAAAGAAGATTAAGGAAAACAGTTCGACACCGCGGTATAACGAGCACACTCGTGCCTTAAAGAGAGCAGCCCGGGAAATGGAGCGCAGCTGGAAGAAAACAAAACTAGAGGGATTTCATATTGCATATTACTTATAGAAAAGCTCTAAAAACTGCTAGATCTACTTACTTTTCGTCTCTCTTAGAAGAAAACAAACACAACCCCAGGCATTTATTCAATACAGTGGCTAAATTAACGAAAAATAAAGCATAAACAGATGCAGAGATCTCCCAACAGCACAGCAGTAATGACTTTATGAACTTTACTTCCAAGATCGATACTATTAGAGATAAAATGCAGCCGTCAGCCACAGTATCGCATCAGATAACGCAATATAGATCCCCTGAGGAACAATACCACTCATTCTCTGCTATAGGACAGGAAGAATTGTATAAACGTGTCAAATCATCAAAACCTACAACATGTATGTTAGACCCTATTCCATCTAAGCTACTAAAAGAGGTGTTTCTAGAAGTCATACATCCTCTTCTGAATATTATGAATTCATCAATGTCTTTAGGATATGTCCCTAAAACCTTCAAATTGGCTGTTATTAAGCCTCTCATTAGTTAATTACAGACCGATCTCAAATCTCCCTCTTCTGTCAAAAATACTAGAAAAGGCAGTATCCTCTCAACTATGTTCCTTTTTGGAGAGAAATCTCTGGTATCTCTGAGGATTTCCAGTCGGGATTTAGACTGTATCGTAGTACTGAGACTGCTCTCATCAGATTTACAAATGACCTGCTCTTATCGTGATCTGATCGTGGTTGTATTTGTCTATTAGTGCTACTGGATCTTAGCGCTGTGTTTGACACTATCGACCACAACATCCTTTTGAGTAGACTACAAAATTATGTTGGTGTAACTGAGGCCAGCGAGTAAGTGCTGTGCAGGTAAACCTCACTCCCCTGATCTCAAGAGACGCACTAGTGACTGACGCTAGGGGCTACAGTCTTTAGCCTCCTTGTTAGTGCGTCCGCCTCCCACGCCGGAGGGCGGGGTTCGAGACCCACTCAGAACAAGAACGAGGTGTGGCAGTGAGGACCCGGGAGAGATTGATATTAGTGGAATTGGATTGTAAGGGTTCAAATCTTACTTATATCATCAAGAAACATGGTGTTAGCTTTCACTGTTATGCTGATGATACTCAGCTCTATATTTCTTCGTGGCCCAATGAAACATACAAATTTGCAAAACTAGCAGAATGCATTTGATATAAAAAACTGGATGACTAGTAATTTCCTACTGCCAAATTCTGAAAAAACAG
>NW_015537975.1:235192-244667 GCF_001515605.1 Sinocyclocheilus anshuiensis | reverse complement strand
CATTAATTCATGCGTTCATGACCTCAAGGTTAGATTATTGTAATGCTTTATTGGGTGGTTGCTCTGCGTGCTTAATAATCAAACTCCAGCTGGTCCAAAATGCAGCAGCTAGAGTTCTTACTAGAACCAGGAATTACAACCATATTAGTCCGGTTATGTCAACTCTGCACTGGCTCCTTATTGAACAACGAATACATTTTAAAATCTTGCCAATTACCTATAAAGCCCTGAATGGCTTAGCTCCTCAGTACTTGAGCGAGCTCATATCGCTTTATAGTCCTTCACGTCCGCTGCGATCTCAAAACTCTGGCCATTTGATAATAGGCTACCGAATATCAAAATCAACTGCGGGCGGCAGATCCTTTTCCTATTTAGCGCCCAAACTCTGGAACAATCTACCTAGTGTTGTTCGGGAGGATTTCACAACACATAGACACAAATAATAGCAGACAAAGGAACAGAGGAGAACACAGGACTTAAATACTAGAAATGTAATTAGGGAAAACTGAAACAGGTGTGGAGCTAATTAATCAAAAACCATGGAAACTAATGAGGAACTAAATTAGGAGACAGAAACCTTTAAATCTAGATTAAAGACCCATCTCTTTAACCTGGCATACACATAACACACTATCACATTTCTATAATTCAAATCCGTTAGAGGATTATTAGGCTGCATTAATTAGGTTAACCGGGAACACTTCCCATAACATCCAATGTACTGGAATTAAACCACACCATGCTGGTTTCGTCTGGCCAGAGGAGAACTGGCCCCCTGACTGAGCCCGGTTTCTCCCAAGGTTTTGTCTCCATTTCTGTCACCGATGGAGTTTTGGTTCCTTGCCACTGTCGCCTTTGGGGACACTTGACTGATTGCTCAGACACTATTGGAAGAGAGCTGAACTGGATGATGACATCACTGAATCATTAATGAACTGACTTTAGCTGGAAAAATGACTGCTATTGTCTTCTTGCATTATTGACAAACTATTTTCCTGTTTGACACTGTAAAGCTGCTTTGACACAACCAGTATTGTATAAAGCGCTATACAAATAAAGGTGACTTGACTTGTATGCTTTAAATGTTTTTTTTTAGCCTTCTTGTCCACTGTAAGGGTTCTTCCATAAAATTTTCAGGAGGCATTCATAGAGTCTTCACATTTCCATTTTATTACCTGCCACACTCATGTACTGGTCACAAAGGTGCAGGAAAAAAATGTGAAAAACCAAAAGAACAGAAAAACTAACTGATACATGAAATATCAGCACATTACTGAGTTCTGGGCTTCAGATGTTTCTCCAGGGATCCCTCACCAGAACTAAATCAGCCATAGAAAAATCACACCCTTTTAACGAACAGATCAAACCATTTTATAATTACAGGGGGTATCAGTACCTCAAACCTCAATGAAAAAGAAATATATAATATATACAAATAAACTCTATAAACATATGAAATTCCATTCACCATGAAGCAATAATAAAATAAGCTGGAAAGAATGTCCTTTATAATAACACATTCAAATGAACAAACAATCCAAACCCATATGGTACCCAAACCTACATTTCCCATAACTCCTAGCAAAGGATATAAAGGACATCAGGAAATGCCGCGCTCTTTTAATAACAAGCCTTTGTTCCATGCTGCAGTCATGGATCCTGGCAGAACCACGGGTAAGATAAACAATCCTTCAAACAATTAAATAAAGAAAACATTAACCCATATCTTGTCTAGTTGTGGTTTTATTCAAATCACTAGCGTGCACTCTAGTAATGAATTGTTGTCTCTCTCTTTGATCTTAATGCGCGCATAAGAGACAACATGCACCACTAACACAAAATGTTTTGGGTAAATAATATTAAAGAGACAAAATAAATACATATAAATTTATAAACAAGCAAACAAACAACTAATCCCTTAAACAAACCAAAATTGAACGATTGAAATGAACTAGACCAATTAGTAAGTGTGGCCTTAGCCATCACATCCACTGACAACAGAAGGATGCAGGGTTTAAAATGTGTTGACACTGACTTTGTACCAATGGGACTGGAGGAGATTCTAAGGAACTACTGTGGTGGCTTCTGCCGTTTTTCTGAGAAATCACTCTTGAAGACTTGAGGTTTTGATGCAAGAAGATAGACTTTATTATCAGAGACAACGAAGCCGAGAAACTCTGCAGAGAACCTGTTAAGTCTGTGTCTGCACACTCTTTATATAGGTTTCCATATCATTCAGGCCACTATGGCTAGTCTATATCTCCTCACGTCAGCATAATACAAAGTTCATCACATCACGTCTCAGTTCATCACATGTCAGCACAAGATCATTACATGTTCTCTCTCAATAGCAGCTCATCATATCTGAGCAAACACAGCCAAACACATGGCTATAATAGTAGAATAACTCATATGTATACGGTTATATTCACATTGATTATATTATATGGTTATATTCGCATTGATTATACTTGATTAATACACATCTTGATCAATAAAAATCTTCTACATACCCACCTTTGAGACTTACTAAGTCTCACCTTCACTTGTCTTTACCTAGAGAGCAATTTCATAATTCAGTCTCATCAGTTATCACTACCTAGTGACTAAGTTAAGTCACTCAGCTTCATTACCAATGACCAGATTATGCAACAGCACTCTGGTGGAGCAGCAGGACCAAAACTCTATCCCCTACATTTGACTTCAGGAGGAAGTAAAAAAGATCCTGTCTCCCTAACCCTTTCAAATATCAAAAAGTTCTTTCATGACACAACTTTACATGTCTTCTTCACCCTCTGTCTTTCCTTCTTGCTTTCTCCATTATTGTCTGCTTCAAGTTTCCTTCTCTTTCCACTTCCTCTTTTTCATTTGTTGGACCACATCTGCTCCAAATTATTTCGATCATCTCGTTAGCCGTCCCATCAATCACTCCATCTTCACCAGGGTGACTCTTTGCGAGTCGTTGCAATGGTCTTTCTCTCGTTGGCAAGGGAGAGTCGTTACTAGCACACCCTTAATCCCTCACTTCATGCTGTGTTGGGTTGTTGAAGCTGGTTGGCATATTTTAAGGTGAGAGATGTGGACCCAGGTGTCACTCTGCAACCATTTTACTGATCAATGTAAGACACTTCCTTGAGATCATAACTGCACACTCACTGGTTCTTATTGGTGGAACAGACCATTCCCTTGCCTTGATAGAACTGCTGTCACCTGTAAATGGAAACCTTCAGAGTTTTTTGTTAGTGATATCAAACATGCTCATTTGCTCATCTGGCCAGTCGTCCTTCTTGGTGTAACCGGTGGAAATTTAATGTGGGCTGAGGGCTGTCCTGGCCCCTTTTTGGGCTCTTACACATCCATTGCTATCAATACAATGAGCAGGGCTAATACCCATTTTCTATAATAAAGAATTTGGTTTTATTAAATTATTTGAATCCTTACTACTTTTTAATTAATTAAAAATGTATTCTCAACAATTTGCTAATTCAGTTATCTCTTTGTTTTATAATCTGAGTCCCACTGTCACTGGATAATTTCTTAGGCCTATCTTGCTCAGTAGCAGAGGCCTTTTAACCTGGAAAACACTCAACCCACATTGTTCATGTTAACAGTCAGAAAGACAATATTTTATACTTTTGACACAGAATCTGCTCCAGCATGATATGCTGAAAAGAAAGTTAGATGTGGGGTGGACAGAGCAAGATTGCTTTGCCTTCCCATGTAATACGCTGCACAAGCGTGGCACTGTGTTTCTTTCTGCCACAACAATAACTTGGGTACTGACCAGGAAACTTAACCAAATTCATTCATGGTCATTATTTTACTGGGAATAATCTGCCCTGTGGGCCCACAAATAAAAATTTGCATACAGCTGTTTTGGCAAAATTATTTATTTGCCTCAAGTGTCTCGTCAGACACCCTCTTTCACTCCATATAACTCCATCATTCACACTTTTTCACATCCTTTCACCCCCCTCAAAGGCCTGGTGTTGTGGTGTAAAATCTCCATTGTTTCTCTGCCTCTCCTCAGTCTGGTTTTTGATTGATCCTGCCACAGTTTTGCATTTCAGGATGTTCTCTACACCCTAAGGAAAAGTCTCAAGTGAAAGATTCACCTTTTCCTGCATTAAGTCTAACTTCTTCACCCTAACAGAGCGGTATCCATAGGACTTTGCGCGCTTACCTATACTTTATCTGTTCAACGTTTACATTATCCTCAAGGCCCACTTAACAGTAAACACAGACCACTGCAATATATATCTGCTTTATGTTTACGGTCATCCTCAAGGCCCACTTGACCGTACAGATTTTTGCATGCAATTATTTCTTCTGGGATCAAAACCCTTCTGTTTTCTTCTTTTTGTTCTTTAAATTCGGAGGAGCATTTCCGAGTGTCCTTACCACCACGAGCAGACTCTGGCAAACAACACAAACTAATTATATAAGCAAAAACTGCTTTCCTTTTTAGTGGCCACTGTTTGTGTTGTTCGTCCAGTAAGCCCAAAGTGGCCTCTTGCTCCTTTCCAATCCTGTTCGTGATGCCAATTTGTGGTGGCTTCCGCTGTTTTTCTGAGAAATCACTCTTGAAGACTTGAGGTTTTGATGCCAGAACATCTGCAGAGAACCCGTTAAGTCTGTCTGCACACTCTTTATATAGGTTTCCATAAACAATACATATCATACAGGCCACTATGGCTAGTCTATATCTCCTCACGTCAACATAATACAAAGAGGTCTCAGTTCATCACATGTTCTCTCTCAATAGCAGCTCATCATATCCGAGCACACACAGCCAAACACATGGACTATAATAGTAGAATAACTCATATATGTATACAGTTATATTCACATTGATTATACTTGATTAATACACATCTTGATCAATAAAAATCTTCTACACTACTTTGTTAACAGTCAGTTGCCAGTCAGCCGGTCATTATATGCTCCACATACAGACCCAACTGGGCTTTGTTCTGCGACAATGACCGGATGATTGTACATGATCCCTACTCACCAAATAAATAATAAATAAGTAAATTAAATATTGAGTTTTGAAATAATTTTTATAATCTTACCTGTGTGTGATTTGAAAGCTTCTGCAAAGAAAAAACAGTCCACTATAACACAATGGATGGCATTATTGACCAATCAGATTCAAGTATTCCAGTAAAGAGTGTTATGCCCAACCTTGACTAGGAGATCATTTCAACATGAGACACTCGCTGTTGTTGGTGTGAGGCTGTCTGGTAGGGTTGCATTGCATTGATAGTTCAGACTCAGTTTACACATTTTTTTTTACATAAAGATGTCAGATAGGTCTTTAACAACAATCTCTGAAAAGAAGAAGAAAAAAAAACATTAAAGTATGTCATGGCAGGGTCTTTTGTAGAAATCTGCTCACTCTTGAAAAATGTCATGTTCACAACCACACCAAAGCTTTGAAATATATAATCATTTTTTAAAAATATACTAAAGTTGATAAACAATGAAAAACTATGGTAGAATATGAAGTATTATTATATAAGCAACTACTTCTTTCATCATTTGCTCAGTATCTTACTATAGGAAATGGTCCAGGGTTATGATGGGAAAAATCCCTCTGCCATACTTTATTAAGCTTCAGTGACAGAAGTTAGACCTTCTCAATACCTCTGTGTATTAAATACTTTTTTAGTCCAGCAGCTGGAACTATGTGACAGAAATAACATCTCCTGAACAAGGGAAAAGCCTTTTTTTTGTCTGCCATGAAAACAAACTCCCTGTACTTTCAGCATCCCCAGGTTTTTTGTTTTTTTTTTAGCTCAGACAGGGACTAAAAAGCCCTAGGTGATAGGGAAAGGTCCTCAGGTCAATGGCCTTATAAAACTATAATTCACTGCAGCCACTGCAAAAAATGTCTGTCTACATTTAAAATGATTTTTATATATAACAGGAGAGGGCTTTGTATGTGATTTTTCAACTGGCACAATTTTCAAAAATGTTTTGGGATTCTTTTATGGAACCCTCTTTAGGTGATTTATATGTGTATGTGTATATATTAGGGATGTAACGATTCACTCAACTCACGATTCGATTCGATTCACGATTTTGATTTCACGATTCGATTTGATTCACGATTTTTTTTTTTTTTTTTACAAAATGAGATTTAAGACAAATTATAAATTAAATGTGTCCTTTTATTATTGCTTGGACAAAATGCTGCACGTTTCTTTGTGAAATTGAAATATAACACTATAATAATATACTAATATAGCACTTGCATATTACTGCTCTTTTGTTGGTTTTGATTGCTTCTATTGTCCTCATTTGAAAGTCACTTTGGATAAAAGCGTCTGCTAAATAACAAAATTTAAATATAGGCTAATGTAAATGTAAATAACAAAACTAAACACGATCCAAACAAAGATGCTAAATACATGTTATTTAGATTGCAATTAGATTGTATAATTTCGAAATTTGAAGCAAAAACAGAATGGTTTGACCAGTTTTGTGAAACTATACATAAAAATATCTGCATGAAAGCTGAACTGAATGAGACGCAGATTCACTCTCTGCCAGCAGATGGCGCTTCAAGCGTTTCTATATATATATATATATATATACACTGTATATGTGTGTGTGTGTGTGCGTGTGTGTGTGAGAGAGAGAATGATGCAAGGGTGATCATGCTTTCTCATGTAGATCATAGGAAATGCCAGTGCACTGACCATGGCAGCTGTCTTTCAACAGCCCAAGCCAAGCAATTATTGGAGAAGTGTTATGCTGGACAGATTTGTCTGATGCATGGAACGATATATAAATATATGATTTCAGATTAAACAGATGATTGCTTTGAGGTGACATGAGTTCACCACTGAATTAAGAAAGGGAAAGGTTTACATCAACAAGAATCTCCCACAACACAAAGAAATTCCAGCACACTCAAAATAGTGGGTATTAAATGTCCCAATAGTTTCATTTAAATTAGATTTCCTGAGACTTTTATTTTAAGACCACTTAGTCTTATATTAACCCAATATCAATAAATAACTACAATTAGGCATTTTAACTCAAAATCTGTTTCTGAAATCTTTTTATTTACAATTCCTTATTGTGTGTTAGTGGGCCTAGAGTGTCTAAATGAAAAATAAAGCCTAGAGTGTCTAAATGAAACACAGATCAAATTAAGGAAGATATTCAGAAGTGCCTTAACATCTTAAGTCATTTGTGTGTAGAGCTCAGGTCTGAACTCAAACACTTCCCTTCCACTGACCTGGAGGACAGGAAAGCATTAGATGAGTGTCATTTAACACAACAGATGACAGCATGAAAGAGTCTTGAAGAACCAGGAAACAGTAAAACAACAGCAACCAGAGGATATGAGAGCACAAGCTTTACTGCCTCCCTCTGGTCAAACCACAGCATCACCGTCAGAGGTGAAACAGAGGATGATTATCAGTGTCATCATGATTTTTACTCACTCCAAGTGCTCTGCCAGCTTTGAAGTCAGCTTTCTTTCTGTCCACGTCCTGCTCTGCTTTAGCCAGTGTCTCTTGCCTTTTTCTTTTCTTCAAGGCCAAGAATGTTTCCAGAGTACTTGAGAGTAATTTTCTATCAAATCCTCCAGTGAGATCTTGTCATTCTTCTCCTCCTTCTTCAGAACAAAGCCCACAGGAATAAAATCTGTCAGTATTTGCTGGTTACAGTAGCATCAAGAAAATACTTATTTACATTTAAGATGAAAGAAAAATAGCCAAATGACATTAACGATAAAGATCACTATATTAGTCATTTAGCAGATGCTTTTATTCAAAGCGACTTACAAATGAGGACAATAGAAGCAATCAAAACGAACAAAAGAGCAACAATATGTAAGTGCAAATGACAAGTCTCGGTTAGCCTATATGTGTGTGTGTGTGTGTGTTTATAATTGAAGATGATAACAGTAATAGAGCAGCATATAGTGAGTGTAACATAGAGCTCAAGCTGCTTTAATTGACTTACTGCTGATGTCAAGTGTTGTTACATTTAAATGAGCCTCAACATTCTGTCAGTAACAGCAGCTTGAGTTGATATTTGAAATCAACATAACTGTCCCTGAAGCCTTGAAGTCCGATCACATTTACATTTAGTCATTTAGCAGACGCTTTTATTTTTTATTTATTATTTTTTATCCAAAGTTAAAGTTGCGGTTGTTGGACTCCTCGGTTTGGTTGTTCATGCATCGCTATGTGGTTGTTAGGATGTTTTGATTGGCTGGTTGACGTGCGGTTGTTTTAAACAGTTGAGTAGGTAGGTTAGGGTCCCTCACACGGTTTGCAGCTTGACGTGCTGTGAGGGCTTGTGTGCATCAGTGATGCTGAGAGCTACGCCACTGGTACTTCACAACTACTGTAGGGTCACCCATAGTGGACAGGTCTCAGCTGAGATGCCAGACGAAGACAAACCACATGATTCTGGACGGCAGCAGGTTGACCTGATGTTCCTGGCAGAAGATCACAGAACAACATCAGAATTACCTGCAAGAATCTTCATGCAACACAAACGAAAATGTTGCTTTTAAATCTAGGCACATGGTAACATAAATAACAGTGATTAGAGCAGTGAAGATTAAAATAAAAAACGAAATAAATGTTATAAAATTAAACTTAAACTAAAAAATACAATCACAGCATGAAAAATATCTAAAGAACATCAGAAGCTCAAAACTAACCCTGTGTTGTGGGGTTCCAGAGCATTGTTATGTGATTGATAGAGTGAAAAAATAATAAAAATATAAATTTAACTTAAGTTGACTTTTTTCTGAGTTTAATTTCTAAAGTCTGAAAACAGGGTGTTAACAAGTTGACAAGTTAAATTTAAGACTTTTAAGGCCTTATTTTAGGAAAACTTTAAGACATTTTAAGACTTTTTAAGGACCCGCGGCCACCCTGGAAAAGTCAAAGATATTTTTTATCTTTGATTAATAGTCTTTATGCATCAAGACAAAAGGCAAGATATTATTCTGTTTGCCCTTAAAGGGATCGTTCACCCAACACAAAATAAGATGTCTTGATGAAAAATGTGGTGGGGGGTTCTGTCCATAGTGGACTAATTTGTGGTTCAATTAGTTTTTGACCATTGACTGTCATTGTAAAGAAAAAATAACAAACATTTTTCTAAATATCTTCTTTGTGTTCTGCAGAAGAAAGTAAGTCATACAGGTTTGGAATGACATGACAGTGAGTAAATGATGACAGAACTGTAATTTTTGAAGTGTCCCTTCAAGTCTGTGAGCTTGATTTCCTGAAGGCCAGTTTCAAAAGTGATCTGCTTTCAACTCTCAAACTGGATTCAACACTCAGTTTTGAACACAATATCAACCTGCAACCTTTTCAGGGCAAAGACCTACCAGTTATAAATAAACTGTCAAATGAAACATTTCACAATAAGGTCCAAAAACGCCAACCAAAATGGTACTCTTGGCCAGTACTGGCCCGAGGCTTGGGACTGTAAC
>NW_015537975.1:229084-234906 GCF_001515605.1 Sinocyclocheilus anshuiensis | reverse complement strand
TACCTGGGATTTTCCCAAAATAACCACTATATGGAGTCAAGATATATTTTTGTTGTTGATATGGACTGCGTTGACGAGAGTGATGTACTGAGAGAGAGTCTGGGTACTGAAACTGAGCCAACACCACCGGCATTGGGCCACTCGTCGGTGTGATTGTGGCCCAGTTTCAGTACTGGCCAAGTGTTTCATTTCTCATTGGTGTGATTGTGGCCCAATTCCGGTGGTGTCGACTCCGTTTTAGCACCCAGACTCGGGCCAGTACCGGCTAAGTGTTTCAATTCTTGTCGGCGTGATTGTGGCCCAATGCCGGCAGTTTTGGCAACCGGACTTGGGCCAGTGTATTTGGGCCAATTCTGGGGCGTCATTCATCCCATGTCCATGCCGACTCTGGCAACCGCAGCCGGGCCAAGTCATTTCATCCGGCCTGCCGGATCTGGGCCAAACCGTTTTGGTTACCTGGGCATATGATCACAAATGGAAATCATTTCCGTGAAGTGACCATCGCATGTTCCCTTCGCTAACGTACTTCTGGAAGGGCCCTTCATGAAGGGATTCATTTGTTCACTATGAAATTCTTGTTTTCTACTAAATACAATAAGGTATGTTGAGTTACCTAACTTTCAGAAATAACTGTCGAATCATGTACAACGCGTTGCTGCGGCGTATTCACGAAGACATTTCACAGCGCATGCTTACCAGAGATTTGTCTTAATATTGGGAGATGAAGTAGTACTTGGTAGAGGGTCTGTAGTACTTACCATTGGAAAAAGGTAACGGCTAACTTGAATCACGTGAGGCCCCTCAGCCAAACGGCCTGTGGTCTCCCTCCCTGCATACCGCCAAAGGCTGCTAGAAGCGAGACAGCTGGGGCGAAGCGTTGTCCCTTCTAGCTTTAAGCTGCAGCATTAGCTTTAGCCGTTATGCCTTTTTGGCTAAAGGTTGCAGGCTTGCCTTCCAGTGGCTTTGTGCTTACCAGCATGTAACGCTGTTCATACTTGCATTCGCTTCATTTGGAAAAGATTTTGGAAACATTATTCATGGTTGATGTTATTATCGGTTATATAGTTGCTGGATAGGAAAATGTAAAGTAGCTCACAGACTAACAGACACACTTTTAAACGCATTTTATTTCGTTTTAGAAACGAACTGATCCTGAATGTGTATCATTATATTGGATCCATGCATTGTCTTAAAGTGACCGTGCCTAATTTACTAGCTGCTGTCGGTGTCCTTAGTGTTAATTCAAGAAAAGAAAAAAAGAAAATATCACTCTGCTCTTGACTGAATAACTTCTGTAGTTTTAACAAGAATTAATGTATATTTAATTTATACAGTGAAGACTACGCAATGCTATTTTACATTTGTTAACTTAAATAATTAATTTGCATCTTTGTTCTATTTATTTAATTGAACAATTTACACCATTTCAAACAGGGCCCACAGATACAACCGGCACCGTGGCCCTGCATACCCCAGCTACGGCCCTGAAATCATTACCTGATATAGGACAATGAAGTCCACATCTAGACCAGACTAAGCGTGTGTACTTTTATCTGAACATTCTTCAAATATCAGATTTCTACTTTAGCTTAAACCTACTCTTTAGGTTTTACAATTTAGCATTTAAACTCAAAGCCAGTATCTGATATCCTTTTATTTACAATGACTTGTGGTGTGTTGGTGGGAGGGCAGTTTAAAACAATTGAATACAAAAGGACAGACACGTTACTAGTTCATCTCACAACAAGCTCATCTTTCGGGCTCACACTTCCTGAAACCACTTCAAAAACCAAATCTGACTAGTAATGATGTCATCCAAATCTCTTTCTGTAAGGCCAGATGCCACATCTGCATCCGAGAGACTTCACATTCAGCACCTCAATCAGATCAACTGATTATTGAACACTTGAATGTCAGCATCACACTTATTCACCTTGACATTCTGATCCTGATACAGGCATGCAGTTGGTTACAAGTTAAAAACTGAAATGATACCGATCAACTGAACCTTTGTTTTCATTAAAGCAACATTTCAACAGCAGAGAAGAGGAAACCAGATTCCAATAGTGTTTGAACGTCTTGAGTATTTATGCTGAATCAATTCATACGCATGTCCTTACAAAAATGATTTAATCAAATCTTTCAAAAGAGAATGCAGAAATATCAAATAATCAACAGCCTCATAAATATTTGGAGTATGTTCCTGCTGAAGAACCAAACCCTCACCTGACTGTGCTTTTGGGGTAGACTGCAATTTAAAAAAATGGAAAAAGGGCACAAAAAAAAAAAAATTACATCAGAGAGCGAACAAGAGCCACATCTACTCCAGTCTCTTCTGTAGCGTCTCAGGACATCAAGTGATGAGGGTGTATGTTGCAGGCAGAGCGGTTTCTGACATGGCAATTCTGGTGGTAGTTATTTGTGAAAATATTGTCATTCACATCAAGCCATGTGCAGTTCATGAATGATGCAACAGTCCCAGTCTTCACTCGTCCAGGTCCAGTGTGTTGAGCTCCTCCTCCAGTTCGTCTAGATCCTCCCCGGTGAAGAGGTTCTCATCTACTGGCACCGCCTCGGACTCCTCCTCATTGGTTTCTCCGTTCTCCAGTGTCGGGTCCTGGCCAAGCTCTCCGTTCTCCACATCTCCGCCTGACGCCTCGCTCAATTTATTGTCTGTAGAGACAAAACCGAGGTCAGTGATGTCAGAAGGAAGCATGAAGAATCAGAATGACATTTCTGGATAACTGTGACCTGATTGTGAGTTATTACACTCATTTAAAGTCCCCATGTGGTGAAAATCAAGTTTTTTATGTTGTTTATTTGTCTATGTGGTGTTTTTAATAGGCTTTTAGACAAACCATGTGCCAATCCATTTATCAACACCATTGCTGAGTATTTTCTCCTTAAAACTGTAGTTTCCCAAAGGCAGTCACAGAAACGCAGTTTGAAACAGCCTTTTTTTTGCTACGTCACAAAATTCAATAACCAATCGCGTCAAGGGATCCTGTCCTTAGCATATCATTAACTGTGTGGAAAGCAGAGGGTCTAGTGAGAAGGCAGCCAGGTTAATCCGGTAACAGTTATATTTTTTCTGTAGATGTTTCGCTAACTGTTAATATTTCCCCCTATTTTCACGATGTCATGTGCTGTTAGCGCTTATTTATTTGTATTTAGAACCGCTAACTTGAATAATAACCCGCGGCAGCAGTGTAAAAGTATCCCGGAGTCAGACGCACCTCTCCCGCATTGGCATCCGCAGGTCACACGAGTATGATCGCGGGCGCGATTTGGAATTACAAACTTGGCTGCATTTGAATCTTCAAGGCATGTTGAGGACACAACATCGTCAAGTAAGTAAATTTAACGAATGTTACAGTATCCACTGTAGTTGTCCGCTAGTAGTGCTGGGTGGTATGACCAAAAATTGACATCACGGTATTTTTCAAAATTATACCGGTTTCACGGTACAGATAATGTTACCTCACGAAGTTAGCCATCAGTCTCCTTGCTTACGTTGAGCATACCAGCTTATTTCTGGTTCAAACACATATGGCTTAATTAAACCAATATTTCCTCTTGCCATTGCTTCACGTTTACTACAGTTCAGTTAGTGGATCAGGAGGCGCTGGCTCATGGCTGGCTGGTGTGTGAGTGAGTGGAGGCGGGGCTAATTTGCGTATTCATAGATGTGCGTATAGTAAATAAGGCAAGGGTGTAGAGTTACATTCAAGCTATTTTAAGGCATGAGAAAATTTTCACAAGAAAAAACATTTAAATATGTCATTTTGATGATCAAAGATGAGTTTTAAAGGATAACATTTTTGACTACAGGAGGACTTTAAGACAAAGAGGTGGTGAAGGTTTAAGCACTATATAACAGACCCCTATAAAGGAGTAGTTCTGAAATCGTGGTCTGGAAGTTAATTGGGAGATTAAAAAAGGAAAATTTAAATAGTAAATAAATAGTTATAGTTGAATGGTAAATACCAATATTGAATGAATTAACTATAAAATAAAATTAACTTTTGATGTGGTTCACAACCTGAAAACTAGGTAAAAGATATTTCATGTCTCTTTTTGTTTTGTCATTCTACACCTCACTGATTGCCTATTCAAACGCAAAACTATACCGACACTGATCTCTCAAATTAGCACAGGAAATGAAACGTCATATGAGGGAAGATATTCAGAAGCATCTCACCATCCGTGTCATTTGTTGTAGAAGCTTTGGCAGTAAACCTGTCTGCTGTTGCCACCGTTATACCAGCATTATCCACCTCTTTAGGGATAAATCTAGCAATGTCAATGTCCTGAACCTCCTCTGTGTCCTCCATCTGGAAAGACAATCATGTTAACAATGCTAAACGACTTGCAAAGCAACACAAACACAAATATTAAACATTAACAAGATGTTAAGATTAAGTCCATTGTTTTTATCTAAAATTGTTATATAGCTTATATGGGGTGGTGTTGCATTCTGTTAAAAAATTAAATATATTTTTTTCTCACCTCGTTAGAAAACTCAGTGTCATCATCTTCAGAATATTTAGTATCATCAGCCTCCTCATCATCATCGTTAACAAGCTCAGGTCTGAACTCAAACACTTCCCTTCCACTGACCTGGAGGACATGAAACCATGAGATGAGTGTCATTTAACACAACAGATGACAGCATGAAAGAGTCTTGAAGAACCAGGAAACAGTAAAACAACAGCAACCAGAGGATATGAGAGCACAAGCTTTACTGCCACCCTCTGGTCAAACCACAGCATCACCGTCAAAATACCCATTTCATTCAGAGCAAAAAAAGATTTTTAATGCACAACACATTTTCAGAGTAAGTCCTCCTTTTTCAAGACTACAACATATTTTTTTATGTTGAGGTCGGTACTTTAATTGTTTAGGCAAGCAGGAATATCAGTGTCATGATTTTTACTCACCCCAAGTGCTCTGCCAGCTTTGAAGTCAGCTTTCTTTCTCTCCATGTCCTCCTCTGCTTTAGCCAGTTTCTCTTGCCTTTTCCTTTTCTTCCATGCCAAGAATGTTTCCAGAGTAATTCGGGTGACGTTTCCTCCCAGAGCAGACCGCTACAATAATGAACAGATGATCATTACAACAATTCTGATAGATAACTAATGACAGTGTTACTTCACAATCATGTTCTGCAACACCCTTCTCACCTCAGTCTCAATCAAATCATCCAGCGAGATTTCCTCCTCATTCTTCTCTTCTTTCTTTTTGTCTTTCTTCAGAACGAAGCCCACAGGAAGAGCGTGACGGTACATACAGTTGTCACTTCCACCAGGACAAACCCAAAACCAGCCATATTTGTTGTTTTCAATAGCATCAAGGAAATACTTGCACACCTTAAAATAAAGATTATTTGTTAACTTCTATGATTACAGATAATACAAATAGTTAATTTGAGTGTAAACTGCCAGAACCTACAATTTGGGTCTTTGCTTTCGTCTTTTCAGCCTCTCCATGTTTCTTGTTCACCACCTCCTCAAGTTTCTTTTCATCCCAATTTTCCATGGTGTCTGCAATTACACAAATCAAACAAATTAAAGGGGTCATATGATGCGATTTCAAGTTTTCCTAGAGAGAGAGAGAGAGAGAGAGAGAGAGAGAGAGAGAGAGAGAGAGAGAGAGAGAGAGAGAGAGAGAGAGAGAGAGAGAGAGAGAGAGAGAGAGAAAGAGAGAGTACGAGAGAGAGCGCGAGCGAGAGCGTGAGAGAGCGAGAGAGAGAGAGAGCGTGAGAGAGCGAGAGCGCGAGAGAGCGAGAGCGCGAGAGAGAGAGAGCGCGAGAGAGAGAGAGCGCG
>NW_015537975.1:224213-229074 GCF_001515605.1 Sinocyclocheilus anshuiensis | reverse complement strand
AGTGAGAGAGAGAGAGAGAGAGAGAGAGAGAGAGAGAGAGAGAGAGCGCGAGAGAGAGAGAGAGCGCGAGAGAGAGAGAGTGCGAGAGAGAGAGAGCGCGCGAGAGAGAGAGCGCACGAGAGAGAGAGCGCGCGAGAGTGCGAGAGAGAGAGCGAGCGAGCGAGAGAGCGAGCGAGCGAGCGAGAGAGAGCGAGAGAGAGAGAGCGAGAGCGAGAGAGAGAGAGAGAGGGGGGTCACATCACAAACACATACCAGCTTCATCACTGTGTCTGTCACGCGACTCTGTTCCCCTTTCGGGCTCTGTCTTTACATTTATTTTGAAAGATGAAGCTCATGATTATGGTAAGGGGCGTTACATTTCCGACGAGTGCTTGCGGTGTTCGGCCAATCACAATGCACTGGGTCAGCTGGCCAATCAGAGCAGACTGCACTTGTCGGAAGGAGGGACTTTGTAGAAAACGAAGCATTTGAGAGAGGCGGGGCATAGAGGACCTACAATAATGTACAGTATTTGAAAAATAATGTGTTTTTTGAACATTAAAGCATGTCAACATATTCTGTTACACCAAATACACAAAATAATGATCTTTAAAAAAGCATCATATGACCCCTTTAAAATAATTTAAAAAATCTTTGACATTAATTCCAACAACTAAAAACAGAAGCAATAGTTCCAATAATGTAAATTCCAAAATCCAATGGAAACCTTGCCATTACGCAATAGATTATGCTTTAAAATGTTTTAATGTACATAATATCATGCTAAATATGTGACTCGCCTTTCTCCAGATCTTCATCTCTGCCATCCACATACACACTTCTTTTCTCACATTTCCTTTCTAAGGAGAGGTCATGAGAGAATTTACACTTATCACCTTTGGTACACTGGCCTTGCTTAAAGAAAGCACACAGCACAGACTTGGGATCAACACCTGAAATGAAACAGAATAACAGAAAAATCACGAAGATGATCAAAGAATGGAACAGAAGAGCAAAACATACAGCTGGGCATTGATCATTCCAAAGCAGAACAGTCTTACTCATCACAGAGCTACAGAAAACAAGCTAGGACAAAAGTTACACATACAGTAGGCTATAAAATATACAGTTGCACTTGGGTGCGTTTCCCATACAATAATCTCGTAATTCACTGCTTAACTAGCAGTGGTTCAACAATATAGATCTGGAGGTGATGGAGTAATAACTTCTGCTAATTAATCGGTTTGAGATTGCTGTAAATAAACATGACATCCAAGAACTACCTTGCTATTTTTTTTTCTCCATTGTTTTGCTTTATTTACAGGTGTTTGATTTAATCACTGATTCCCTCTTACATCATACTCCGGTGTTCCCCTGGGTACACATGCGCACTCTTCAAAAGCTGTGCTGTTATTCTCTTGACAAACTAGAAAGGTATAGATTGTACTGCATGCTAGCTTCAAGAGCATGGTCTACATGTCATACTAACAAGAAACTATGCTTCTAACCACACGTCAAAAGCTGTCAGCTGTTGCGATGCTGTTTGCAAACTTTGGTTTTGAAAAAACACTGAATCGTTAAACTGTGTTTATTAATACCAAAGCTGGTTAACAATGCTTTTGGAAAATGCACCCATGATTAGACTTAAAGTCCCCATGAAATCAAAATTAAAGTTTTTTGGGTGTTAGTATCAATATGTTAGTCTTAAGGTTATCTATAAGGCAGTGTGCTCCAAAACAGTGACAAAATTCGCATTTAGAAGATATAAGCATTCAAAGATTGCAGTTCGTCACTTCCGCCAAAACGGCTTAAAGATTTTTTGACGTCACATCGTACTTCAGCTTCTCATCAAACTTTGTCCAATCAAATGCTCTCTAGAATCTGAAGCGCCCGCCCCCTACACTATAAAATAGACACTGAAGCCGCAGCTGAAATCGGTCTCTTGTCCACAGAATTAGTATTTTCTGTACAGTGAATGGCACGTAGTGCACTATTGAGGAAACATTGAGGAAAAAAAGAAGTCTAGTTTCGCGCTGTGTCACGCTAACCACCGCAACGCACACACACTCTGCTCCGGTCCAGAGACACGATAGCACGGAGTGGATCACAAAATGTATCGGAGATATTTGAATTCTACACAGAATGCTATATTTCAATAGCAATATGGATGAGATTGTGGCTGGCATACCCTGTCAAATGCGGCTTTACAGAGCTCAACGGCTCTGAACAGCTCTAGCCCAAGCTGTGATATAAAAGAACGCTATTGGCTATTTTAAAAAGGGGCAGGGCTGCTTGATATGTCCCACCCTGTCTTCCTGTTTCAGTTAAAATTACGTCAACACAGAGTAACTGCGTGTTTCTAAGCATTTCAGGGGACCTTTAAGGTGCAAGATTCAGAGAAAAGTTTCAAATAAAGTTGTCCGTCATTTGATGGACCAGTTACCTTTGCTTACTTTCTGAGCTGCCACCACTGGCTTAAAGAGCTCGTTCAACTCCTTGTCATCCTTCTTTTTGTTCTTTTCAGCTTCAGAAGCAATCTACAAATAAAACAAAACACATGCAGACTTTTGGAGCACTGGTTTGGGAATTCAAACTTAAGATAAAAAAAAAAAAACTAAAATCAACATTACAGTCATTACCTGCCGTGAATTCTGCTGTCCATACTTGACCTGCTGTGTCACAGCTTTGATAAACTTCTGTTGTTTAGCTCCCTTTTTATTTTTCAGTCCAAATGTTTTATCCTGCCAGAAACAATTCCAATTCACAGTAACAATGACAATTATTTTAAAAACGGCCCATACCAAAACTAATAGAGTACATAATCAGAACAGCATGTGATGCTTACAAAATAAGGCCAACATTAAAAGCCATATTGTTTCAAGCAAGCCAATTGTTCTATAAAAATTATGATGAATATACATACACAGCACAAATGTTCACAGGTACTCAGAAGGCTGACTAACAACACATAACCAACATAAAAAAAAGAATTGCCAGATCACTGTGGCTCAAATCCTAATGAGCACTCAAACGGTTAACCATCTTAGCACATTAAAATCAAACGAGCCCTATGATAGCTAAAAATACTGTCTAGATGGACAGCTCACTACGTTTTAAGACATCCTGAATGTGGCATACTAGCAGTAGACTGGCTCATTTCACATCATCATTGCATCTTTATTCACCACTACGTTGACAATAACAGTCTGACAGTTTAGCCTAACCCTATTAAACTAATTTATGACTGCTTATCCATGTTATTCCATTCATTTTAGGATTTATATGTCATTGGGAGCTTCTAAAATGCGCTAGTGAGTGAATCAGAGCACAAGGCCCAGAGTTCAGCGTGCTGCATGAGTGCAAAAACGCCGCAAATCTCACCTCAATGATCCTCTCTTTTTTCTTCTCTTGGGTTTTCTTATTGCCTGCAACCTGAGCTGGCTTTTTCGGAGGCATATCGCTTAAGACAAACTATAAAACTGAAGACAACCTGACGCCGTGTGTAAAACGCCGAATGTGCACAGGTCAGCGCAGGCTAACCGCACTAGCAGCCGCAATGCATTCTGGAAGGTCCGGGCGCGCATAATGTGAGCGCACGTGGTACAACAACGCCATCTAGCGCGCTGCTGTGATGAAATGTTTTCAGTGGACCATTACTATCCTATTAGTTGACTACCAATGACAAACTGCTTCTCTTCTTCTTCTGGTGTTAATGGCGGTTGGCAAACCAACTTAAATGGTGCATTCCCGCCACCTACTGGATAGGAGTGTGGAGCGCATAATGATTGGAAGTTTGAGTATAGCCACAAAAATTCATTATTAATAAAAACATTTTTTTTTAAATAACAAAAAACACCAACACCAATTATTCCCGCTTTATTTACTACAACTGTATCCTAAATTATATTTATCAGTCTTGTTTCTTTTAAGAAAATAATGAATTCATGAAATATTCTTGATTGCTCTGGGCCACGCATTTCCTAACAGAACCTGAAGTGACAAATGATTTATTCCGAATGATCCTAAAGCTTGAATTAGTTGGAATCTTGCTCCTTCATATGCAACACACTCTATAAGTACATGTTGACCTACTTTCTCTTGAATATGATGAAAGTGTCTACCTTTTGTTCAACTATCCCACTCCTTCTGCCATTTCTTTCTTATTTAATTTGCAATTAACCCTTTTACGTCTGCTTTACTCATTGACACTTTAATGTGAATTTGTGAATGTTTCAGAGCCTGTGTAGCCAGATGGTCTACTTCCTCGTTTCCGTCCACACCCATATGTGATGGTACCCAAAGGAAATTTACCATAAGACCAGACTGTCTTATTCTAAATAGACTCTGCATCACTTCAAAAATCATATCTTGCCTTGCTGTTGAAATTCCACGAAGCAAGCTATTTAAAACTGAAAGGGAGTCTGTACAAATTACTGATCTTATTGGCTGTACTTCTTCTATCCACTGAAGAGCTAGGAATATTGCTATTGTCTCTGTCGTATAAACAGATATGTGATCTGAAATTCTTTTTGAAATTTTGACTTTGAATTGGGGTATGTAGACTGCTGCTGCTGTTATTCCAGATTCAGGATCTTTAGAGCCATCCGTGTATATTTGCAATATGCTATAATAAGTTTGTTCAATGTAACGCCTTCTCTTCTTCTTCTTCTTGGCTTTTAACGGCGGCTAGCAACCAGCGTAATTAGGTGCATTACCGCCACCTTCTGCTCCGGAGTGTGGAACAGAGAGTTACATTCGACTTGTTAATCCCGTCCGTTTAAGAAAATTAAAGAAAGCTTTACTATTTATTTCATTTGCCCATTTTATTAAAGATTTCAAATGTACCACCTGAATTCCATTCTTCTTGATTTCAACTATCATA
>NW_015537975.1:220504-224142 GCF_001515605.1 Sinocyclocheilus anshuiensis | reverse complement strand
TTTTGATGGGTAGGGGCTCAAGTGGAAAAAAGGGCCCTTCCCATATTCCTTTAATTTTTTTTCTAATCAAAACGTTAAATATATTAGGGGTGTGCGATATTGACAAAAAAATATCTCAATATTTTCTGGGATTTTATCGATAACGATAATTTGATGATATTTTGCTGAGTGTGTTATTGTGCTGATATCTTAAGGACTACCGTGGACAGCTGACTCCTAAAGTTTTTGATATTCTTCATATGCTGTGGTGATCAGTTCACAGCAATGATAGAAATTAATCTTTTCCAATAAGTTTAAATTGATTTTTTTTTACCTTTATAAATCCATTTCTAAAGTGTGCATCATCATTTCAGTCAAATTCTTAAATTGAATCAATCAATTAGAATAATAAGTCATTTGGGCTGTTACCAAGCAAATTAAATCAGTACTGAACAAATTAATCTTTGCAGTGCAGAGAAAACACAGAAGCTGCATTAGAAGGGGCATTTAGATACATTTACACACTGTTTAATGCAGGACATGAATATTTAACCTGAAGTTACAAATGCATTAATACTGTTTTGATGTTTTAAACATAAAACATACTTTAAATGTGAAATTAAAACTGTCAGTAGGTGGCAGCAAGTCACTGTTAATGAGTCATTGCGATTGAACCAAGGTTGATTCATTCAGGAACAAAACACCATCATGTTGCTCAGAGAAGCAAATTGGAATTATATTTGTTGGCGAAATAGAGCAAAAACAGTCAATATTGTGTCTAAAACGTAAGTGTCTTAATATTAAATTTGTTTATTGAACTGCTGTATAAAATCAATAGGCCTATCACATTTGTAATCATTCTGCTTTTTGGTGGAAAAAACGTCAGTCTTCGCGTGATACTGATTAACTATATGAAATGATATAAATATTTACATCTCTGCCCCCATATCTTGAATTTTGTGATCATTCTAAATGCATTTTAAAGGGGTCAAATGATGTTGCTAAAAAGAACATTATTTGACATTACTCCAAAGAGAAAGGAAAAATTTAAATCGCATCATATGACCCCTTTAATAAACTTAATTAACTTTAATAAACAGAAAAAAAATAAAAACCCGCATAAGCCTTGTGTTTCTGTTTCCATTACTTTTTTGGAAAAAACATGATTTTTTATTATTATTTTTTTTTTTAATGATCGGCATCATAGTAATGACAGAAATATTGACAACAGTATTTTTAGATTTGTTGCAAAAAGTGTTTTTTAATGCATTATTATAGATTGAATTTGGTATATGGCAATACAATTTCAGCACTATTAAAAATTAGGAAAATATAATTATAAAAAGAGACAGTACACTCAAAAATTTGGTGTCGAAAACTATTTTTACTCAGAAATTGCTAATAAATTTCAAAATTCATTACGAGGAAACATCAAGTATAAAGTTAAAGGTAAAATTTTGAAGTAGAAAAACTGAATTAGTATTTAGTAAAACACAGTCCAATATCATTGTTTTATTTACAACTTTGTAAAATCATTTTTTATAATGTAGTAAACAGTATAAAATCTATTACACAGGAAAAAATGTGGTGTAGAAACAGTTTGCACAATTAGAAGGAAATGGCAAGTAGCACATTAAATGAAACATGACATTTTTAAATAGAGAAACTGAAATAGTATTTTCTTGTAAAACATACTCCAATAATATATTTGTATCATTTACAACTATGAAAATGATCGGTCCTTTTTTTTTCTTTTTTTTATTTTACAGGAGAATATAATTTTTATTTTATTTTATGAGAGCCGAGACCTAATTTAAACATGCTCAGCTTTAAAGAAACTTAGCATAACATTTACGTGGGAGTCCAAATCACTTGCCTTGAGCGGGATGCTTGTATGCAACATGTATGATTAAAAGTAATGTCATTTATGGGATGGAGAGTGGTTTCTGTGAGATTAACTAGATGATAAGCACACCTATAAATGAAGAGGAAGGCCCCTCAAGCGTTATCATTAGGAGCTGATTTGATTTATCAACATCACACCAAATGTGTTCCCCTTGTCTGTGTGATGAATAGCGTCTAATCACAAATGGACACCCTGCTGTAAGTAGCCATCATTAACTCTGGCAGTTTCTACAAGCAACTGCACTTTCTTCTCCAGCTGCATATCAGATCCTCCCGTCTAAAGCAAATAGAGAGGCGAGTTGATGAGTCTTCTATTAGTCAACTTGGCCTCAGGTGCTTTAGAAGAATATATAGCTGATATTCTAAAATAATACTTCAGATATTCACACAGACTCTAGTGTTTGAGCCTTGAGGAAATACTGGAGGTGCTTGGAGAGAAAAGTCTTATATGAATTTTAAAACACTTTTCTATTGAATCTTTCTCTATATGTCTGATCTGACCACTGAGCATTTTTTTTCTTTTTTAGATTTGTTGATTCTGTTTATATTGGCCTTTTTTTTTAGTTTGCAGTCCAACACAGTTTAATCAAAGCAGAAGTTTTGTGCTGAGCAGCTCATACTGTATAGACTGTCGCACCTTTTGCATTACATTATTATTCTGCCGATTCAGCAGACGGATGGTAGTCTGTTGCCACACTCCTCTCTGTGAGAAATCCAACAGGGAGAGGTGAGATAAACACACATTTGAGTAACAATGGAAATCACAGCTACAGAAATAAATCTGCTCATCCATTATAAGTGTAAGTGGTGGTTAAATGCATGAATGGGTTTTGTCTGGAATGTTGTCATTTGTTTTATAGTTTTAAAATATGTTTTATTTTTGATTTAAGCTTTCTTTGTAATAACTTTTTTTTGGTTCTTTAATATTTTGGTACATAATTTTAATTTCACACAGACAGCATCCTTCTGTTATCACCATCTTCAATTTTGAAGTGTTAATTTATTAAAAAATATTCCAGGTTTATTCATATTTTAATTGTTCTAATCAAAATGTTCACGTGCCCTTTCTAAATAACTTATATTACTCTTTTATAATCTCTTTACCTAACAAAAGCCAGGTTATTATTGTTATTATTATTTTTAATAACATCATCCTCTAAAAGGTGGCATAATTTTTGATGGGAAAATAACAACACAAACATCAAGTAGCAATGGACTTTATGAAATATGTGATGTTTTATGTTGTTAGTTAACTTTAATACATTCAATCTTTATAAAATGACAGAAATTGGTATGAAAATATAACATTTTCAAAAGATGGTTTAAAAAAATAAAAAAAAGAATAAAAAACATTTGAAAATTTTTCTTGCCATTGTGTTAATCATCAAGATAAATTTAAATGTCTAAGTTTGACCAGAGCACAGTTCTGGAAGTCTGGTATATTATATTATAGAAATATTTCTAATTACCTTAATAGAAATAGAATAGAAATATTTACATAAATAGGTTTTGAATAGTGTGTAGATACAAAATATAATTAATGTCCACTAGGGGGCGGTCAGACTATTTTATAAGTAAGTAACTCACCATTTTAGAACCAAACTATTAACATATTTATTTGCAAAAAAAATTGCTATTAATTTCATTTTTCAAACCAACAGACGTTATTATATTTCCTAGATTTATGTCCAACAGTGCCTTAAATTACTGAGACAAAGTGCTTGGCTGACTACACTAACACACACACACACACA